>NC_085141.1:85508059-85858892 GCF_024139115.2 Armigeres subalbatus | reverse complement strand
GCTCCACCACAGACCAGGTGTTCGCCATTCGCCAAGTACTGCAGAAATGCCGCGAATACAACGTTCCCACACATCATCTATTCATCGACTTTAAAGCCGCATATGATACAATCGATCGAGACCAGCTGTGGCTGCTAATGCACGAAAACGGATTTCCGGATAAACTGATACGGTTGATCGACGATGGATCGGGTTATGTGCATAGTTCGAGTTTCAGGGGCATTCTCGAGTCCCTTCGAAACGCGCAGAGGGTTACGGCAAGGTGATGGTCTTTCGTGTCTGCTATTCAACATCGCTTTGGAAGGGGTAATTCGTAGAGCAAGGATTAACACGAGTGGTACAATTTTCAATAAGTCCGTCCAACTATTTGGCTTCGCCGACGACATAGATATTATGGCACGTAACTTTGAGAAGATGGAGGAAGCCTACATCAGACTGAAGAGGGAAGCCAAGCGGATCGGACTGGTCATCAACACGTCGAAGACAAAGTACATGATAGGAAGAGGTTCAAGAGGAGACAATGTGAGCCACCCACCGCGAGTTTGCATCGGTGGTGACGAAATCGAGGTGGTAGAAGAATTTGTGTACTTGGGCTCACTGGTGACTGCCGAAAATGATACCAGCAGAGAAATTCGGAGACGCATAGTGGCTGGAAATCGTACGTACTTTGGACTCCGCAAGACGCTCCGATCGAATAGAGTTCGCCGCCGTACCAAACTGACAATCTACAAAACGCTCATTAGACCGGTAGTCCTCTACGGACACGAGACCTGGACGATGCTCGTGGAGGACCAACGCGCACTGGGAGTTTTCGAAAGAAAAGTGCTGCGTACCATCTATGGTGGGGTGCAGATGGCGGACGGTACGTGGAGGAGGCGAATGAACCACGAGTTGCATCAGCTGCTGGGAGAACCATCCATCGTTCACACCGCGAAAATCGGACGACTGCGGTGGGCCGGGCACGTAGCCAGAATGTCGGACAGTAACCCGGTAAAAATGATTCTCAAAAACGAGCCGAGAGGCAGCGTCCCAGCTCGGAAGGATTGCAGTCCAAATATCTCCTGGTTGCATTAAGCCACTATTTAGAAATTTAGATCTACCCTTGTACAATGCATCACAACTGCAAAGCAGATGTTCCGAGGTTTCACGTTCCTTGTTACAGAAACGACAGATATCATTCTGAATCTGGCCAATATTTTTCAAGTGATATCTTCTCGGGCAGTATCCGGTTATTAGGCCAGTAAATGTGCAAAGAGCTCTCTTGCTGAGCTTTTCGGTTACTTGGGAATTATAAATCTCTTTGATTGAGCACACTTTTCGGCAACCAACCAATTGGTCATCAACCTTTGTGCTTCCCGGGATTTTAATTCAATTTTTATGGTACAGTATGATATACCGCAGAAAGGTTCTGGCCCAATAAACTGTGTATTTGAACCTCGTTTCGTAAGCTCGTCTGCCTTTTCATTACCTCCAATGTCACAGTGCCCTGGAACCCGGTACAGATTTACGGAGTTCTCTTGGCACACCTTTCGCAATGAAAGAATGCAGTCCCAGACAAGTTTTGACGTACATTTAAAGCTACTCAAAGCTTAGAGTGCCGCTTGACTATCGGTGAAAATACAAATATTTGCATATCTATATTTCCTTTCTACACAGATATTAGCACATTTCATTATAGCAAAAATCTCCGCTTGGAACACCGTTGGATAGTTTCCCATTGCCACTGAGATCGCTATCCCAGGGCCGAAGATTCCTGCACCCGTTTTTGTTTCTATTTTTGAGCCATCTGTGTAGAATTTTATGGAACCGTCTCGAACAGTGGGACCTCCGACATCCCAAACCATACGTGATGGTTCATATATGTTGTAAGGAATGTCATAGTTCTCCACAGGTTTCATCCAGTCTCCATCCATATTCATCACTGGCCCATATTGAAAATTTTGTGAAATACTCAAGTGGCCCACTAAATCGCCTGACTTGAATAACTTCAATCGTTTAAGTTTTTGCATATTCTTTTCCGCTTCTAACTGCACGAATTCATACAATGGTAGCAGATTAAGAATTGCATCTAAAGATTTTGAAGGGGTGCTACGCATCGCTCCCGTTATAGCAATAAACACTAACATTTGCAGTTTTGTCAGCTTCTTCTTTTGTTTTTGGCCACCAGACAAGAGCAGCATATGTCAGTTTTGGACGAATAATGGAAGTAGGTATAGATCCACTTTATCATTTTTGGTCTTAAGCCCCATTTTCTTCCAAATGTTTTAGAGCATATCCAAAAGGCACTAGTTGCCTTTCCGATCGCACACTCAATATGAGCATTCCAGTTTAGTTTACAATCCAGAATGACTCCCAGGTATTTGACCTGTTCACTAAGCTGAATTTCTAGTCCTCCAAGCTTTAGAGCTTTTAGATCAAGTTTCCTTTTCCTAGTGAATGGTACAATTACAATTTTTGACGGATTAATGCTAAGGCCTTCCTGAATACACCACGATTGGGTAAAATTTAGAGCCCATTGCATTCTTTCACAAATGATAGCCCGAATTTCCCCCTCACTATGATGACATTATCGTCAGCAAAGCCTACAACCTCGAAACCGTTTCTTCCAAGCTTCCTAGAAGATCGTCTACAACTAAGGACCACATTAGTGGTGAGAGGACCCCTCCTTGAGGGCAACCTTTTGTTGCCCATACTGTAAAAGACGAACTTCCCAGCTCTGAAGAGATTTCTCTTCTTGCAATCATGCTGTGAATCCATTTGATAATGTTCGTGTCGAAGTTTCATTTCTTCATGGCACGATCCATTGACGAATAAGAAGCGTTATCGAAAGCTCCTTCAATATCCAAGAAAGAACAAAGTGCTATTTCTTTTGCCGATAGCGCTTTTTACACTTTAGAACCACTGTATGAAGTGCCGTAATTGTTAACTTACCGGACTGGTAAGCAAACTGGAACTTAGACAGTGGATGTTTAATCATGTAATTTGAGTTGATATAATCACTCTACACACCTTTTCCATAGTTTTCAACAGAACTGATGAAAGACTAATGGGCCTGAACGATTTAGGATGCATCTTATCTCGCTTTCCTACTTTTGGTATAAAGATAACTTTTACTTGCCTCCATGAAGATGGAATATAATTGAGTCTTAGACTTGCCTTAAAAATCTCAATTAACGGTGGAATCAGTTCATTAGTATGATCTTTTGCAAGTGCCCTCTGAAGTCTCGCGACTTCTGGAGTATTGCTAATATTTTCACACGTTTGAACCCAAGATCTTCTTTTGGATTTTCTTATTTCGTTATTGTACTCAGTAAGTGCACTCCTATACGGAGTCCAATTCGAGGTTCTTTTTGCTTTAATAAAAAGTTTACGAGAAGTCTTCCGCAGTTTTTCCAATTTTGAGTTCCACCACGGAACGTCCCTGTTAGAGGACGACTGTTTAGTAGGACAACTATTGTAGAGAGCATTTAAAATCTTATCATTTACCTTTTGGGAAAAACATTCCAATTCTTGAACTAAATCAATCTTTCCACCTTTTGTAAATGAGTCTGAATTTAAATGTTGCTTATATTGTTCCCAGTTCGTTTTTCTAGCGTTTCTAAATGAAGTTGATGATCGTTTTCCCCAACTCCATTCAAACACAATATGTCTATGATGTGACAATGATGTTTCCTTGGAGACATGCCAGTGTGCAAGTTGATGAACGGTTTGGTGATACAGCGGCTCCAGTCAATCGAGTTTGATGCTGAGGCTCGATGATGACGCACGGGTCAGATGTTGACGCTGTGGTCCGAATGTGGACGATTAGGTTCTAATCGAACCCAGTTGGATTTAAAGCTTAATTGGATTGAAATCCATAATGACTTGGAGAACTTAAAATTAGATTTATTTGGAGAGCTTTGGATATCCGGTTTGGAGATATCTAGATCGTAAATCATGCACATGGCCCCTAAGGACATGTATGGACCCTATGAGTTGCTTCTTCTTCTTATTGGCATTACATCCCCACTGGGACATTCAGTTCCACAGTTATTAACTCCATAACTTATTTTATGCCCAGGGAAGTCAAGACAATTTCCAATCCTAAAATTGCCTAGACCGGCACCGGGAATCGATCCCAGCCACCCTCAGCATGATCTTGTTTTATAGCTGCGCGTCTTACCGCTAGGCTAAGGAGGGCCCATGGGTTGCTATTGTTTTTGAATCGAGCCCAGTCTTAGTAGATATTAGGTATCAGATATCACAACGTCCGCTCAGGAGGCACGTTCCCAATTTGGGAGATTTGTGCCATCGCCTTCACTGGCTTTTCTCATTATTTACCTGACAAAAAAAAGAAGTGAAAAAGGAAAGGAAGAGGAGACGAATCTGGAAAGGGATATGGAACAGAAACAGAAAAGCTCTTGTATACGCCAAAAGCAAAGCATAGAGTAGACTATAAACAACGCGTAAAGCAATTCTATGTTGATGAGTTAATTTCTATGAGAAACTAAGAAATGGTAACATTTAGGTGATCATTTATGAGTGGAGCAAATTAGAATCATGTACATAAAACGATGTATCAAGTCTCTGTTTGAGACTTAAAAATTCTATTAATAGATAAATCAATTGAAATATTTTTTCCAAAGGCGAAACAATTATTTGACTGTGAATAAAAAAATATCACATGAACCGTAAAGGATTAAATCTATTCATGTACTTAGTAAATCTATATTTTGCCTCAGAAAAGACAAAGAAATGCAAAGCGGTATCAATTGAAAAGCGTTTGAATCGAAGCATAAAATATACTGGTAGTCTGGTACAATACTAATACATATGGGTTACCATTTATAGGAAAGCCAATTATGAGGGCTCAAGCATATGAAGCTCGGTACTAAGGAGGTGTTTCACAAAAGCACAGATGAAGAAACAATGGGTTTCTCTAAGGTTTATACAGATAGATTTATTATTTAGCTTCGATTAAGAACGGAAGGTTCCAGAGTGGTATCAATTAAACAACGTCGAACGCGTAGCTCAGAATGCAGAATGCTTAAGTAAATTCATACAAGTGACCATTTGAATGGAAGCAAGCTCATGGTCTACTAAATTTTATGCCACTGACTAACACCGATTGCAGGAGAGTTCGTGGGACAGTACCAGGCGGGTTTTATGGGCGAACGCTCCACCACGGACCAGGTGTTCGCCATTCGCCAAGTACTGCAGAAATGCCGCGAATACAACGTGCCCACGCATTATCTATTCATCGACTTCAAAGCCGCATATGATACAATCGATCGGGACCAGCTATGGCACCTAATGCACGAACACGGATTTCCGGATAAACTGATACGGTTGATCGAGGCGACGATGGATCGGGTAATGTGCGTAGTTCGAGTTTCATGGGCATTCTCGAGTCCCTTCGAAACGCGCAGAGGGTTACGGCAAGGTGATGGTCTTTCGTGTCAGGTACTCAACATCGCTTTGGGGGATTAGTTGTGGGTTACAGTAAAAAAAAAGTAAAAACGAGGCTTCCGATCGAATCGCCTTCCACGTTGTGTGGTTTGTCCTTTTCTGTCTGCTGCAAAATTATAACTGTGTTAGTGCAACACAGAGCGGCATCATTCTTCAACAGGTTTCGATCACCGCTTACTTACCTACTAGCGGCATCACAAACACTCACTTAACACGTGGTTGTTAGTTGCCAATCTTTCTTTCTCCTCAAGCTCATCACGCATTTGCAACGTTTTGGCCAAGTTTTCACTCTAAATACAGAGAAGTCAAAGTATTCATGCACATATAAAGTTTTCAATTGGACCATCTGGGAGGTCTGGTTCCCTGTCTTCTCTTGGAACTGAAGGCCATTACCACTTCATGAATAACCTCCCACGAATGAAATATTCATTCATCTAAGTTTGATTAATCAATTCGTCATATAAATACAACTTTGTTGCAAAGGAGAAGCAAAAATTGATGTCATTTAAAATAATGCCATTATACTGCTCCAAAGCACACCAGCAGCTTTAGTTCCACTTGGATAATCAAAATGAAGGGCAACTTGAATCTGATTCTGCTTCTTGCAATGTTTTACCCACTCGAAACAGGCGGTTCCTTACAACATGATTTACTGCAGTACGTGATCATCGTGATTCGGTACTACGCTCAACAGAACCCAGGCCAGTTCCAATGCGTATTTTATGACATTTCGGGTGGAACCGATTATGATTGGATGCGAAAGTTAATTTCATCTCCACAACTGGACCATATTGCCAAACACGTCTATGATGAACGAGTGCAAATGAAATACGTTGGAAAGGCTGCTTTAAAACCACCATTGACAGTGGTATACGTAGGTGACCGCAATCTACAGCCTTCGAAATGTCCTGAATCGGTGAGACTATTTTTTACAGTTTTGGACACAAATTCGCCAATGATTGTGCTACTTGATATCGAAAATTACAATGTCTATCAACATATTGGATATTTGTTAAGCATTAGTAAATTTGACAAGGTAACTTACATTGGGACAAAGCTAAGAAGGTTCATCCAAATGGGTATGTTTGGAAGGGCAGAACAAGTTTGGGCACACTTCCCTCATCCGAAAGACTTGATCCGGAGCAGTATTCACGGTATTCACAGATATCAAATAGGATACACCTACACTATTAATCCATGGTATCCAGCCCAAGTTTGGGCACATCAAACAGCGGCGTTCCTCAACACCAGCTTGCGGTTCTATCCAGATATTTGCACCGAAACTATGGTACGATCGGACTGTGCGGAACACATTTTCTCGGCTTTTTACGTCGATATAGCATTGGATCATAGGGATTTGGCGGAATTCTCGCGAGTGTATCATCGCATGATCTTCGGAGTAATTCCGATTTCCCGCGTAATTTTGGTTCCTCAAGGACGCCCTTTCAATGCAATCGAAATGTTTACAAAACCATTCACATGGGAGACGTGGGTTGTGCTTCTGTCGACGTTGGCATTCATCGAGGTGATCAGTTTCGTATTTCCTGCGCTATTCAAAAACGATCCGATTTTACTTTTGGTGTGCGGTTTTGAAAAATTCAATTTACACAACGCAAGTGCGAAGGAGAAGGCTACGCTACTGCCAATGATAATATTCTTATTCGTGATGTTCAATGCGTACGAAACGAAGCTCATTTCTTTCATAACTAACAAACCGTCCATTGGAAACATCAAAACCCTGGACGGGCTAGCGAAATCGAATATCAGAATACTGGCGGACCTTGACATAGATACCAGGTTGGTCAACGATAGTGGACTTGGTCCGTTAATGGTTCACAAATCCGTCGTCTCGGACTACTTGCATCTGGACGGAGAATATGCCCAGCTGAGCAATAACCTTGAGGCTTCCTGGCTGGTGTCGCTGATGCGTAACTACGACTTTGAACTCCATCGACCAAAATATGTGGTTATCAACGAGCGTAAATCAACTTCTATCGTTGGCTACTGGGTTGGCTTGAGAAGCCTCTACGCTGAGGCATTTTACTACACACAGAAAGTCTTTTTCGAAGCAGGTCTGTTTGATAAGTGGCAGGATGAATTGATGATCATTATAGATGCTACAGATAGAAAAAAGTACAGAGGGGAATATATGGACCATTCCGGAATGTTGGCATTCGATGATCTCATTTCGACTTGGATATTGTTTGTCGTTAGTTTAATGATCAGCTTTTTTGTGTTTTTAATGGAATTCACGCTGCAATGTTTGAATCGAAAAATTCGTCGCTTGTTCAAGTTTTAAACTTTTTCGCTCAGGATGAGATCAAATCCCGTGAAACAACTTGCTTTGTGAGTAGATTTTAAGAGTTTAAATGCAATGAAAGTGTAAATGAATAGCCTTATCATGCTTATGCTTTTTTATTAAAATACTCAAATGGTAAGGATAATGATTTTCTACCAAAGCTGTAATGATTATCGTTTGTTTTGTTTATTTAAATAAAATAAATAAATCAAAATCAGTCAACTAAAAATTCATTCAAATTCTTGAAGTTTATAGTTCATAGCAGAAGTGTGGAAGCAGCAACTTAGCATCATGATTTCTCGGAGGCCAGTAGGAGGGGAAGTATGGTCAATATGCAAATCTCTTTGTGATTCCATCCGAAACAATGTTTTTTCGAAGTTTTTATCAATAATCTATCATATCAGTCATTATGTTTCAAGAATTTTCAAGAAAAACCTGAAATATTACAAGTAAACCTTTTTTATTCCGAAACAGTATAATTCTGTTTTAAAGTATCAGTTTTATGCTTTAAGGTAGTCAATATTTTAGACTTATTATATTAAGGAGAAAATGTTTCTTGTATCGTAAACATCGTAATTGCATAGGAAAGACTAAAACACATTTTATTTAAAAAAAATACAGCTTTTCTACTTAGTTTGTTTTAACCATTTTATTTATTTGGAAGGCACAGTCGTGTGTAACACTTTGCGGAGCCGCAATTCTCAAGTATGATATCAATACAATGTGTATATCATCTTATCATTAACAGTTAGTTGGGAAGGGACAAAGACCAAAATACTCGTGGTGACTCAATGTTAGAGAATTACTTTATTCAGGACGGACGGGGTAGGGATTTAGGTTTAGGTTATTTCAGCTGCACATCCGGGATATTGACGTCGTGACTGGTGTGGCGTAGCGTCGTGCTCGAATATTGTTCGTATGATTCAGTTCATCAGGGAGCACCTTTCCGATGGCCATAGCTTCGTGGTACACGGAACAATAAGACAAAGACAAGAAAAAAACTGAGAAATAAAATAGGGGTATTAGACTTTTATGTCAGACGAGCAAAGAAAGGCATAGATGGCCTGCATATAAACCACATCGCGATCCTCCAAAACGCCTCACTTGGTTTTTTTGTGTAACGGCTTGCAAATGTTTATTGACTTTAGTCGCAAGAGATTTCGAGCCGCACCATTCGAGACGTGGTGGCGTATTTTACGCAACCGGTGCGTTTTATACATATTACCCCGACATAATATTTATTAAATACTAGTAGACCCCCGATGAACGTCTTGTCTAAAATTGATTTATTCTCCGCTTTTTTTACATTCGCAATTTTCTTGTCCTGACAAACCTCACACCAAATTTGTTTGCTTTAATAGTTCTCGAGTTATGCAGAATTTCTGTTTCATTTGTATGGGACCTCACCTTTCCAGAAAAGGGAGGGGTTTCGAACCACCACAGAAACATTTATTGGCTTCCACAACCTCGAGTAATGAAGAAATTAGTGTTTCATTTGTATGAGAGTCCCCGCTCCCAAAATGGAGAGGGGTCGCGAACCATCCTAAAAACTTTTCCCGGCCCTAAAACCTCTGCATACAATTTTTAACGCTGATTGGTTCAATAGTTTTTGAGTCTATAAGGGTCAGACATGCAGAAATTCATTTTTATGTAAATAGACTTATAACGGCCTTATAAGAAGAATAAGAGGTGTTGAATGTTCTGTGTTTTCTTCCTATTACGTGGTAGACTGAGGTCCATTTAATTTATTTAGCTTACATCTGACGTAATGATGTATGCAATAGACCTGTGGGCCGCCGCGCCACGCCGCCGCCGCCGACACTTATTGACGTACGCCGACGCCGGTCAAGGTGTCGGCGGCGCGCCATACGCCGATTGGCTCCACGCCGCCGAATTGCGTATTTCACGCCGATGATTGGCCAACACGAAAATCACAGTATGTAGTGCGTTTGCATCTACCGGACCAAGGCAACCTATCAGGCATTGATTAAATAGCTGTTATACCTTCAGCAGATTTGTTTTATCTCTGTCACTTTTACCGGCATTGGCGTGTTAAATGCTAGGTCATCCAAGAACTTCTTGGCAACAGACCTATAAATCAACGAGCGTAGCGATGAACTTCTAATCTCATATGTAACTTCATGTGGAAACCTCATTCTGGTCGCATTGGGTGGTTCATCATCTTTTTAAAGATTTGAATGTAACATATCTTAATTGGTCTAGCGCTTATATTTGCGGCTACAAGTCATAGTGTTTAAAGTTGAATTTGGATTCCCAGTCTGGTAGGATTTTTTTAAATTCCCTGAGCATGGAGTATCATTCTGATAGCTTCGTGATATGCGAATGCAAAAATGGTAACTTGGCTTCTGGAGCACGATGGGAAACGTGACCCATCAAATTGAACATTTCCTTCACTCCTCCTTGTACTTAAATTGCCAGAATTGTTCTAAAAACGGGTTTAATTTATTTTTATAAAAAAAAATCCCAAAGAAAGTTCTTGGTTTTCCTGAAATAATGTACGAAGGACATCCTGGAGGAAGTTCTGAAGGAATAATTGAAGAAAATTCTTAGAATTTTGAGGAATTTTTGGATTTATCCCCGTGGATGATTGTCTGGAGAAAATTCTGAAAGCATTCTTGGAGGAATGTCCAACAAAATTCTCAAAGAAATTTAAGAATGTCGGCCATTTCTTTATGAGTTTTCTTGGAATTCGTACGGAGATATCCGAAATTTCGTCCTAGAATTTTGGAAGCAAATGGCTAAGAAAATTCCGAAAGAAATACTAGATGAATATCCGAGGCAGATTAGAGACACTTACGCGAAGATAGAGAAAATCTCCTTTCAACAGTGTTATCCTACAGTCTAATAAATAAATACGCAATACTTTATTTTGATAAACAATACCCAAATTAATTTCTGGGTTTTCTTGACATATTTTTCGAAGGTAGTCCTGGAGAAGGTTCTGAAGGAATAAACCTGAAGAAACTGCTTAGAGTCTTGAGGAGTTTCTGGATCTATATTCTTAGTAATTTTTGGAGCATTTTCTGAAGGAATCCCTGGAGAAAATTCAGAAGGAATTCTTGGAGGAATGTAAAAAAAATCTTGAACGAATTTAAGAATGTCGGCAATTCTTTTGGAAATTATATCTGATATCTTAAAATTCGTCCTAGAATTTTGGAAGGAAATGGCGGAGGAAATTCCGAAAGAACTACTAGATGAATTTCCAGGGGAATGGAATGTCTTATGGAATACCTGGAAAAGTTTCAGAGGAATTGTTAAAATAATTCCCGAAGAAAATTTTCAACAGCATGTGTGTTTTTGACGTAAACTACGTCTAAGGGGAAGACTCGAATACAGGGTGTAAAATGAAAATTTCAAAATTGAGGACCGTCACGAAATCATGTAAGATTTGTAACATTAATAGGTCCTTTATCTTTCAATGGATTATAAAGATTTATATATCAATCGATTCATAAACTCTCCACCAATTTGCCAATACTATTGAATTTTTTGAGTATAAATGCTAAACTATTGAAAATTTTAGTTCTTTCATGCATCATGCATCCTCTATGCAGCGCGTTCGTATCCTTGGTAATTGCCTACTTTTAGGGTATTATCAATTGTTGAATTGGGGTGTATGAATGGGATGGCCCAGCTGCTAGACAGTGGAGTCCCTACTCCCTCACAGAGTGGGAGATGCTGCTAATGCTGGGTAGTAGTGTCGGTGGGATAGTTCCTTATCTTCTATATAGAGCAGAATAATTGATTCAGTGTAGGGACACGGCAGGTATTTCCGTCCATCGTCGTAGGGGCTAAAACCAACGAAAGCAACGTACATTTGCTAAAACTCCACTATAGCAGAACGTTTCTCCTGAGCTTACGATTTAGTACGTATGAGTTTTACAAAAAAAGCGTCTCTTTTATTGGTTTTCGAGACTATGACGAACAGACGAAAATACCTGCCGTGTCCCTACTATATTTGGTTTTACGTAGTTTACGTCGAGCGGTCGTGTCTTGTATACAACCCCAGCATTTTTTTAACTTTATTAATGAAAAGTATGTGCACACTTAATTTTTTTTACCGGGATCTCAAAATGTTGAACTTTTACCGAGAATCGCACAGCCGTGCCCCAGCAAACATGTTTTCTGCCGAGATTTCTGTCAAAATTGCTGATAATCAGCAATTAATTTGCCGAAAATCAGCTAACAAACGCTATTTTTGCCGGAATATCAGTTATTTATTTTGCTGGCGCACGGCTGTGCGGATTTTTGCCGAGCTGCAGAAAAAAAACTGAGTGTGTGTTTATGTACAGTAGAGTGATTCAAATTTTGACTTTTTTGCTCCCCTATGCTTAAAACGATGGCATTTGCTATTTTAAAAATCATCCTAAATTTTTAGCAAATTTGGATGTAATTTGACTGAGCACAAGCAATTTGAAGCTTGTATGGAAATTACTATGAAAATTTTTGTGAAAAACCGTATCGCATCATTGCCCATTAAGCAATAAAAATGTATGAATACGTTGGCAGCATAGGCAATTTAACAAGGGAAAATGTCCTCGTTGTTGCTAAAGGATTTGATGATGGCAACAAAAGTTATTAGGGAAATACTGAATTGTGGGAAATTCAATTTAACACGTAAAAGAATAACATCAATATCAATAATGAGTATTTCTGTTTTCTTTATAATTTTGCTCACAAAAGACAAATTGCTTCGCAACAACAACTGGCTTTCAGCTTAGGATCTATTCTATGATGGTAATCCATCAAATATATTCAAATATATTCTGGGCTGCTTCAAGAAACGATCCTTTACATAAGTGGTAGCTCTCATAGTAATTTCCATATGACCTTCAAATGGCACGTGCACAATCAAATTACATCCAAAAGAGCTAAAAATTTAGGAGGACTATTAAAATAGCAAATGCCATCGTTTAAGCACAGGGGAGCAAAAAAGTCAAAATTTGAATCACTCTATTAAGTCTAATTTGAATCATTCTGGCTTGAGTCTTGCTCTGCATACGGCTCCACCCAATATTACAGTCGAATTTAAAGACCATTCTGCTTTCAATGCACTGCCGTATGAAGGGCAAAAAACGGAGGCGGCAGACCCATAAGCAGAGACACTTACGCGAAGCCCGCGGGATCTCCAATCAACAGTGTAATTCAACAGACTAATAAATAAATTCGCAATCCTTTTTGAGCTTTTCGAGGGGTAGCTTTTTGAGGAAGGGCGCGTCAAATCCATTACAACTGTGGGGAGTGTACCCATCTACATGAGTAGAAATTTTTATTTCCAATTCCAAAAAGAATTTTTGAAGGAATTCCTGACGGAATTGTCAAAATCAATCTTAGGGGAATTTTTAAAATAATTTCCAGAAAAATTCCTTAAGATATTTCCTAAGGTCCTAAGAAGTTCCGAAGCAATTCCTAAGGGAAATTTCAAAGAAAAAGCTGGTTTCATTTGTGGACGTTTTTTGAAGGTATTCCTGAAGAAATTCCCGATGGAATTCCTGGCAGAATTTTTGAAGGTATATTAGAATGAGTTTCTTGATGTCTTACCGAAATAATTCCTGAATATATTTTCTAGGGAATTATTTAAGGTACTTTTGAGAAAATTTGTAGAAATTTTCGATGGAACTCCTGCAGTAAATTCCCAAGAAATTCTTGAGCATATCTGAATATCCACAATCTCGATATGTTGGGAGTTTTTCTTGGCATGTAGTCTTGATTATAGAATCAAAACTGAGTTTGTTTCACTGCTGTCCAGATTTTTGAAGAACTTCTTGGAGAAATATAGGGATTTCTATTTAAATTTCAATAGCTATTTGATTGAAACATCCACTAAAAAATCCTTCATTTAAAATTCTGTTCGAAAATCTCTCCAGGTTCTTTTTTAGTTATTCCTTCAAGAATTGAGTAGGAAGTTCCTCCATGAATTTATTCGAAAATCTTTTTAGAAAAACCATTGGAATTTATGGACATTCATCCAAGAATTCCGTCAGAAATCCTTCTAGAAAGGCCTTTTTTTTCAGAAACTCCTTTGGAACATCCTCCAGGAAGTTCTTAGAAAATTCCTTCAGTAAACTATACAAAATTTCTGCAGGAATATCTCCGGGACGAATCATAATATGGAGGAATTTTCTTAGAAACTCCTGAGGGAATTTTAGTGTTAAACTTATTTTAAATTTAAAAAATAACACGTAAACAAATATTTTAAAAAATTAATGAATTTACAAACAAAATTTCCAAAGATTTTCCAAAAGAATTTCAGAAGAGATTCCCGAAAGAGTTCTTAGAGGAATTTTAAAAGAAATTTTCCGAGATCTACAGGAATTTCTGGAAAAGTTGCTAAAGGAATTTCAGGAGGAATGTCCGAAGGAATTCCTAAAGGAAATTTGTAAAAAAAATCCTAGAGAAAGTTCTGAATAAATTCCAGAGGGAAATTTCGAGAGAATACCAAAAGTATCTTCCTACACGCAAAAAAATGTTGCGGTCGAAACTACCATTCCGAGGGTTAATTTAAGAATACGCACCGACGATTTTCAGCAGACAACAAACCCGTTTGATTTTACCATGCGCGCAGTAAAAATCAACTGTGGTCCTGGTGGAATGTTGTTGCATCAACTGAATCAGTGGTGAATTTGTCCGAATGCGTGGTTAATTTAACTGAAAATTTGTGGTTGTTTTAAAAACATGGCGTAGTCTACAAAATAGTAACCGTTACCATGGAATTTTTCTCAGTGTAGAGTTTCAAAAGAAATTGTTGAGCATGAGCATGATTGACCGCCCACGGTTGCTACTCCGTTATTGCCAGGCCAGCTGTAATTACACAGAGAACCAACACATGATGTTTGGGACTAGTATCATCCTCAATGTGTAAAAACTGGTGACCGAATATACAGCAATACCAGCGCCGGCCGTGTCCGAATGCAGGTCAATTAAGGAATGGGTAGGAAAATGTTGGCGTGATACTCGCTTTGATGGAAGCCGACGAGTCATCTGCACTTCCACGAGAAATCACTGTTGGAATGTTGGAAAATATGGAGTAGGGATTGTAGCGGGGTTCGTTTTGGTAAACGGTATGCTGTGTATAACGTGTAGTTTGACTATCGCGCACTAATTAGTTCAATTACTGACCGCACTAAGTAGAACAAAAATTCTGTGATCTCGAGACCGTTCTGTTCTAATAAACACGTCCGATCGCACACTCAATTATTTGAATAACGGATCGCACAAAGCAGAACAAAAATCTGTGGCCTCGAGACTGTTCTACTTTTTAAGTGAACACTATTTTAAAAACTCTTTTACCTTCATGGTATCGCGACAAAGAAAAACTAATACAATGCAGGCCCGGTGCAATTATGAGAAAATCTCGCACAATGTAAACTTGGTAACTTTTGCATACCGAGAAAGGCGTAACTTGAATCTAATTGACGCGCACTTTAACACGATTTTTCAAACACTATTCCAATTATAACCAGAATTTAGAGTTGAAAATGGTAGACGTTGGCTTTTGCCATTCGTTCCGCAATGCAGTCAAAGGAATAGAATTCATATGCAAAATATTGTGTGTAATGAATCTACATGTAATGAATACAATTAATAAATTGAAATAGTTTGTTTTATCAATTTCGTATGAAGAAAATTATATATGAAGAAGGTAGAATGTAATAAATGCTACAGATCCTAGAACATCATAGCACCGACGAACCAACGTGTCACACACGCGCTGTGTCCACTACTTTTTAACGGTCGTTCGCTTTTTCGGGCGATCACTGCAATGTTAATACACGTAGGTTGGCGGTTGAGCTACGAGAACTTTGCGATCCATTACCTAGAGTTTCAAAAGAAATTGTTGAGGAATTACTGGAAGAATTTTTATAAGAAATTCCCAAAATTTCCGAAGCAATCCCTAAAGTAATTTCCAAGGACATTCCTGAAGGAACTTTTGAAGAAATTTCGGAACGAATTTACGAAGAAATACCCAAATAAATTTTCAAGGGAATTCTTAGAAGAAGTTCTAAAAGAATTCATTAGGGAACATCTTAATTAATGCTTAGAATTCCTTTTTCGAATTTTCTGAGGAATATCTTGAGGAATTTCCAAACGAATTTCTGGATTTGTATCCAAATTACTTTCCAATGAACTTAAGTGCTGTGATGCGGCAATGTCCTGGTGGAGAATGTGATATAAACTTTAGCTGTGGACATACAAGCTGCACCTATTAGGATGTTCACCCCATCAATCTGACTGTAGCTAGTAATTGAACAGAAAATATAATAATAAAAAGCATCATATGGCTTGCTGCGTGAAACTTTTTTTCTCAGCTCAAACTTCTTCACGCCGATTCACGCCGCCGCCGCCGAACATTGCTTACGGCGTGACGCCGCCGACGCCGCCGCCGCCGGTGTAAAAATGGCCTTACGCCGCCGCCGTTCACAAATACTTCGGCGCACAGGTCTAGTATGCAAATGTTCGGCCGACAATGTCCATGTCATCCGCGAAACAAATAAATTGACTGAATCTGTTGAAAATCGTACCCCGGCTGTTACACCCGGAACTCCGTATGACACCTTCTAGCGCAATGTTGAACAACAGAAACGAAAGTCCTCCACCTTGTCTTAGTCCCCGGCGCGATTCTAACGAACTGGAGTGTTCGCCCGAAATCTTCACACAGTTTTGCACACCATCCACCGTTGCTTTGATCAGTCGGGTAAGCTTCCCAGGGAAGCTGTTGTCGTCCATAATTTTCCATAGCTCTACGCGGTCTATACTGTCGTATGCCGCCTTGAAATCATTTGAAGGAAGGCATTTTTGAAGGATTTGCCGTACAGTAAAGATCTGGTCCGTTGTCGAGCGGCCGTCAACGAAGCCGGCTGGATAACTTTCCCCGAACTCATTCACTATTGGTAATAGATGATGGGATATGGTCTGTGATATTACTTTGTAGGCGGATGGTTATCGCCCGAGGTTCTCATACTCCAGATTGTCGCCTTTCTTAAAGATGGGGCATATGACCCTTACCTTCCCCTCCTCCGGTAGCTGTTCAGCTTCCCAGATTCTGACTAACAGTTTGTGCAGGCAAGTTGCCAGTTTGTCCGGGCACATCTTTATGAGCTCAGCTCCCATACCATATTTACCAGTTGCTTTATTGGTTTTTAGCTGTTGGATGTAGAGATGGGCGTTTTGATCCGAAACCTGTAAAACAATCTAATTCTTTGATGTGAGCGAAGGATTCGTAGCTCACTTTATGAAAGATCCGGCTCACCAAATCATTAAATTATCAGTATTTGTATAAAAAATGACTAAATGAAAAGTTTAATGTGATATTCTATGAATGAAACATTTGTGAGCGAGAGGAAGGTGAAATTGTTGTATGTACGGATCAATAGTGTGAGCTAATATGCATTCTCCTTACATTTTGTTCCCAAGATCCGATCCGTATAATTATAATAGATCCGGATCATTAGACTGAATGATCCAGATCTGATTCGTTCAACGAAGCTATCCGTTTTGCCCATCTCTAGTTGGATGGCATCCTTAACTTCCCTCAAGCTGGGGGCTGTTTGGCTTCCATTGTCCGCTGCCTTGACTTTCACTGCATGTACTCTCAGCGCCATTTCAATGTTTCCCGTAGTGCTACTTCCACCTTTTGATCACCACACGTTCGTCCATCAAGATGATCCGATCCTTATTCCTGCACATTTCGCCTCGCGGCACGAAGCCTTTGCGGGATGCGTTGAGCTTCTTATAGAACTTGTTTCTTGAGAACGGCACAGCTGTTCCATCTCCTTGCACTTCGTTTCTTCCAGGCGGCGTTTCTTCTCCTGAAAAGGGCGGGTCTGCTGTCTCCGTTTCCGTCTATAACGTTCCACGTTCTGCCGGGCACCTTGCTGCAGCGCGACCGCACACTGGTTCAAAAGCCCCCAAAACGTCAATTTTTTAGTTTTCGACCTGAAAACTACATTTTAGAGTCATGATGTCTTCAGAAGAGTTGAAGAATATTTCTTAGGCTGTCTTTTGATAAGAAAACATCAATGATCTATTCACCTTAAAGGGCGGTGTAAAAAGAAAAAATAGTCAATTTTCACATCAAAACACCATGAAAAGCGGAAAGACGCGGCAAGCCAAATAGCCACCATCTGAAAGATTCGGTTTCAAGCTACCGAATGCACAATGTTTTGTGCTGTTCCGCCGTGTTCCACTATTATTTTGAATTAACTTAAAAAGGTCCTTATTGTATGTTTTTCAGTACAACTGTTACGTATAGTAACTATCTCCATCGTAGCAAAGTAACAATCTCCATGAAGACGAAACAGCCACATTTAGGACGAATGACTGTCATTTGTCGAAATTGCAACCTTGCAATAGATAACTAATCATGTTAGCCACTTTTAAATTGTTTACGTAACAATAATACTGAAAAACGTACATTATGGACTTTTTTAAGTTGATTCAAAATAATAGTGGAACACGGCGAACAAAACATTGTGCATTCGGTAGCTTAAAACCAGGGGTCTGCGAAGCGGCCATGTTTCTGATGCCAGCATCAAAATCATCGATTAATTTAATACGAAGGCGTAATCATAGTCGTTGAAACTTGCCATTGAAAATATGTTTTAAATATCATGATATTTTGGCGAAGTAGAACACTTGTTGAAATACACCTCGCATTCATACTTTCGCACAATTTCTTGAAAAATTATGAAAAATAATTACGTTTATTTGGAAAATATCACTTCGAAATAGTGGTTTGTTTACAAAATAAAATTGTGAGTGGGAAACCCAATTTCAACCGAACAATGGGAAACTCAAAGATGTTGGCTATTGTCAAACGTAGTGGGTATGATCTTTCAGATGGTGGCTGTTTGGCTTGCCGCCTTTTGCTGTTTTTCATCGTGTTTTGATGAGAAAATTGACTATTTTTTCTAAAGATTTCTCAATAACTTTGACAGGTTTCAAGATAGATCAAAGTAGTCTTCTAGACAAACATGTTTTTGTCATTATGCACAACTTTCTAGAACAAACCATACTGCTAAAATCATTTTCAAAAAAAAGTTATGATCAAAATATGATTTTTAGGGGTCATTCATGCAAAACGTGCTCTAACTCGTTTCAAAACCGTTATTCCAATATAATGTCTTCAGAAAAAATGTTCCAATTCACATTCTTTATAACATTGGAGAGGACAACCACTGCTTTTGTACATCTGCGTAATTATTTTATTTCTCACCGTCCTTTAAGGTGGATAGATCGTTGATGTTTTCTTATCAAAAGAAAGTCCAAGAAATATCCTTCAACTCTTCTGAAGACATGACGACTCTAAAATGTAGTTTTGATGATGATGATGATGATGATACTACCATCTATTGTAGCAAGGCACCTGTCGATAGCACTGGCCATATCTAACAAACGATTTGTTCATGATTATACTATTGTTTGTATTTCATCAAAATTCTGTATGAAGGGCCAAAATGGGTGGGGTGGTTCCATAAGCAAAGACACTTATGCGAATCCACGGGATAAATAGAGAAACTCCTTCCAGAAGAAAGTTCGTACATTTATTTATTTATTTTCAGACTAAGGCCGGAGTGGCCTGTCCTGCACATAAAAGTCTTCTCCATTCAGTACGGTCCATGGCTGCACTTTGCCAACCACGCAGTCTGCGAAGGGTCTGCAAATTGTCCTCCACCTGATCGATCCACCTTGCTGATGCAACACGTGGTTCATTCGCAACCATAGATGGTTCGCAACACTTTCTTTTCAAAAATTCCCAGTGCGCGTTGGTCCTCCACGAGCATCGTCCAGGTCTCGTGTCCGTAGAGAACTACCGGTCTTTTAAGCGTTTTGTAGTCAGTTTGGTACGGCGGTGAACTCTATTCGATCGGAGCGTCTTGCGGAGTCCAAAGTACGTACGATTTCCAGCCACTATGCGTCTCCGAATTTCTCTGCTGGTATCGTTATCGGCGGTCACCAGTGAGCACAAGTACACGAATTCTTCAACCACCTCGATTTCGTCACCACCGATAGAAACTCGTGGCTTCGCTTTTCAGTCTGATGTAGGCTTCCTCCATCCTCTCAAAGTTACGTGCCATGATATCAATGTCGTCGGCGAAACCAAATAACTGGACGGACTTCGTGAAAATCGTACCACTCGTGTCAATCCCTGCCCTTCGTATTACTCCCTCCAAAGCGATGTTGAATAACAGACACGAAAGACCATCACCTTGCCGTAACCCTCTACGCTTTACGAAGGGACTCGAGAATGCCCCTGAAACTCGAGCTACGCACATCACCCGATCCATCGTCGTCTTGATCAACCGTATCAGTTTATCCGGAAATCCGTTTTCGTGCATTAGCTGCCATAGCTGGTCCCGATCGATTGTATCTTATGCGGCTTTGAAGTCGATGAATAGATGATGTGTGGGCACGTTGTATTCGCGGTATTTCTGCAGTACTTGGCGAATGGCGAACACCTGGTCTGTGGTGGAGCGTTCGCCCATAAAACCCGCCTGGTACTGCCCTACGAACTCCCTTGAAATTGGTGCTAGTCGACGGCATATGTGATTGTGATTGTGCGGTAGTTGCTATAATCCAGCTTATCGCCCTTTTGTAGATGGGACACACGACACCTTCCATCCACTCCTGCGGCAGAACCTCATCCTCCCAAATCTTGGTGCAGCGCTCAAACCCAGTGCAGCGCTCTAGCCAGTGCCTCACCACCTTGTTTAAATAGCTCTCCTGGTAGTTGGTCAACCCCAGGGGCTTTGTTGTTCTTCAGCCGGCCAATCTCCTCTTGGATTTCCTGGTGGTCCGGAGCCGGTAGAATTATGTCCTGCGCGCCTTCCCCCAGGTCAATCACCCTACCGCCATCTTCGTCTGCCACATCGCCCTTCAAGTGCTCTTCGTAGTGCTGCCGCCACCTTTGGATCACCTCACGTTCGTTCGTAAGAAGGTTCCCGTTTATGTCCTTACGCATATCAGGCTGTGGCACGTGGCCCTTACGTGAATGGTTTAACTTCTCATAGAACTTTCGTGTGTTATTAGCGCGGTACAGTTGCTCCGTCTCTTCACGGTCTCGATCTTCCTGCTGACGCTTTTTCCTCCGGAAAATCGAGTTTTGTCTGTTCCACGCCTCGTTCGCCCTCGTGCGGTGTTGCAGCAATCTCGCCCATGCTGCATTCTTCTCTTCTACTAACTGCTCACATTCGCCGTCATACCAGTCGTTTCTCTGATTCGGGGGCACCGTGCCAAGTGCAGCGGTTGCGTTGCTACCAACAATGGCGGATCGAATATCTCTCCAGCCATCTTCAAGAGACGCTGCGCCTAGCTGCTCTTCCGTTGGGAGTGCCATTTCCAGCTGCTGCGCGTTTTCTTGGGCTAGTCTACCGTCTTGTAGCCGCCCAATGTTAAGCCGCGGCGTCCGACTTCGACGCGTGTTGTACACCGTCGGGAGTTTTGAGCGCAGGCATACTGCAACGAGGTAGTGGTCGGATTCAATATTCGCACTGCGGTACGGACGTTCGTGATGTCGGAGAAGAATTTACCGTCGATTAGAACGTGGTTGATTTGGTTTTCCGTTTCTTGGTTAGGTGATCTCCATGTGGCCTTGTGGATATTTTTGCGGGGAAAGAAGGTGCTTCGGACTGCCATTCCGCGGGATGCTGCAAAGTTTATGCATCGTTGGCCGTTGTCATTCGATACGGTGTGCAGACTGTCCGGTCCGATGACCGGTCTATACATTTCCTCCCTTCTTACTTGTGCGTTCATGTCACCGATGACGATTTTGACGTCCCGCAGTGAGCATCGCTTAGAACGCTTCTTTCTCGTCGTCGGGTCTCCCTTCGTGTGGGCAGTGCACGTTGATGATGCTATAGTTGAAGAAACGGCCTTTAATTCTCAGCTTGCACATCCTTGCGTTGATTGGCTGCCACCCAATCACACGCTGGCGCATCTTGCCCAGCACTATGAAGCCGGTTCCCAGCTCGTTGGTGGTGCCACAGCTTTGGTAGAAGGTAGCCGCTCAATGCCCGCTTTTCCACACTTTTTGTCCTGTCCAGCAAATCTCCTGCAGTGCCACGACGTCGAAGTTACGGGGATGTAATTCATCGTAGATCATCCTGTCGCAACCTGCGAAACCTAGCGACTTGCAGTTCCATGTTCCAAGCTTCCAATCGTGATCTTTTATTCGTCGCCTAGGTCTTTGCCGATTGTATCGAGTCGCATTATCTCTTATATTGTTCGTAATGATTGGTTTTCCAGGCAGCTTATTGGGCCTGCGCAAACCTCCTGTCTCGTCGGAGGGCCATCGTGTCAGGGCTGTTTAGCGTCCCACCTAACACCAGGACTTGAGCTTGTGCGCTTTGAGCGGCACGCGGTCGCTTTGGTGGGGCCTACTTGCGGATACATGCAGCTTTTTATAGAGGTTTAACAGGGCCCACTGTCAAACCCCACCACATCCTAGGCAAGCCCCACAACTCGCAGATGGCCTGGGGAGAGATCGTCAAGCCCTTGGACATAGCCCCTGCCGCCCTGCTCGCTGTCGACAAACCTGTTCGACTAAAAATTTTAAACAAATTCTATTGAACGCTGCCGATGCTGCCGATGACAACCGCACGATGATTTCAAGAAGAACCGCAAACGCGTGAGAGCAGCTTTTTGAATTGACTTGAGATGATGTCTGCGCCGGTAGCGGTTCATGTAACGGTGGTGATTGAGAAAAATGTTAGCTAAGAACATATTATGATAATTTAGGTTGAAATTCGCGACTGTGTCATGTATACAACCTAATGTTCATATGATATTACGATTCTCTTTGTACTAAGAGGTTTTACGTACTTTACGTCGAGCGGTCGTGTCATGTACACAACTCTTCTATGCTAGAAATTAGTCCACGCCTATCCACGCCACCGCCACTCTGGCTAAAAATGATCTATCACGCCGCCGCCGGTAATATTTTAATCGGCGCACAGGTCTAATTTTAATTAGGTTGAGTTTAGTTAAAGTTAAAAACATTGCAATTCCTACATGGGTCGATTCAACCAGATGAAAATTCTAACTGCCAAAGGCAATTGAAATGTATAGGATGATAGGATAAGGATGATAGTGTCAATCAGACACGAAACACGTAGTTTAAGAGATGAATGCATGTAATAGATAAAAAAAGAAAAAAAAATGCACTAAAAGCTTATCAACAGAACCATCAGGAAAATCGGCTTCTTAGTCGTCTGTCGGAAGCGGGGGCTAATAACCTCCAACGTATGAAACATTCATTCAGCAAATTGTGTCATAAATACAACTTTGTTGTAGGTGAAAAGCAAAACTGGATTTCACTCAAAATAATGCCATTATACTGCTCCATAACACACCAGCAGTATTAGTTTCTTCTGGATAATAAAAATGAAGAGCAACTTGTATCTGATTCTGCTTCTTGCAATGATTTACCCACTCGAAACAGGAGCCTCCTTACAACAGGATTTACTGCAGTACGTGGTAATCGTGATTCGGTACTACGTTCAACAGAACCCAGGCCAGTTCAAGATCATATTTTATGACGTTTCGAATGGAACCGATCATGGTTGGATGGGAAAGTTAATCTCATCTCCCTACCTCGACAATATTATCAAACACGTCTATGATGAACGAGTGCAACTGGATTTCGCTGAAAAAACTCATCTAAAACCATCGTTGACAGTGGTATACGTCGGTGACCGCGATATACGGACTTTGCAACGCCCTGAATTGTTGAAAGTATTCTTTTTATCTATGGACACAAATTCACCAATAATTGTGCTACTCGATATCGAAAATTCCAATGTTTATCAAGCTATTGGATATCAATTAACCATGAGTCAATTCGACAAGTTAACTTACATTGGAACAAAGCTAAAAAGGTTCATCCAGATGGGTATGTATGGAATGGCAGAACGAGTATTGGCTCATTTCCCTCATCCGAAAGACCTGATTCGAAGCAATATTCGTGGCAATCACAGATATCAAATAGGATTCACCTACGCTATTCAACCATGGTATCCGGCTCAAGCTTGGGCAGCGGAAACAGCTGCGTTCCTTAACACCAGCTTGCGGTTCTACCCAAAAGTTTGCACCGAAGCTACGTTACGATTAGATTGTGCGAAACGCCTTTTATTGGCCTATTACATCGACATAGTGTTGGATCATAGAGATATGGCGGAGAGCTCGTCAGTGTTTAGTCGCATGATCTTCGGAGTGATTCCAATTTCCCGCGTAATTTTGGTTCCTCAAGGGCGACCTTTCAATGCAGTCGAAATGTTTACAAAACCATTCACATGGGAGACGTGGGTTGTGCTTCTGTCGACGTTGGCGTTCATCGAGGTGATCAGTTTAGTATTTCCTGCGCTATTTAAAAACGATCCGATTTTACTTTTGGTGTGCGGTTTTGAAAAATACAATTTACACCACGCCAGTACGAAGGAGAAGGCCACGCTACTCCCGATGATAATTTTCTTATTCGTGATGTTCAATGCGTATGAAACGAAGCTCATTTCTTTCATAACAGATAAACCATCCATTGGGAACATTAAAACCCTGGATGAGCTGGCGAAATCGAATATCAGAATACTGGCGAACCTTCACATAGACAACAGATTGGCTAACGATAGTGCTCTTGGTCCGTTGATGATTCACAAAGCCGTTGGTTCGGACACCTTGCTGCTGGATGGAGAATATGCGCAACTGAGCAATAGTCTTGAGGCTTCGTGGATTGTGACGCTGATGCGTAACTACGATTATGAACTCCATCGTCCCAAATATGTGGTAATCAACGAGCGTAAATCAACCTCTATCGTTGGCTACTGGATTGGCATGAAAAGCCCCTACGCTGAGGCATTTTACTATACTCAGAAAGTATTTTTTGAAGCAGGTCTATTTGAAAAGTGGCAGGATGAATTGATGATCTTTGTAGCTGCTCTAGATAAAAAGAAGTACAGAGGGGAATATATGGACCATTCCGGAATGTTGGCATTCGATGATCTCATTTCGACTTGGGTATTGTTTGTCTCTGGTTTGTTGATAAGCTTTTTTGTGTTTTTAATGGAATTCATGCTGAAATGTTCGAATCGTAGAATTCGTCGGATGTTTAAGTTTTGAATGTTTCCGTTCAATGCAGTAATGAACCTATATAGCAACTTGTTTTGTGAAAAGATTTTAAGGTTTTGAATGCAATAAAAGTGTAAACTAATAGCCTCAAAAGGGTCATGTGTTTGATTTTTAAATATTTAAATGGTTAGTCCTTCTCTATGGAACGTGTTTATAAATAAAAAAAGTTCACCTGCTACACACATCCCAGTGAAACGTATATCGTATTACCACAGACAAACAGACGTAACACTAGAGAAAATATCATCGACCATGACTTCAACGATCAATTTGAATTTGATTGATTAAGCAATTCACAACTAGAGGCGCTAGTGTCGTTATCCTTCCGGTTTGACATTTCACTCCAGCGCCTTCTGGTGACGATGTCATACGAAACATCGTTTCGTGTAACATGCTCGCAAGATGGTGGTGGAGGAGTTGAGCGATGGATTTTTCAGAAAAATGTTCAAGCTGTTACGTCTGTTTGTCTGTGGTATTACTATCCTTCAAACCGCATTTTTGCCAGTCAAAAATCAAACTCGCATTGCATATCGCCCTTGAGCATGAGCATGAGCATGATTGACCGCCCACGGTTGCTACTCCGTTATTTCCAGGTCAGCTGAAATTGCACAGCGAACCAACAGATGATGTTTGGGACTAACATCTTCCTCAATGTGTAAAATCTGGTGACCCAAAATCCAGCAATACCAGCGCTGGCCGTGTCCGAATGCAGGTCAATAAGGGACCGACTGTTTACTTCGATGACATTTACTTCCAGGGTGCAGCAGCCGTAAAAAGTGTAGACAACAACCTTCCGTGCACCATGTTTACGGTACTCGTCACTGAGTGGCGATACCGGCGTTTCTATCTGTGTTGTTAAGCCTGCTACTCTATGTTCTGAGATTTTAACATTTTCCACCATGAGCTCATGGAAAAATGGTAGTTGGAAATCGATAAAATGTATGGGAAAATCAAGTATTTTGCAAATTTATGGAAAATGGAAGTGTTTTAGAAGAAAGTAGTGATAAGGAATGAAGTATGAGGTGAAAAGATTATCTCCTGCACTTAGTTTGCACTGATTAGTAGTTTTATAGTGATGAAATTTCGATTTTACTACCACTGAAAAAACGCCATCTCTTGCATTAATCGTTTTGACTGGTACCTTATTGGGGAATAGGTAGGTAAAAGATGACGTGATACTCGCTTTGATGGAAGCCGACGAGTCATCTGCACTTCAACGAGAAATCACTGAGTTGTTGGATATATGGGGTAGGAAGTGTAGCAGGGTTCGTTTTGGTAAACGGTTTGCTGTGTGTAACGTGTAGTTTGATGAACACAATCGAACGCGCACTAGTTAATCGATTTATCGACCGCACTTAGCAGAACAAAATATTTCGATGATCGCGCGATCTTTCTGCGTTCTATTAGAAAAACGATAGAACGAGCACTATTTTTTATTTGTTAATTAATTTAATTACCCGCACAACGCAGAGCCAAATATATCAATGATCGCGCGACCGTTCTGCTTATTAGAGGAAACCCGATCGGATGCGCACTAATGTTTCATTTGCTAATTAATTTATTCACCCACACAAAACAAAACAAAATTATTCGAAGATCTCATGATCGTTCTGTATTTGTTAATTAAATTACTCATTCGCACAACGTAGTACAAAACATTTAGGTGATCGTGGGATTAATCTGCGCACCAGAAGTTCATACTATTACATTGATAGTTCAATATGTATAAATATAATCTCTGAAAAGAAAGACTGGCCTGCAATATTTTCAACTTTCAAATCACGGTATGAAAACGTACACTCGATTTTTATGCAGCATAGAAAAGTTGTAAAACGTATGCTCAGAACTACCATCCTACCGTATGTTTGACATTTCATGTTCTACTCTGTTATTCAAAAAAAAAAAAACAATTCGATATATTGGTTTAAAAGTGAAAATTTGTAAAGAATATTAATAAAGAAAACTAGCATTTCTATATAGGGAACAACTGCTCTGATTTCCTCTTGTATATCAGTTAATGTATGGATTTATACACAGATAGAAAAATACACTGGAATTTACGCTGAAAATCATGCACATAAATGGAACGTCATTATTATAGTACTTCCACACGAGAAGTAGCCTAAATGTATACAATATTTGACGTGAATCGTCGATGTTGCATACAAGTTGTAACAATATTGTTAGGAAGAGGGCCATTTCAGCGCTGTTTATTTTTCATTATTTTTTCTGTGTAGAATTGCCTACACGGAAGCTTGGAAGTACCCATTAAACGGGTTCCATTCACCCATTTTTTGATCAAGTAATGAATTGTCAAAAAATGGGTATTTTTAAAATAACACAACAGGAGTACAATTACCCCATTTTAAAATAACTTGTCTAGTAAAAATAATGGGTAAATAGAACTCCTTGGTGTTTATTGAAACGCGGCCATTTTTTTCCTAATAGTTTTTTTTGTGATTTGTGCCTGTCGAAGAAAAATCTAATTTTCTCCGAAAATCTAATGCGTTTGTGCCTGAAAAATGTACAAAAAGTGCCACAGGCAGTGTTGTAAAATATCATTTGCATTCGTTTGTACAATTTTCCCAGAACTTTTTCCAGAAGGTATCTATCAATTCATGATGTATGACGAACTTATAGCTCTTAAATGTGCCTACAACTTTGTCTAACAAGACATTGATGTAAATATGTAATCTGAGGCGTGGGAGGCAAAATGTCATTCAAATGACATTATGTCAAATGACACGTGACATTTTGGACAGTTTTCACTCTCCAGCCTCAGATGATATATTTAGAGCAATGTACCCTTGGACAAAAGTATAGCCCTACTAAAGCGTTATGAGTACATCTAAAATTATGGAATAAATTTGGCTTCTAAAGAAAGTTATGAACAAATTAGTCAAATGACATGCAGATGACATTTTACAAGCCTGGCCACAGGTTAGTACATGTGAAGCTTGCAATTAAATTAATTTGAAAAATCGCGAAATAAGTTGGTAGTGACATCAATTTTCTTCGTTGCAGATATTTCATGTTGTGCACCAAGTTCTTGCATCAACATGGAATGGTGCTGCTTTGGATCCACCCGAGGTTTCACTGAAAAATACGTGTTTGGGAATGATGAACCATTCGCCGTCGGATTTGAATGATTCTGGATTCTCGTTCCTGGATGAAGTAGCTGCAGGTCCTCAGCAGTAGCTATAAAAAGGCATTTAGTGACAAGGAAAAACAAAAACATCGACATGTCATTCTACATATAATAAATATAAAATATGTTGTTTATCTCGTTTATCTTTATTCCATCCTTAATTCCATCTCGAAATCCGTAACAAACCAGAAGAACAGAAAAATTTTCTGCCAAGAGTTATTTTTACCCATATATTGTATTGAAGTTAAGGGGCAAAATTTACCCATTTTGTGAAGTTTGCTTCAAGTACTCATTAATGAGTAAAAGCAATTTACTCATTAAATGAGTTATGCCGCTTTTCTTCATAATGGGTACGAAAGTACCCATTAATGGGTACTTGAAGGCTTCCGTGTATGGAATTCACTTCCGGTTTGTATAAAAAACAAGAATTTTTGTGTTCAGGCGTGTTTAGCATTTCAAAGCGTTTCATCAGATATTATGATAAGTGATGCTTTCCTGTACCGTAAAAATATGTAGCATCAACAGGGTGTCGACTACCTGGAAAAACCTGGAAAGTCAGGGAAAGTCAGGTGTTCTGGCACCACTGCAGCACTCCGGGCAGATGACAGATGCTGAATACAATTCTGGTCCGGGGAGAGGGTTTGATGAATATAGTAAAACAAACAAACTGTATCGATAAGAGGTAGAGAGCATAATCAACGTGATCGCTAGAATAATCTTATTGAATCCCTTATTGAATATATGAAGTGAATTTGTTTAAATCTAAAAAGGTAGGAAGCCATTAATTAAATACTATAACCGTACTACGGAAAAAACTATGCGGAATAGCTGTGATATGGGATTAACGTGATATATTTATCAGATTTATAGCCTAAAGATACGTTACCTATAGATACGAAAACCGGTCATCTGGCTCTGAATCGTAGTTCGAGTTCGAGTGTGGAAGAATTGAGGAGAAAATTAATGTGGGTAAATTCGAAAATTTAAGAGTATGAAAATTACTGATTAATAAATAATTTCAGCTTTGAGCAATTCTACCATAAACGGTGTCTGCTACAAGGAACCTCTCGAAAGCATCCGAACACTCTCAAATATTACCCGGAATGGATCCAGAGTTAGATGGAAGCGACTGCGGAATGTGTGCTCGGAAGAATTCGGTGGACAATATGGTACAGTGCGATACCTGTCAGGTATGGTATCACCTGAATTGCGCTGATGTTTCCCCAGGTGTAGTAAATCGACCCTGGCACTGCGCGAAATGTAACCGTTCACCGACTGAGCTGACACAAACTGCGGAACCGAAAAAAAAGGGCGGCAAGAAAACGACCGCGAAAGTACAGACAGAAAAGGCTTCCACGAGCCGTTTGAAGCCGACAATTTCTGAAACTGTGTCCACTAAAATCGCGCTTCTGGAGAAAAAATCGAAAGCCGAAAATCGTAAAGGAGACAAACTAGTGCCTGACGATGCTGAAAAATGGCTTTCGCAAAGAGGTGCCTCACTGGCAGACTACGGTACACCGAAGAAAGTTTCCTATGCGCGTAAACGTGCAAGTTCTCTTGGCGGATCTGCGAATTTGAGTTCATCCGGCTCTCGAGCTCTAGCGCAGTTGGCGCTGCAGCGATTAGAGGAGAAGCAGAAGATGGAGAGGCAGAAGTTAGAGAACGAGCAAAGGGAACTGGAGGAAGAAAAGGAACGCCTGCGAAAAGAACGGGCGCTAGAACAGCAGCAAAATGCGATCAACAGAAAAAAACTTGAGATGGCGCAGAAATTTCTCGAAGAGAAACATCTATTAGAGGAGCAAATTGCAGAAGAAGACGCCTTTTCGCAACATAGCTTCTTCAGTGGAAGATCCAAAGCGCAGGAATGGTTGGCGAAGCATCGGACGTCTGGAAGATTATCTGTATCGGTGGAAGAATCCAGCGAAGAAGAAGAGGAAGTAGAAGGTGCCGAGCTAGTTGGTGCTGCAGTTTCTAAAACTAGAGCAGCTATCGAGGAAAGAAAGGTGATCGACATTACTGCATTGCCTCGGTCCAGGGCGGGGCGCATCTTGGGTGAGGAAGAAACACCAATACTACAACCTACATCGAATCAAATCGCTGCAAGACAACTGTGGCCGAAGAAGTTACCTATGTTTTCCGGTGACCCTGAAGAGTGGCCCATCTTCTATAGTAGCTATTTGGATTCGACTGCAGCGTGCGGATTTTCTCCGGTGGAAAACGTAATTCGTCTGCGAGAGTGCCTACGTGGCCAAGCGCGTGACGCGGTAGCAACGAAACTTATGTTCCCAAACGTGGTGTTGTCAATTATGGAAACCCTTCGGCGGTTGTACGGGCGGCCGGAATTACTTGTGAAAAATCTACTGGCGAAAGTTCGACGTTTAGAAGCACCGAAATCGGAACGACTTGACAGTTTGATGAGTTTTGGTATAGCGGTTCAACAATTGTGCGACCACCTCGAGGCCGCAAATCTGCGAAGTCACCTATCGAATCCCACTCTATTGGAGGAACTTGTGGAGAAGCTACCGGCATCGATTAAATTAGAATGGGTTCGGTATAAACGAGAGTTCGACGAACCATCGTTAAAAGAGTTTGGCGAGTTTATGGACCGGCTCGTGGTTGATGCGAGCGAGGTGACAACATTCGTGGCACCGAAAAAAGAGAACACTCACACTGATAGAACAAAACACAACCTAAAGGCGCACATACTATCGCACAACGAGACCCCAAGTGTGACAGTAAAACATCTTCCGCGAGAGCCATGCCCAATATGTTTGAAGCTAGATCATCGTGTGCGCAACTGCGACAAGTTCAAGCAGATGAACGTTATGGATCGTCTTAGAGCAGTAGAACGGTTCAAGCTTTGTGAGGTGTGCCTGTTTCCCCACGGTAATAAGGTGTGTCGTTCAAGGTACTACTGTAATGCCGAAGGTTGCCGTGTCCGCCACCATCCATTGCTACATCGTGAGATCATTGTTCGAGCGGACTGTCAGGCTCATCGGGTCGCAATGAAACCTGTGTTGTTCAGGGTAGTACCTGTCACTCTGCATCATGGTGCTCGAAGCATAGACACGTTTGCTTTCCTTGACGAAGGATCGTCTCGCACCTTGATCGAAGCTAGTTTAGCACAACGCTTAGGAATCAACGGAGTACCGGAGCCATTGGAGTTGACGTGGACATCAAATGTAGTCCGTAAGGAGCTTTCATCGAGGCGAGTTGACTTAACAATTTCTGCGAGAGGAGGAAAAGAACGATACAAACTTGCATCTGCTCACACTGTCAGCGCACTTAACCTGCCGAAGCAGAGTTTGCAAATGAGCGTTATAGGCAAGCATTTCAAACACCTTGAGAATATTCCAACGATGTCGTTCCAAGAGGCGGAATCAAAAGTGCTCATCGGCCTACAGAACTTGGAGTTATTTGCACCACTTGAAAGTCGTGTTGGTCAATCAGGCGAACCTATAGCAGTAAGAAGCGTTCTTGGATGGACAATTTACGGACCTTGCGGAGAGAACCAAGACTCGTACCAGTTTCTGGGTCTGCACGGCTGTAAGTCTGAAGTCGATCGAGAGCTAAACGAGATGATCCGAAAATATTTCGTAATGGAAGAAGTAGGAATGAATTCGGTACAACTACCAGAACCAGCTGAGATAGTTCGAGCGAAAGAAATATTAGAGCGAACAACAGTTCGCGAGAATGGTCGATTTGTCACTGGGCTGCTGTGGAAAAGCGACAGGATACAGTTCCCCAACAGCTTGCCGATGGCAATTAAGAGGATGAAAGGCCTAGAATCTAAACTGGCGAAAGATCCCGAACTACGAACTAATGTTCATCGGCAAATTCGTGAGTACGTTGAAAACGATTACACACATAGGGCAACAAATGAAGAATTGGCGCTGGTGGATCCTAGTCGCGTCTGGTACCTGCCGCTTAATGTAGTAGCTCATCCAAAGAAGCCGGAAAAGAAGCGACTCGTATGGGATGCGGCTGCGCAAGTAGAAGGGGTTTCGTTGAACTCTCAACTTCTGAAAGGTCCAGATCTGCTGGCCCAGCTACCGGGTGTTATAAGCAGATTCCGTGAAAGACGTATTGCTTTTGGGGGACATCGAAAAATGTTCCATCAAATCCGGATCAAAAGAGAGGACACACATTCACAGCGATTTTGTTCCGTTTTGATGTCAGTCAGGAACCAGAAATATATATTATGGACGTCGCAACGTTTGGCGCTACTTGTTCGCCATGCATAGCGCAGTACGTTATGCATCGTAATGCGGATGAAAATGCGAAGGAGTTTCCGGTGGCGGCAGCAGCGATCAAAAGAAAACCTACATGGACGACTACTTTGATAGTGCTGACACGCCAGAAGAAGCAACGGAACGGGCAATGCAAGTGAAGCTAATCCACTCGAAGGCTGGCTTCAATATGCGAAATTGGGTCAGCAACAGCGACGTGGTCCTGCGCAATCTCGGTGAGGTATGCGAGCAGCGATTGTTATGTATTGATGGCAGCAAGGAAGAAAAACAGCAACGAGTCCTTGGAATCGCTTGGATGCCAGAGAAGGATGTTTTGTGTTCTCTACGAATTGGTCGAGTCATCTGGCTCCGTACATTTACGACGGATTACGACCAACAAAGCGAATCGCTCTACGCATAATTATGAGTCTATTTGATCCAGTTGGAATGCTAGCTCCGTTTTTGATTCATGGCCGTATTATGATTCAAGATTTGTGGCGCATTGGCCTGGATTGGGATGTTAAAATGGGGGATAAGGAGTTCGAAAAGTGGCTGCGCTGGATTAGCCTACTTCCGAACATCAGCGAGCTTCAGATTCCCGCTGCTGTTTTGGCGACGCTCATCCTAAATCATACCGTTCGTTAGAGCTACACATCTTTACCCGACGCTGGTGAGTTGGGCTATGGTTGTTCGGCATACTTTCGGATTGAGACCGACGAAGGTGTACGGTGTTCATTGGTTGTGGCGAAAAGCAAGGTAGCTCCGTTGAAGTACCAATCGATCCCACGTATGGAGCTACAGGCCGCCTTGCTGGGAGCAAGAATGATGCACACCGTTTGTGACAACCATCGCTACCAATCAAAGAAAAATTCATTCATACTGACGCAGAAGTAGTTCTGGCCTGGATACGTTCTCACCATAGGAACTACAAACCATTTGTTGCGTATCGTGTTGGTGAGATTTTGTCGCTGACACAGCCCGAGATTTGGCGGTACGTTCCGTCGAAGGCGAACATTGCGGACTGCCAAACAAAATGGGGCAAAGAAACAGTACTACAATCTGGTGGACAATGGTTCAAAGGACCATCGTTTCTATATCTCCCTCGAGAATTCTGGCCAAAGCAAAAGAAGATAGCGGATACATCAGAAGAACTGAGAACATGTATCCTGCTACACCACGTCGCAGTCCCGAAAAGTTTGATGGATTTCACACGAATCTCTAAATGGAAGGTGCTTTTACGAACCGTGGCATTGGTGAGGCAGGCGTTTCATTTCTAACTGTCGTCGGCGGGTGCTGGGTCAATCTATAGAAACCATTAAAGCAAGCAAAGTCCATTTAAAGCTTCTTCGTCGTACAGTGCCAGTGGAAATTGTTCATCTTCGCCAGCATGAGTATCAGAGAGCTGAACAGTACCTGTGGCGCGTGGCGCAAAGTGATTACTATCCGGACGAAACAAGAATCCTTTTGCATAATCGCGATGAACAGCAAGACAACAAACGATTGAATGTCGAGAAAACCAGTCCCTTATGTAAATTGTCCCCGTTTATTGATGAGTTTGGCGTCGTAAGGATGGAAGGTCGGACAGCGAATGCGAGTTATGCAACCTTTGACGCTAGGTTCCCGGTGATACTACCAAAAGACCACCCATTAACAAAGTTGCTACTGGAGGATTACCATATCAGATATGGACACGCCAATCGCGAAACGGTTGTCAACGAAGTACGTCAGCGATTCCATATTTCCAACTTAAGATCGTCAGTGGATAAAGTGATGAAAACATGCCAGCGTTGTAAAGTGACGAAGTGCCAACCTCAAAATCCAAGAATGGCGCCGCTACCGGAAGAACGACTGACCCCATTTGTCCGACCATTCAGTTACGTAGGGTTGACTACCTAGGGCCGCTAGAAGTTGCTGTTGGACGTCGCCGCAAGAAAAGATACGTGGTCGTCTTCACTTATTCGGTCATCCGTGCCGTCCATTTAAGTAGCTCACAATATTTCTACCGACTCGTGTATCATGGCCATTAGAAGATTCGTTCGTAGGCAAGGGTCTCCAGTAGAGATGTTTTCGGATAATGGTACTAATTTTGTTGGGGCAAGCAATGAGCTAGCTGAGCAGATTAAAACCATAAACAATGAGTGCTCCGAAACGTTCACCGATGCACGTACCAAGTGGACTTTTAATCCGCCATCCGCACCACACATGGGTGGTGTATGGGAACGGATGGTACGGAGTGTCAAGGAGGCTATACGAGCGTTAGACGACGGGCGTAAGTTGAACGACGAAATTTTACTAACGGTTCTAGCAGAGGCGGAAGGCTTTATAAATTCTCGTCCGCTGACCTACATGCCTCAAACATCGGCGAATGATGAGGCGCTCACGCCGAACCACTTTATCTTGGGGAGCTCATCCGGGAACCATGATCTCTTGAGAACTCCGGTGAACTTGGCAGAAACGTTGAAGACCAGCTATAAGAGATCACAATTTCTTTCGGATGCAGTATGGTCTCGATGGATAAAAGAATACTTCCCAACCCTGAACAGGCGGTCCAAGTGGTTTGAAGAGTCTAAGTAAGTGAAAGTTGGAGATTTGGTCTACGTAGCTGACGGTAATCGGAGAACGTGGATCCGTGCGAAGGTTGTCGAAGTAATTGTTGGAAGCGATGGTAGAGTGCGGCAAGCTGTGGTACGTACAGCGAGTGGTAGAGATCTCAAGCGACCGGTTGTCAAACTAGCTGTTATGGAAGTGGCAGATCGTGAATCCTGCGAGCAACCCGGAGGATATACCCAGGACCCACGGGGCGGGGGATGTTCTGGCACCACTGCAGCACTCCGGGCAGATGACAGATGCTGAATACAATTCTGGTCCGGGGAGAGGGTTTGATGAATATAGTAAAACAAACAAACTGTATCGATAAGAGGTAGAGAGCATAATCAACGTGGTCGCTAGAATAATCTTATTGAATCCTTTATTGAATATATGAAGTGAATTTGTTTAAATCTAAAAAGGTAGGAAGCCATTAATTATCTAAAATACTATAACCGTACTACGGAAAAAACTATGCGGAATAGCTGCGATATAGGATTAACGTGATATATTTATCAGATTTATAACCTAAAAATACGTTACCTATAGATACGAAAACCGGTCATCTGGCTCTGAATCGTAGTTCGAGTTCGAGTGTGGAAGAATTGAGGAGAAAATTAATGTGGGTGAATTCGAAAATTTAAGAGTATGAAAATTACTGATTAATAAATAATTTCAGCTTTGAGCAATTCTACCATAAACGGTGTCTGCTACAAGGAACCTCTCGAAAGCATCCGAACATCAGGGAATTTCAATTCGGACCTGGAATGTCAGGGAAAGTCAGGGAATTTCGATTGAGGTCAGGGAAAAAATCACAAAACTGTAATCATAAAAATTCATATTGATTTTAAAAAAAATCAAGCTATGAAGCATATTTTTATTTACCCGTCTAAGACGAATTAAGTACTGTCCATTTAATTCCACCAGTTAATTTTCGTTATCTTTGCAGATACGTATTTCGACCACAACTGTGTGGTCGTCTTCAAGTCGAGTCAAGTACAAGACACTGAAGACGACCACACAGTTGTGGTCGAAATACGTATCTGCAAAGATAACGAAAATTAACTGGTGGAATTAAATGGACAGTACTTAATTCGTCTTAGACGGTTTAATACATTCCACTAAACGAGCTTAATATATTTTTCTGATATTTTATTTTTTCGTGTGACCCGTTGGCTGTCTCTAGACTAAAAGTCTACTTTGGGCATATTCCATGTTCCTCATGGTAATCTAATTTGCCTCTATTAATCTATTTTAGATCAATAACAAAGGTTGCTCAAATGGTCACTGTTCAGGCCTGATCCAAATAGCTTTTATGAAAAGTCCCCCCTTATAATTTATTATTTAAATTTAATAAATCACATGAATAAAGAAAAAAAAATACATATTTAGTTTTAATGGTTTTGTGTCAGAGTAATTTTTAAATTTTTTGCAGTTTCTTCATTAGTGGCGTGCAAGTCATGTTCCCATCAAACAAAAGAAGTTCTAAAAGATCGGTCAAATATTTAATCATCAATCGATAGAATTAGTCGTAATGTAATTATGTTGATGTGATTGTAGGAAATACGATATATTACAATGAATTTAAATTGCTTACTATATTGCAAGTAATCGACTCCAATGAAAAACCAATAATATCCCACTATCTTTTGATGTAAATTTATCGCCTAAATGTATGAAAATTATCTAGTGGAAGCAATCGAAACTGAATTGAAAGGCCTAAATGGGCCATAGTTCAGAACCGTTCAACAAACAATCATGAAAAAAATTAACCTACAACCAAAAACTTAATATTTTAAGGATTATTTCAAGAAAACGTCGAATACTACGATTGAAAGTGCCACAAACAAGATTCTGTAGATAATGTTTAAAAACCATTTCATGAACTTCCATTTGACGATGGGCTTATAAAGACATTGGCACCTAGGTGGTCAAATTATTGAGCATATTGAGAGAATTATAGTGGATAACAGCATAATATGGTCTACCGCATGTAAGTAGGTCTTCTTCTTCTTCTTCTTCTTATTGGCATTACATCCCCACACTGGGACAGAGCCGCCTCGCAGCTTAGTGTTCATTAAGCACTTCCACAGTTATTAACTGCGAGGTTTCTAAGCCAAGTTACCATTTTTGCATTCGTATATCATGAGGCTAACACGATGATACTTTTATGCCCACGGAAGTCGAGACAATTTCCAATCCAATCCAATGTAAGTAGGTGGTGATGGTAAAACGTTATTCCATGCTCCACAATCATAGACGCTCTCCTAGAAAATTTAAAGTAATTTGATATAAATTGACAGAATCAAGAAGATCACATCAATCAGACGGTTTCAAAATAATTCTTCCAAATTTTTCAACAATGTTCGTATTATCTACAGAAGACAAAGACAATGCTACGTTCAATTATATTTGCAACCGTGAGATATTTGTTGTAAACTTTTCAAACTGCAACTATTTGCATATTTACTCTACAATCGAAATTGCAGTCATGTTCACAGATGACTATGTTTATCTCTAGACATTGCCTACTTATATTATTTTAAACCAAAAACATTATTAAAAACCGGCAATGTTTCAGTATTACATTCGCCGCTTTGATTTTTTTTTTTGTAGATTTATTAAGTGATTTTGTATGTATAAAAAGTTCATCACTAAACGTTACTTTTGATGTTTACAAAACAATTTTATCAGGAAATATTCTGGTTGATGTTTGAGAATTTTGTCCAGAAATTACTTTAGTGAGATAACACTGGATTCTGTTTTTACACGATTTACATTTTCTCAATTTTAAATTCATCCTATATGTTTAACACATAATAATAACCATGTGATTTTTCTTTGAATTATTTAGATATTTTTTTGAACATGTTGCAAAGACTTTGGTGACAAATTGAAGTCGCACGATCAAAATTACCAGCGAAAAAAAATCGTTTAAAAACAGAATCCTGTGTACTTTGGAATGTCTTCTGAAGATAATTAAATTATTTCTTTCTCAAAATTTTCCAAATTACTTCAAAATTCTCCCTGAAAAATAAAAAATGTTTAGTACATAGTTTTTTTTCAAAAACTCTACTTCAAAAAACTTAATAGATTGTATGGTATTTACTCAAATTAGAATGTATTTGTGGAGGGATTCATACCAAAAATATGCCAAGCAATCTTCAAACATTTTTCCACGAGTTCGCTTGTTGTAGTTGTAGTTTGTAGTGGCGTTCCTGATAATACCCGCAAATCCGTAAGCTTTTTTAAACGGAATTAAAATGATTTTTAGAAGCTCCCACGATTGTTTGGAAAGAGTTCCAAAGTCTTGTCAAAAGATAAGATAGGTATAAGCTTTCACATAAATTTCCAGAAAGAATATAGAAACTTCAAGTAGCCGTGTAGGTCTATTGCAATTCTAATGAAACCGTGAGAATTCCCGAAGGTTGATGAGGGCACCAGAAAGTTCATAACATTATTTGGAGCCAATTTTGGAGAGATGTTTGTAATGCTGAATTATAATAACCTTTCGGGAGCTCTGCGCATTCACTAGAATCTTTGTGAACGACCAGAATTACCTACCATTTATTATAAAACTTTAATGTTTTGCTTCTACAAGTGAATAGGCTTCTAATAACTCAGGAACTCGTTTGGTCTTCAAGGATTTAAACATGCAGAGATTTTCATATGCTTAAGAATTTGAAAAAAAAATCATACCTGGAATTTTTCGAGAAATTACTGGAAAGTCAGGGAAAGTCAGGGAATTTTATTTTCAAATTTGAGTCGACACCCTGATCAAAAAGACAGTAGTCAAACCTTTGTTGTAATTTCCGGCCCCCTGCTTTTTGAATTGACTCAATTTGATTCCTGTTTGAAAAATGTTTGAAAATGTATTTACAGAGCCCGACGATTGCTCCAAAGATTTTTTTCAGGAAATATATCTCTGGAAGGCAGCATAAATCGAAACTAACTCCGACAATACGCCGTATTTTTCTCCTATCGTTAGAGGAGTCATAACACTACTACACCAAATTCTATTCTCCGATGACGCATCTCGACCTTAACACAAACATGCTGTTCTTAGTGCCTTACATCTGACTTGAATTTAAACGAATCAAGCACGGCACAATGAAGACAGTTCCACTGTTGAGGTCGGAACACGCATCCGCATAGTCATCATCAAGTATATGCACTTAATCTCATCAACCTCACACGAATTATGAACATGAACATGAAATCGATTGGAACACAAGTCAAACAATTATAAAAGCGAAATAGAGTCAATAACATACAGTAATAGTAAAAAATGAGAGATAGGTATGTCATTTTGTGAAATGTTTTTTACAAACCCTGAATCACAGGCAAAAAATTATGTAACCTCTTGCCCGGAACCATACAAAAAAGGCTAGATAGAAATCAGTAATAGGGTAGTGAGCTAATTACCGTCGTAGTAGGTAGTGCTCGGTTTTCAAATCTAATTTATACGCCAGCCCAACTACTTACTCTAACTAAGTTGTATGTAACACGTATTTTAGAGTTCCTAGTTTTCATTGTGTACTATTAGCGCATTGAACAAATCATAGTTTATTGAAAATCAAAAATACCCTTCAAATTTTTCAAATTTGTCTTATTGTTGAGCGGTAGCGAAATTGAATTTCGTGAATTTATTGATCGGGTTTGGAGAATGAAAAAAAAAAAAATACAAAATTCCTGGGGGGAAATAGTGTAAAATTAGAGACTTTGGACATGTATGAAAATATGACGTATGAGCTTACTGTAGTGTATGCTACCCTTCAACGATGTTGCTTAGCTTTAAGTACTACTGCTTTCTACCATAGTTCAATCTGCGTAACAATTTTACATGAACAATTTTGGTATAAATAGATAAATGGATGCAATTTCTCACCTATATCTGTTCATTCAGATTGTATTTAAACCTTTCTACCTTTTACTCTTAACCTTGAGTGCTCGAACTAAATGCAGGAAAAAAAAAATTAGTTTCTGGCTACAATACTGCAACAAGGGCATTACACCGTTCATATAGTTATCCTATCTGAATGGTTTCCGAAACACAGCGATACAAAGAAACTGGTCTGGATGGATGGTAACTCAGAATTATTGAAAATGGCTAACTGGGGATATAACAAACGATGATAAAGCTGATCAGTTCAGTCATTTCTAGTTCAGGCTATTTCATCACTTACTGACTATTATTTATGAAATTCACTGATTATAAACTTTATAGAGAAGATATTAAATTTTGCATAAATGTATTCACATCAGAACAATCTTCTAGCGCGCAATAGTGGCAATCGTAGATCTATTGTTGTTCATTGTCCTGTTCTTGCTGTGTAGATGCTGTTTTGCAGAAGTAGCGTTGTCAATCCCCTCAGAAGGTGGCAGGTGTGGCATCGGTTCAGTATCGGTTACACTGGGGTATTCGGGTTCAACGGGTGAAGACGTAGCGTAACCAACACTCCCCCTCGGAATGCAATTACTAGGTGTTGCATTGATACAGACGCCTACGTCAAGCACGGCAAGTTTCACAGCTGGTCGCTCGTAGATGCCCCACGGAGTTTGTACCGTAGCACTGCGGACCTGTCCGTCCGAGCCCTGCTTGGTTCCAATTACTCGGCCTTTAAGCCAAGTGTTTCGTGGAGAATTCGGATCTACTATAATCACTATGTCATTGATACCTATGGGCTTCGTTTCCGTTAACCATTTGGTTCTACGAGTGATATACGGGAGATAATCTCGGAGCCACTGTTTCCAAAATTGGTTGGCTAAAGATTGCGACAGCTTCCAGCAATTCTTCAGCACTTGTGAGTTGTCATCAAAAGGAACCCAGGGTCTCAATCCATTACTTGATCCCAGAAGAAAATGGTTGGGAGTTAGTACAGGTGACTGGTCGTCATCAACAGGGATGCAGGTTAACGGGCGAGAGTTAACGATATTCTCGATCTCCGCTAGCAGGTTTTCAAGAACTTCATGGGATAGCGTTCGGTTCGATTTAAGTTTCACAAGGTTCTGCTTGACGGTTCTTACGAGACGCTCCCATGCCCCTCCCATGTGTGGGGAGGCAGGAGGGATGAAGCTCCAAGATGTATGGGAGGAAGTGAACTCTTTTGCCATCCGTTGATGATCCAAACTTGCCATAGCTACATTGAGTTCTTTGCTTGCTCCTTGAAAGTTCGTACCTCTGTCACTGTATATGACTGCTGGTACACCCCTCCTAGCCATGACGTTTCTTAGTGCCATTATACATGAATCGGTAGTCATAGTGTGAACGATTTGCAAGTGGATGGCACGAGTGGTCAAGCAGGTGGCAAGAAGCACCCAACGTTTTTCGAGACGGCGTCCAAGGATGATCATAATTGGTCCAAAATAGTCCACCCCCATATAAGTAAACGGACGAGCATATGCAGCCATACGCGGTAAGGGCAGGTCACTCATAGCTGGTGGTTGGGGGCGTGCCCGGTCGTTCTTACATTGCTGGCAGAATTGGCGAACTCTATTGTAGGTAGCCTTTAGACGAGGAATACTGTACCTTTGCCGCAACTCATTAACAACTGTGTTGTGGTTTTGATGATGGTACTTGCCGTGGTAATGAGCTACGATGAGTTGTGTGATGTGGTGATCACGTGGAAGTATAATCGGATTAACTGCATCTGGATGTATAAACGGACAAGCCTTTGTTCTGCCATGAACGCGAAGTACACCATTTTCATCGAGGACTGGACCTAGATGATAAATTGGACTGTTCCTGGGTATCGTGACTGTTGAGTTTTCGTTTCCTTGCACTTTCGATAACACTGCAACCTCATCGGAGTAGGATCCTCTTTGCGCGATCCGGTACAAATAATTTTCAGCCGTTTATAGTTCACAAGTTGTCAACGATCCAATGATCCTTTTCCGGGGTGTCGAAGGCCTGGTATTCTCAATGAACCGGAACACGTATGCGGTACGACGAAGAAGCGGACACTTTTTTGTAATCGATGATTGACTCCAAGAATTTCATGTGGATGAGTAGATGTGGACGTAATTCTTCTGTGGTAGAGCTTTCGATGTGTAGTTTAACCGGCCATTCTTCCTCAGGGTTTTGTAAAAAATCCGGCCCATTGAACCACCGACTTGTTCTTCTCATGTCTGGCGCACGTTTCCACTTTGTACCCTCATCTGCGACATTGTTCTTTGTTTGAATCCACCGCCATTCACTAACGTCCGAAGTTTCAAGAATCTCACTCACTCTGAAAGCAACAAACGGGCTATATCGTCGGTGATCAGAGTTAAGCCAGCTAATGACATCACTTGAATCGGTCCAGAAAAATCTCCGAGTAATCTTAATAGACAGGGACTGGGCTATGTTGTTCGCAAATCTGACTCCGATAACGCTGGCTTGTAACTCCGAACGCGGAATGGATAGGAATTTGATTGGCGCCACACGAGTCTTCGATCCTACGAGTGCTGTTTCAATGGCAAGCCCCTCTTTGAACCGTAGATAAACTACAGCAGCAAATCCTTTCTCGCTAGCATCGACGAAAACGTGCATCTGTACCTCGTTTGTGTTTTCAACAGACGTAGCCTTACGATAACACCGCGGGATTTCTACTACCGCCACATCAGGCAGTACCCTCAACCATTGCATCCACATCTCAAATTGTGTTTCTTCAATAGGGTCGTCCCATCCTACGGATGTTCTCCAAATTTCTTGCAATACTACCTTAAGAAACATCAAGAAATGACCAATCAGCCCTAAGGGATCAAAAATCATCATCAGAACTCTGAGAACTTCGCGCTTCGTAGGTTTTCGTTGTCCCGAGAGTAATTTAGGATCATAACGTGAAGAAACTTTGAAAGTGAAGCAGTCAGTGGACGTATTCCACCACATTCCCAAAACTTTTTCTGTTTGCACTCCTTCTGCCATGTTAAGGTCCTTCTCTGGTGTGGTACGTTCCTGTAGTGCTTCGAGTACAGCAGGGCAATTTGATATCCAGTTCCTCATTTCAAAGCCGGCTTCGGCATGAATCTTTTTTACATCCCGCGCAAGATCTATGGCTTGTTGTTCAGATTCTACGCTTGAAAGCATGTCATCGACATAGTGATGATCGATAATTGCTCGAACCGCTGAAGGATATTCTTTCTCAAAACGCCGTGCATTGGTATTTCAACATATTGCGCAATACTAGGAGCGCATGACACTCCATACGGCAACACGTTCATCTGAAACACGTTAGGCTCCGCGATACTGTCATCGTCTTTCCAAAAGAAGCACAGTCGGACATCTTGTCTTAATAGGACTTGTAAATACATTTCCCGGATATCTCCGCAAATGGCAATCCGGAACTCCCGAAATTGAACGAGAACTGCAAGTAATGATGCCAAGAGGTCAGGGCCCTTAAGTAATAGAGAGTTTAGAGAAACACCATACGCAACGGCGGCTGCGTCCCAAACTAGACGTATCTTTCCCGGTTTGTTGAGGTTGACAACAGGAAATACAGGTAAATACCATTCCGAACATCGACGTTTTGGCTCTTCTGGAGATTTCTGAACGTATCCCTTTTCCACATATTCGCTCATCTTCGACTTCACAGTTTCCGCAAACGCCTTGTTCTTCTTCATACGACGATCTAAACACTGCCATCTTTTATAAGCCATTCCTTTGCTGTTGGGAAGACGAACGCCATCATACTTCCAGAGCAGTGTGGATTCGTATCGTCCATTTTTGGGGATGGTTAGCTGCTCGAGCATTTCCATCGCGCGTTGGTCCTCAGTTGACCGTAAAACCAAACCTGGTTTGGCTACCCCGAGACTGTCTAAAGCGAAGTAGTTTTTCATTGCTGTGTGCAGATTCTCATCTATAGCGGGCTTGGTAGTCATATGGCTACTGCTTCTGCCTCATACGCAGGAGGTCGTGGGTTAAATCCCAGGTCCGTTCCATTCTCCTACTTTGTATCTTTCTCTTTATTTCTCATGTTCTAACAATCGCTAGAACTGGAAATGGACTTCCATACCGTTTCCATTACTATTCCTATACCTTCAACTTGAGTATTCTAACAGTAATCTGCTAGAATCGGAAATGAACTTATATAGCTCGTTTCCTACATCCAATTAGAAATTCCATCAGTTACCTTCTCTTATCTATCACATTGGCAGCTCGTTAACCAAAACGGACCTCTGCCTCTCCAACCTAACCCAGAAATTCCAACAAATTCCGCATGAACTCGTGGCAAGTGCAGAGGTATATTCGGCTTGCAGTGGGCGAGTGATTGCATCATCATTTCCTCCCCTTCCCTACATTGACTTGCATTCTGACGTGGCAGGCGCCAGTATGACCTAACAAATGAGATCACCAGTACTTGTACATTGAAGATGTGTGCTAGTCCCAAGCAAACATCTGTTGGTTCCCTGTGCAATAACAGCTGATCTGGTCATAATGGAGTAGCAACTACGAGCAGTCAATCAAGCTCAAGCTCAAGCTCAAGCTGTGTGCAGATTCTCATCTGTTTCTTGGTGACACTCGCATACCGCTATTGTGTGGACGTTCACGTAATTTAGTTGTCGCGGTATTTGCGAGCAGCTCCCATAGACTACCCAACCTAAACGCGTTTTGACAGCGATAGGTTCATAAGGTTTTCCTTCTCGACTTTTCAAAGCATGGCCAAGCGACGCATGTTCAAGACCTATTAGGATTCTAGGGCAGGCGTTGCAGTAGGATTCTACCGAGTCCGCTAAGATGGTGGAACCGTTGCATCAATTCCGAGTATATTAAGGTTTGGGGTCTTATTTGTAGGTCCTGAATCGTGTGCACGTTTGACATCCTGTGTAACTTGGACGACTTTCCGGTGGGTGATATTTCTACCTCGACTCTTTGCGATGTGTTTTCTATCCTCTTGGTGCCTCCCGTCCACTTTAGGCACAATGGTGTTTGCGGACCAACTACTCCAAGTTCACTAGCCAGGCTGTCCTCCATGAGGGTTAGCTCCGATCCGTCATCAATGAAGGCATACGTCTGAACCGCTTTCAATGGCCCGTGAAGCAAAACTGGAATAATCCTAAACAGCACTTCACTGGTTCGAGTCTGGTGGATGTTACAGCTACCGATCACAGATCCATTTTTCTTTTCATTGTGTAGTAATTGGGGATGAAAAAATGTTCATCCTTGTATCCCACAAGCCTTTTGCTGTATACAAGAGTCGTTGCGTTGTGTTTTCACCGGCACTTACGGTATAACTTTGCCCATTTTGAATCTTAACTTAACTCAGCAAACCTTGTACACTTAGCTACTGTGCTGCTGCTGCCTTTGCATGTCATGCATTCCGCTTTTGATGTCACTGATGAAACTCGGATAGTTGGTTCCTTCTCTGGTCGAGATCGTTCCAGATCTACGGTTTATCGGTACGTTTGTTGTAGTCTGCATAACTGCGCTGGCATCCTCAGCCATCGAATAAAGCCCGCCGCTGAAATCCAATAAGTCAGGCGCTTGGTTGATTCGGGAATGTTTCGCCCAATCTAGCTTCAATACAGGAGGTAGACGATCCACCAGCTCGCTTTTTAATGACGCGTTGTATACGAAATCTTCAACACCGCATGCTTCAATCGTTGCTACCAAGTTCTCAACCGTCAGCGCAAAATTAACAACTGTGTCCAGCTTTTCCACCTGTGGTGATGGCAACGATCTAATTTTTCTAATAGACGCCTGTACAATTGCTTCTGGCCTCCCGTACAACATTCTTAGAGTAGATATCACACTTGTTACGTTTGATGGATGAAGTAGTCTGCACCGTACGGCTTCCAGAGCTTTCCCTTTGAGACATTTTCGTAGTCGAAGCATGTTCTCCTCATTGGAGAATCCGCACATCTGCGTAGATGAATTGTATATAGAGATGAATAACGGCCTGTCTTCAGGATTTCCATAAAACTCCGGTAGTTCCTTTGATACAGCTTGTCTTGCCGCCAATTGACTCCGGTTAAGAACACATACGGTATCTTCAGTGTAACGAGGTTCCACTTCAGAACGTAATCGATTTCCAGCATGTTGGTAATTTCGACTTGGCAGAAAGCTGTTAGACTCCGTCTGTTGACCTGCAGGAATCGGAACTGACTGACGGACATCCGCATCCAGGAATTGCACGCCGCCGGCAGAAGGAACTGCTTGATGGAAAGAAGAATTATCCAGAGGGTTACGAAACTGCACTGCTGCACCATTTATGCGCCGGCTCCCAGAGACTGTATTTAAATCTGGGCCACCGAATGTGACCTCCGCCACGGACTGTCGGCGGAGCATACTCTCAGGAACGGCGGCCGCAATTGAAGTTCTCTGCAATCCAGAAGTCCTCACTTTGTTGATCTCTGAAAATCTTTCTCGTGGCGTTGATCGTTGATGCGGATTGAACTCATGTAGCGTATAGCGTCGTCCTGTCAGTCTAGTGTACATGTCCTCATGGATCGTATGTTGACCTAGCTCATTCCCTTCCTCTTCTACACGGCCGGAATCATAATCTCCGCATTGGTTAGTATCTTGCAGCCACTCTCTCACTTTGCACATATCCATGGATCCTAGTTCGTCTTCTATAGTCTCTTCTACGCCGTCCTCTTCATCCAAGATTCGATACTTTTCTTCTAGATACTTTTGCTCCAGCCGCCTTTGTTCTTCCAACATTTGCAATCGCCGGGAGAGTTTTCGTTGGTTACTGCGATTACTACCTGCTTTATCCATAGATTTCAACGAGCTCCTTTTGGTTTGGGGTGGATCTACTGGATAATTTTCTGTTCCAGTTGGTTGTTCCTCGTTGATGACGTCTGGGTTGAAATATGGACCACTGCACACTGGACAACTCCAACTACAATTCGCTATGCCACTTGACACTTCTACGCAAGAGAAATGATACCACAGATCGCAACCATCGCACTGCACCATTCTGCTGGTATCCCGTTCGTTACACATTTCACAGTGACTAAACCGAGTAACTCGTACGCGAATTGGTGGAATTTCACGCGCGTCTCGACCCGTTTGTATAACAGTCAATGGCTGAACGAAATTCTTCCCGACAGTGACACTTGTTTTGGTTCCAGATTTAATCTTGGGCTTTGCTCCCCGTTCGAGCGTATTTTCAATATTGGCCACGTCAGCATTTACCTGAGGGGGGAGGGAACGCACTCCCGTTACCACATCTGCGTTGCCTTTTGCACACGCCACCGGTTCCGCTGCACTCTTCGCTCCGCGTTTCGCATTGTTCACGAGAGACAGGTTGGAGAATTCGGTGACCACAGCGTTGTTGTGGTGTGAAGTATCTTGATCATCAAGAGCGCTACCCTCAGCGCGTTCTGCTGCCGGATGACTGCCCGCTTTTGAGCCAGCGCCCGCTCCAGACAATACTGATGGCGAATTCCTGGACATTCCGAATATACTTACAGAATTTTGTAAGATGTTGAGCGGTAGCGAAATTGAATTTCGTGAATTTATTGATCGGGTTTGGAGAATGAAAAAAAAAAAATTACAAAATTCCTGGGGGGAAATAGTGTAAAATTAGAGACTTTGGACATGTATGAAAATATGACGTATGAGCTTACTGTAGTGTATGCTACCCTTCAACGATGTTGCTTAGCTTTAAGTACTACTGCTTTCTACCATAGTTCAATCTGCGTAACAATTTTACATGAACAATTTTGGTATAAATAGATAAATGGATGCAATTTCTCACCTATATCTGTTCATTCAGATTGTATTTAAACCTTTCTACCTTTTACTCTTAACCTTGAGTGCTCGAACTAAATGCAGTAAAAAAAAATAATTAGTTTCTGGCTACAATACTGCAACAAGGGCATTACACCGTTCATATAGTTATCCTATCTGAATGGTTTCCGAAACACAGCGATACAAAGAAACTGGTCTGGATGGATGGTAACTCAGAATTATTGAAAATGGCTAACTGGGGATATAACAAACGATGATAAAGCTGATCAGTTCAGTCATTTCTAGTTCAGGCTATTTCATCACTTACTGACTATTATTTATGAAATTCACTGATTATAAACTTTATAGAGAAGATATTAAATTTTGCATAAATGTATTCACATCAGAACAATCTTCTAGCGCGCAATAGTGGCAATCGTAGATCTATTGTTGTTCATTGTCCTGTTCTTGCTGTGTAGATGCTGTTTTGCAGAAGTAGCGTTGTCAATCCCCTCAGAAGGTGGCAGGTGTGGCATCGGTTCAGTATCGGTTACACTGGGGTATTCGGGTTCAACGGGTGAAGACGTAGCGTAACCAACACTTATGAAAATCTGTTTACGTCCATGAGAATTTTCATTCGTTCAGTCTAAAACTCGATGGATTGCTGTCAAATAAATCTGTTGGTATTGATGTGCGATTTCTACAAGTACACCAAATTAGTTTTTTATGCGGTATCATACCGTGTTAAATAAAAATAACATAAATTCAATTAATATTGGCCTGTTCTGAATATGATATGTGTACATTATGGAACATTGAATAGAATATGTGTACGGAGGATGCTCGCGGCTATCCAAGAAATACCTGAAGTAGAGGTCTTCAGATCTACACGCGTATCCAATGATCTACAGGCCTGTTTTGTTAATGTAATGTACCCATTGTAGTACATTTAACCGAATCTGCGTATGGAAGACGTTCGTGGTTATCCAAGAAATACCGGAAGTGAAGGCCTTCAGATCTACACGCGTAACCAATGATCTACAGGCCTGTTTTGTAAATGTAATATACCCATTGTGGTACATATGATAAAATCTGTGTATGGAAGATCTTCAGGCTCCACCCCAGTACCCCGAATCCCAGTACCCCGAATGCCATTACCCCGAAGGCCACTACCCCGAATGGGACAGTGCCCCGAAAGTCATTACCCCGAATGGGACACTACCCCGAAAGGCAATTATCCCGAAAACATTTAGAATCTATAGTATTCTATTATTATGTTTAACACCAAGAGATATCGATGAATCGCAACAGTTTTTAACCAACCAGTTTAACCAACGGTTTTGATTTTTCTTCTAATTAGCTTTAACTGTCATTCCTATCATTATGACCTGGAAAAGTACTATTCTACGAAATTGAGTAAGAGATAATTTTTTCCAACAGAACGCGTTTTCCCGGTATAAGGCGAACAGAGGAGATGATGATTTCTTTAAATGGACGTGTTTGCCCGGTATAAGGCATACAGAGGAAATTATTCCTCGTTTAAATGAACGGCAGACAGAGGAGATGATGCCTTTTTTAAATGGACGCGTTTTCCCGGTATAAGGCATACAGAGAAGATGATGCTCTCTTTAAATGGACGCGTTTGCCCGGTATAAGGCAGACAGAGGAGATGATGCCTTCTTCAAATGGACGCGTTTGCCCGGTATAAGGCAGACAGAGGAGATGATGCCTTGTTTTAATAAACGAGTTTGCCCGGTATAAGGCATACAGAGTAAATATGATCTTTTTTAATAAACGCGTTTGCCCGGTATAAGGCAGAAAGGGGAGATGATGACTTCTTTAAATGGACGTGTTTGCCCGGTATAAGGCATACAGAGGAAATTATTCCTCGTTTAAATGAACGGCAGACAGAGGAGATGATGCCTTTTTTAAATGGACGCGTTTTCCCGGTATAAGGCATACAGAGAAGATGATGCTCTCTTTAAATGGACGCGTTTGCCCGGTATAAGGCAGACAGAGAAGATAATGCCTTCTTTAAATGGACGCGTTTACCCGGTATAAGGCAGACAGAGGAGATGATGCCTTCTTTAAATGGACGCGTTTGCCCGGTATAAGGCAGACAGAGAAGACGATGCCTTCTTTAAATGGACGCGTTTACCCGGTATAAGGCAGACAGAGGAGATGATGCCTTCTTCAAATGGACGTGTTTGCCCGGTATAAGGCAGACAGAGGAGATGATGCCTTCTTTAAATGGACGCATTTGCCCGGTTTAAGGCAAACAGAGGAGATGATGCCTTCTTTAAATGAACGCGTTTGCCCGGTTTAAGGCAAACAGAGGAGATGATGCCTTCTTTAAATGGACGCGTTTGCCCGGTATAAGGCAGACAGAAGAGATGATGCCTTCTTTAAATGGACGCGTTTGCCCGGTATAAGGCAGATAGAGGAGATGATGCCTTTTTTAAATGGACGGGTTTGCCCGGTATAAGGCAGACAGAGAAGATGATGCTTTCTTTAAATGGACGCGTTTGCCCGGTATAAGGCAGACAGAGGAGATGATGCCTTCTTTAAATGGACGCGTTTGCCCGGTATAAGGCAGACAGAGAAGATGATGCCTTCTTTAAATGGACGCGTTTGCCCGGTATAAGGCAGACAGAGAAGATGATGCCTTCTTTAAATGGACGCGTTTGCCCGGTATAAGGCAGACAGAGGAGATGATACCACCTTTTAATGAACGTGCTTATACCTCGATAAGGCACACAGAGGAAATACTGCCTTTTTAAAAGGAGCGTCTGCTCGATAGAAGGGGAAACGAGATGATGCCTTCTTTAAGTCAACGCAACTTCCCGAAGACGAACAAGATCCCCCTCTCTCTCACTCTCATACACAAACTCTCACTCACTCACTTTTTCTGTCTCACTAATTATTACTCATTCACCCACTCTCATTCATTCACCCACTTTTACTCACTTAACCACTCTTACTCACTCATCCACTTTTACTCATTCATTTACATTCAATCATTCGCTCTCTCTTTCTCGCTCACTCTTACTCACTCACTCTTACTCGTTTACTCTTACTCGCTCACTCACATACTCACTCTTACTCACTCACTAAATCACTCACTCACTCTTACTCATCCATTCACCCCCTCGTCGATTTTGAGATTTAGTCAACGAGATTTAAGTCAACGCAACTTCCCGAAGACGAACAAGATCCCCCTCTCTCTCACTCTCATACACAAACTCTCACTCACTCACTTTTTCTGTCTCACTAATTATTACTCATTCACCCACTCTCATTCATTCACCCACTTTTACTCACTTAACCACTCTTACTCACTCATCCACTTTTACTCATTCATTTACATTCAATCATTCGCTCTCTCTTTCTCGCTCACTCTTACTCACTCACTCTTACTCGTTTACTCTTACTCGCTCATTCACATACTCACTCTTACTCACTCACTAAATCACTCACTCACTCTTACTCATCCATTCACCCCCTCGTCGATTTTGAGATTTAGACCACGCTGCATCCAGAATCCGTTGCTTTTACTACAGCGACCAAGGAACAACTTCTACCTTGTTGCCCTAGTAGCCATGCTGACGTGGACCGCAATTGCCTCCAACTGTCTGCGTTGTGCATGAAAACTTGCTGCATAATCTCCCCCTGCCATTCAGGAATCTTCAAAAGTGCCATACGAAGTGGAACGGAATCTTACGGAGTAAGAATACTTAGTTCCATATTGCATTAAAACAGTTTCAGTTCCAATTATTGTTCATTCATATGATTGAGTAACATTTTTTTCATTGAAATGAAGTATCAACTTGAAATAATGACTAATTCGGGGTACTGGCTCATTCGGGGTAGTGTCCCATTAGGGGTAATGGCATTCGGGGCAGTGATTCATTCGGGGTTGTGGCGTTTGGGGTAGTGGCCTTCGGGGTAATGGCATTATGGGTAATGGAATTATGGGTAGTGTCGTAGAGTCAGATCTTCACGGTTCTCCAAGAAATCCCTGAAGTGAAGGCCTTCAGGTCTACACGCTTAACCAATGATCTACAGGCCTGTTTTGTTAATGTAATGTACCCATTGTAGTACATTTATTCTTCCATACGCAGAGGAAGACGTTCGCGTTTATCCAAGATATACCTGAAGTGGAGGCCTTCAGATCTACTTGTGCGTATGCAAGCACTCGGAGTATTCGAGAGACGGGTGTTTAGGACCACCTTTGGCGGTATACAAAAAAACCCAAATTAATCCACCTAGCGGTGACGATGCCTTTCTCGATTAAATCAAGATATAGTGAAGGTGGTAACTTCGTTTTTTCCAATTCCTATCTACCAAAAATGTTGGCAATTTTGTTTTTCTGTAAAATAAGCATAATACATTATGTTATAATCAAGTTATGACGATCGTGAAATTTTCTTTCATCCATTCTTGACAGAGAAAGTATTTCAAGTATTGTTATTTGTAACACATATTGATATAATTGTTATGACTAACTGGTCGGGTTGGTATATAACATCATGGGTCTCCAAGACTTCTATAAAAGGTTCGATTTCGGAGTGAAATGTACACGAACATTTTGAAAATTAAGCCAATAATTCTCAAGGCCGACTAGAATATGACGTCAAATACATTTAAGATTATTCAACCAACGACACCCCCACCCCCCTTCGCCAAGGCCCCGATGCCATTTTTGAACGATTCCTAAATATAAATAAAAGACTAACAAAACCGCATACATAATATAATATGGAAATAAGGAGATGTATAAAACGAAAACTATATTCAAATTTACACTTGAAATCACCCAAACTTCACCTTAACTCCTCACCAGTGGCGCCGGGAGTGGGTGGGACAAGTAGGACATGTCCTACGCATAAAAATACCTGGGTAGGACAGTCGAAGCATTGTCCTACCCATGATTATGGTGAGAACATACCATATGGATAGCTAAAAGATGTAATACTAACAACACTATTTCAATTTTTAGATCTATAAAAATATAATTAAAACGTTTCAAAAACACCCAAAAGGCCAAGCTCTTTGAGAAAGCGATTTTTGATTTTGAAAAAATCATAACTTTTTTATTTTTTGTCCAATCTTGATGAAATTTTGACAAAAGGTCCAATTTTTATTCTAGTTTTGCACACTGAGTTTTCCGGAATTATTCCAGATTCCCTTGGGGTACCAGCAAACTGGTGTTTGGGGTATTTCGCCAGTTACTCAATTTTTCTCCATGGAACCCATATCAAACAGTATAAAACAATATTGCCACACTAATAACGAGTCTTAAAGCGATTTCTCCGAAAGTAAGTCTTCCATACGGACATCCCCAGGAAGCTACCAAATGTCCCCAGGGAACCTGTAATGGGGACAATTTCGATTTTGCTCCGAAACATGTCGTGTGACGGCTCTTCCTTTACAATTTTTCATGGATATACTCGCTGTTGTTATAAAAGTGGTCGAGGGACGATAATTTGTATCACTCCTTGCAGCAGCTTCCGTATTTGTGTATAGCATTAACCTATCCATCATCTCCTCGTCGAAAAACTCCATAAATGCTTTTTTAGGTGAACTTATTTTACTTAAGTTTATTGAAACTTTTGTCACGTTCAAGTTTTACATCATTTTCACGAACTTTGGAAAGTCGCTTTGTTGACCACTTAAAATCTCCTGATTTGCTAAAAATGTCGTTTCATCCTCTTCGTATGCAAACGGATGCTCTTCAAAAAGCTCTTCGTCGCTGTTCAGTTCACAGACGAATTCGTCGACATCAGAATGCACGTTGACTAGATCCGTCTCCAATGAGCTCTACATTTTTACAACAGGTCAATCTCAATATCGCTTGACAACTGAATTTGAAAATTTTATCGATACGAAGAAAAGTAAGATTTAAAATTCGGATAAAAACAAGCCCTTTTTGCATCTATATACTGTCGCAACCAGCTTCTATTTGCAAAAGGCTGTAAATGATATATCACCGAATACTTTGTGTTTCATCGATGCCCACATAATATAATCCAATGGGATTATAGAATTCCAAGAATTTTGATGATGACAGTCATTGATTTTGATGCGGCACCAGTCAAAAGAGGAACAAATAGAAACAGTCTTCGCTATAATTCACGCTTGACATCGTGAACATATATGAAAGCAAGTAGAATTACGGTATTCGTTAGGATGTTTAGAGTAAAATCACAGCCAATGGCTGATTATTTCATAGTAACAAGTGATGGGAGTTTTGAATAAGTAATGAAGCATTCTGTCATTTCTACCTGATATTCCGTATATTGTCCCTTACGATATCCTACTAGCCCTTCGCTGCTTGCAGTAGCCTCGGAGTAATCTAAATGTGCACACATAGAAATAATTTAAAGAACTAGTGATGCTGTCTTGAAGTCGGAGGAAAAGTAAACTGGGGAATCTGAGGAGCAGATTTATGATGTTTCAGATATTCAAGAAAAAGTTTATTGAAAATAATGATGGCATTCATACATACATATATTTTTTTCCCTTAACACGGTAATCACTTTGACGTGTCTTTGTCACTTTGTGTTACGGTTTACGATATATCGTATTTAGTCCTCGCTACCAACAGCAGTCTCAAAAATAAAACATAATTAATGTTACCCTGCAGATAATTGAAGGACTCGAATTTCGAATCCCGTTTGAGGATAAACTGCATGCAACGGAAGCACCTTTTCAAGCAATTAGTTAAAAAAACCTCGATGCCCGTATCCGCTGAACTGACTGCTGGAGAATCGAGTTGGGGGTTTAAATACGTACTTACTTTTCATGAACTTGAACATATTATTACAACATTTGTTTTTCAGTCTATGTTACATATTACATAATATTGTGTATTTGGACAACATATTTTATTCCTGTGAGTCTTTTTCAAATAAATTATGTACTTGTGAGGACATTATTTCTACAGGTTTCATCGCCATTGCTGATTTTTAGTCTAGCTGGGAGGTTCGAATAAAATCGATTTGTCGAGTTTCGCGCATTTGTGCGCCCTCATGCAGCATGAAAAGATAAATCTTAAGAGCGAGAATTTTTTGACAACTAAGTAACTGCAAAATATTTTTGCACATGGGAATATTTTCAAAATACCCCTTCACTCGCTTGAGATCAAAAAGACGACTCTTTCAGCAGCACCCAGGTCTATAGTACATTTAGTAGCAGACTTGACACGAGAAATTGTTTTTTTCGCCATAGCACCTTTCGCTTTAGTTGATCATATGCTGACCGATTCTATAATTTCGATCTTATGTTTTTATGCTCGAGGCTTAGTGAACAATAACTTGTCGTAAAAAATTAGGGTGAAGTTCTGAGAAAAACCCTATTGGGATCCTGATTAGCATCGGCTCGAGATTCTAAGAAGCATCCACTCAGGATTATGAGCAAAATTCATTCGAGATTCTAAACTAAATCTGTCTGGAATTCTAAACAGACTCTATTTGAGATTCTTGAACGAATCTGTTCGGGTTTCAAAATTTCAAACAGAATCCGTTTGGATTGGAGTTCTAAAGAGAATCCGTTCGTAATTCTGAACATAATTTCGGTTGAGATTTGGAGAGAAATTTGTGCAGAATTCTGAACAGAGTCCGTTTAGGATTCTGAAAAGAATCTGTTTGAGATTCGGAACATAATTTGTTTGGAATTCGGATCCCAATCCATTTGAGATTCTGAATAGAACCCGTTGAAGGTTCCTAACAGAATCTGTTTGCGATTTTGAAAAAAAATCGAATGGTTTTCTGAACAGAATTTATTTAGGATTCTGAAAACAATACGTTAGCGATTCTGAACAAAGTGGCAAACTGACCAAAGACCACTTTTATAAGAATTGCGAATATATTCATAACAAATAGTGAAGAAAGAGCCATCACACGACATGTTTCGGAGCAAGATCGAAATTGTCCCATTTAAATGTTCCTTGGGAGCATTCCGGGCGTCTCAAGAGTGGCCAAACGGTCCAATGACAATTTTTGTAAGAACAGCGAGTATATTCATAACAAATTGTGAAGAAAGAGCCGTCGCACGACATGTTTCGGAGCAAAATCGAAATTGTCCCCTTGACAGGTTTCTTGGGGGCATTCCGGGCGTCACGAGAGCGGCCAAACTGACCAATGGCCACTTTTATAACAACAGCGAGTATACTCATGAAAAATTGTAAAGAAAGAGACGTCGCACGACATGTTTCGGAGCAAAATCGAAATTGTCCCCATTTCAGGTTCCCTGGGGACATTTGGAAGCTTCCTGGGGATGTCCGTATGAAAGACTTACTTTCGGAAAAATCGCTATGAGACTCGTTATTAGTGTGGCGATATTGTTTTATACTGTTTGATATGGGTTCCATGGAGAAAAATTGAGTAACTGGCGAAATACCCCAAACACCAGTTTGCTGGTACCCCAAGGGAATCTGGAATAATTCCGGAAGCATACAGAAATTCCGAAAAACTCAGTGTGCAGACAAAACTAGAATAAAAATTGGACCTTGTGTCAAAATATCATCAAGATTGGACAAAAAATAAAAAAGTTATTATTTTTTCAAAATCAAAAATCGCTTTCTCAACGAGCTTGGCCTTTTGGGTGTTAATCAGAGGTTTGAAAGCTGGCAATCCTGGAGGATTCCAGTGATTGTAAAGGAGAAATCTTTTCCGAAAAGCTTCTCAGAGTGTTTGATGAATTCTTTTCATCCCAAAAAGTACTCAATGATGTATTGAGATTTTCTAAGAAGACTTAGTCTTAATGTTTATAGTAGTATCTGCTCTTCCATAAAACTGTTGTAATCTTTCTGGAAGTACGTAATTTCTGCTAGTTCGGGGAGGCTCAGAGAATTTCTTAAATTTTATAATAATTGACGGACTGTGTTGTTGAATATCTATATTCAAAAGTTGAATATCTAAACAAGGATATATGTTAGCTAAACTTAGCTAAGACTGATCGTGGGTGCTGGTGCTGGTGGTTGCTTCTCCGTGATTGGCTAGAACCGGTGCAAATTGCGCTATGATCAAAATGATTAGTGCTGTCCAATGAGCAGCTCGAAGTAGCTCGAAGTTCTTCCCATCCCTCACATGTCCATTTGTTGACAAAATAGAACGAGCAGGACGGGAACAACTTCGAGCTACTTCGAGCTGCTCATTGGACAGCATTAAATAAAGGCTGGTATTTATGACCTATGGCTCCAGTCAGTTGGGAAAGGAAATGAATGTTAGTGTGTAGTTATTGTTGCTATTAGAGACCGAGAAAACATCTGCATCCGCAAATATCACAGAAAGGATATTTCATTAACTCGGTAAGGTAGATGAACAGAAATATAGATCAAGGATTCACTTAGAAAGGTGATGTGGTCTATGCCAGACCTCCTGTCTATAAGGCAGAAGCGGTAGTCACTAGACTGCTGAGCTCATCTATAAAAGTTGAGAAACTAGACAAGAGTATGAAAGAACAATCACAGAAATATACGAATATGAAGCAGTTTATGATGATTGTAGTCCATCCGGATGTCTGGTAGCAAGCCAATGAGAAGAAGAATTCTGAAAGCTTCCAATAGATTATAGGAATCTGTATACACAAATATACCTACGTTTGCAAGAAATTTTGAAAGTTAGAGAGAAAATGGTCTGAAGTTTGGGGTGTCATTGTTCTTGAGATTTTAGAAAACCCGTAAATAATACTTGTATTCTATAGATTTGATAATCCAGTTTTTGTCCTACCCACGTCTTGGAACGTGGCCGCGCCTCTGCTCCTCACCACCCAAACCAAACAGCATGTTGAAGCATCAATGAAACCCCTCTTTTTCCCCATCAATTGTATGACACAAAACAAACGCAAACACCACCATGGCCACGAGCCTACGAACCAGCAGTTATTCGCGTCGTTATCGAGTGCAATTTCTGTTGCCAACGATGAAACTTACAACTGTGTTGGTGCGAATGCTCCGATAAAGTATAATGGCAATAAACATCATCGAGTCGGCTCTAAACTTAAAAGCGCGTACGTTGTTCGTCGATTAGTTTTCGTGTTCAACACGTTCCACATTGCAAGCTCTGAAAAGCTTTGCTCGTTGCGTTAGCGTTATCGACATTGCCGTAGCGAGGATTCTAACCCATCCAGCGAACGTAATTTATATTATAGCATGGTAGCTGCTCAATGCTCGTAGTCCCGAAAAAATGGAAAACTGCCTAAACCATTTTCCTTGTCAGCTGCGAACACATTAATCAATCTTGATGAAATTAAATAGCATGTAATTAGAAGAGTGGCTCTGCGGAATGCAACTTGTTGCGATAAAATCAGTTAAGTCTAAGAACATGAAAATCGTGTGATTTTTTGAGGTTGAAAAAGTGACCATACAGACACACAAACATACACACACACATACATACACACACACAGACATCACCTCGATTCATCAAACTGAGTCGAATGGTATAACAAACTTTACTATTAGATGTTCCTGTGAAAAGTTCGTTTTCAGAGTGAAATGATAGCCTTTCGGTACAACTTTGTTGTACGAGAAAGGCAAAACGGTGTGTGGCGGCGAACCCAGTATCCAGAAGGTAGCTGAAGCCGGAAGGGTACGACAACTACCCTGCAAAGATGGTGTTCGCTTCCGATCCGACAGGTACGAAACGGCGTAGAGCACAGCGAGTGAGGTGGGAAGACCAAGTGTAAAACGACTTAACGAGCGTGGGGCGCATTCGAGGATGGAGTTAACGTGAGTTAACGTCGTTGCCGACCGGACTTTGTGGAATTCCATCGACTTTCCCACCGGTGTCAGCACTTTGGAGTTGGCAACATCGAGGCGCATCAGCAGAACCAGGCGAGCGATATCGAGGGCGATCATCGAACCTGTACCTACCGAGGCAGTTTAGACTCAGCATACTTGTTATGTAGATAAGTTGAGGATAATTAATCAGTTGGTTGTGAACAGTGAAGGTAGTTAGACGTTTAAGTTTTTTTTAAAAGAACTCCGTGTTCTCGAATTATTAACTCGTGTATTATGGCATCAAACTGTTGATTCAGTGGTTTCTGTTTAGATGTAAACTAAATAAATGAATGAATGTGCTTATGCATATTGCATATTGGCGGTAGAGTTTTGTGTAGAAATTAGAGGTTGTGGGTTCAAGTCAAGATTGGGCCATCGTTTTCACGAACAGTTCGTAGGTCGGCTATCTGAATCGCTCAGAAAGGTATCTTATATTACATTTTCCTTGTGCTGAATTTGTTGAAAACAAGGGCCAACCTGACCCTTATTTGGCCAAGTGTCACCCCCGATGACGGTACTTACATCATAGTTTTCCTTTGTATTGTTCTCAATACTATGGCTTTTCAATTTAAACCAATTTTGTAATTTCTACCTTTTGTCCCTTCGACCTTTTGTCCTTTCGACATTTTGTCTTTTCGACATTTTGTCCCGTCGACCTTTTGTCCATTCTACCTTTTGTCCTCTCGACCTTTTGTCCATACGATATTTTGTCCTTCGACCTTTTGTCTTTCGACCTTTTGTCCTTCGACCTTTTGTCATAGATTCCTATATGATACTCCATTAAGCGCATGCTCACCAAGAGGATGCAACTCATTATCTATCAAATATCAAGTAAATAAATATAAAAAAACCCAAATTTATCCACCGGTGGTGATGATGCCTTTCTCGATTCAATATGTTGAATTCGAATTAATGTTGTAAATGCAGTGCTTATTGCCTACATTTCGGCGGTAAAAAGATTTGGTGCAATTCTAGTACGTTGCTTAAAAATTACTTACCGTGGGTCACCTTGGGTTGCGCCACAGCTAAAATGATTAATGATTCAATGTGCACACAAAAAAAAAATGAATATTACAGGTGATGTATTTCAATAAAATGACACAAAACCACATGACATAAACAGAAACGTATATTTTTCAATGTCAGATGATTTAAAATTACATGTCACGGAACCTAAACACAGCACCCGTTGCAATGCACCTAACGCACAAGCAGTCAATGACTTGATGCAGTGAAATACTTGTTCAGTGCAAATCGTGGAACCAGTTTTACTTCGATCATCCCTCTTTCAAGAAACGGAGATAGCTGAGTGGTAGCGTGCTGGGCTCTCACTCAGCGGACTTATGTTCGATTCTCGTTCTGATCAATTTTTTTTTTGTCAATAAAGTTGTGATGTAAAATTAAAGTACCACATAATTTTACGTCAAAAATGACGCTCGTATATGTCGGTGTCACAGCACCTAAAATTACATGATTATTTTTAGGTGTGTGCATTTGTGTTTTTGTTGATTAAAAAATAAAAATATAATCCAAACTGCTTGATTTATTAAAAAACAAAAACAATAGTGTCCAACTAGGAAATTTGCTCCGTCGAATGAAACCAGTTGCACTCGAATCTGTCAAGCCCTTCTATATGAAACGCGTTTAACAAAAAAAATATTTATGGGCTACACACATACACACTTTTGGAGTGAAATTATAGCCTTCTGGTACAACTTTGTTGTACGAGAAAGGCAAAAACAGTAAACTCTTGAGGGCTCCGAAAATCTTCTGGACTTCATTTGAAATTATTTCATCAAATGTAGAATTCTGATATTAATTAAAAACAATATGTACACACTTCAAAAATTTCATGTAATTTTATGTTTCCCATGACCGACACCTGCGAGCATCGCAGAAGACATATATTTAAGTTCAACTTTAATTTTACACGACCAAATTTTGGGCAATTTTGTAATTTTACAAGCTCATTTTTGTTTACATGTAAATTTAAATTGAGACGTAAAATTCAGTTGCTCACCTTATTTTACAGTAATCATCCTAAATCTATTGGAAATTACCAATTATTCACCAGGGAAGTTGGATTCTGCAAACAATTTGTTAAACCTTGCTTTTGCAATTAGTACGCTGTATAGTGCTTCGTCAAATGAAAACAGTTCAAGGTTAAGTTTAACGAATTGTGAGTAAAATCCAACTCCGCTGGATGACAATTCCGGCTTTCAACTTGGTGATATTGATAACATGCATCATACGTCTTGAAGATCATTTCTAAAAATGCATAGTAATAATGAAAAACCTCTCTTTTATGTGTCGGGTGTTTAAATGTCGAATGTGGACCATCAATTTAAATTATATTAATTTGCACGAAAGTTATACTCTACCATTTTTTGAAGATTTTACTTAATACTAAGGAACTAACCACAAATTAGTTCTTATCGTCACCCAAATATAAATGCAGACTTTTTGCAAGCCGAATAAAACAGCATTGAGTTGTATATGCTTATTAGTGATCATTCACTTCTTACATTTCTGACAGTATATTAATTGAATGCAACAATATTACAACAAAACGATATACATATAGAACAAAACTGTGTTGTTGTGGAAGGGATGTATCAATCATCTATCAGAATCGGTCATTGCTCCATCAAAAATTACCGAATGTCGTGTCAAATGTCGGTATATCATATTCTACGGTTAAACTTTCACTTCAAACATTTTAATTTTGATTTCCTTTGCATTAATTGTTCTAGTGCAGAGGTTTTACAATAAGCCATGTTAATACTTTCACATTCAATTCCATTACTTGATTGTAACTTTACATAAATACCTTCAATGTCTCGTACTTGGTTCATCAAATTAAGTACGAGGTCGAAAAAGCAAAGTCAAAAAAGTCAAAAAGAAAAGAAAAAAAGAACAGTAGTACTAACGCGTCTTAAGACAAAAAAGTCATTCAACCTTAGTACTTAAGAAATATTACAGCCGATATAATGAAAAGCATCAATGGTACATATGTCGATAATATGATACAAGTTCTCATGCAATTATCTTATTTGTTTTCCGTTCAAAGCATTAATCCTGTTCATGTGGTTATGTTTATTGTAATGAATATTCCCAGAAATACACCGATTCATACACCCACTTTAACTGATCTCTCACGGTAGACTTAAGCCAAAACAATGTTCATTATTATAAAATATAGTTAATTTTGTCGGTAAAAGAGGAGATAATGTCGGTGAAATATCTGTGATCTCAAACATTGAAATAAATAGAGTTTTCTCAAAAGCCAGGAGTTTTATTAACATATTTAAAGTTAACATACTAAAACAAACCTTTTACGACTTGGAAATCATAAAAAATATTAATAATAACATTGAAAATCCCTCTTGAGGTTCAATTTACTACCTCGGGCGATTATTGTTAAAAAAAAGCATTTCTGATATTACAGTACATATGAGGTGGTATGAGTAATCTTAAACTATGTTTGTTCCAATACGTCTAGCTATTCGTAAATCCATTTAAATTACGACGATGAATAGTTAGCGATGGCAGCGATGACTCGTTTCACAACTCTTTGCTGTTGTCCTTTACGGGTCGCATTAGACTTTGATCCAGTGGCAGGCAGAATCTTGAGGAAGTATTCCTGGACGAATTCCAAAATTTTTGAAACTTGCTTCATGTACATGAAGTTATGTACATAATGGATGCACATCAAATCAGCTACGGCAGTGACCACATTTTTGGTTCCTTCGCTCAGTCGAGTTTGATCGGCGAAAACATAGTACATTCGCTCGTCATTTCCGCAATCTAAAAACAAAAATTAGAAGACAAAACTGTTAAAATAGTATTCCATTTTCCCACCGTTGGTCTTATTTATTCAAGTATTCTGCACAGATGTTGTGTAATGTCATCAATCTTCGTTAATTGGGTGTAGATTTTTAATCGCCTTTAAGGACAAGCCTCCCGGAATCCAAATTTGAATCAACTTGCTTTTTCAAAAGCACACCACTTAATACGAAAGTGACGCACAGCTGTTTATTTCACGCATGCGATGGAGCAAATAAAAAAAATAATTTAAAAAATAACTGTTGTACGTTGCTCCGGTATTGACTGGTGTACCGAGTAGTTTCAAATTTGAATAACGGGAGACTTGTCCTTAAGATGTAATTTTCACATGTCCCAATTAACAAATGATATGCATTGTGTCTACATGGTACCTACTAATTTTGCTTCAAAACTGAGTTTGTTTCAATTACCTATGGCAACAATAACAGGCCCAGAGCAATTGAGAGTTATGTCCACCATCTTTGTACCAAGAAAAAAATTATGAAAAATAAACAGCGCGTAAAACTTGAAATGCAGAAATTTACGCTATTCTTCGCTGAAATGGTCCTCTTCCTAACAAGATTGCTTACAACTTGTATGCAATATTGATGATTCACGTCAAATATTGTATACATTTATCCTATATCCTGTGTGGAATTACGCTAATAATAGTGTTCCATTTATGTGCATGATTTTTAGCGTAAAGTTCAGTGGATTTTTCTATCTGTGTTAATCTACAAGATAAAAATAAATGGTTATTTTCATACATTCATTAAGTAATGTTTGTTTTTACTTACCTCTTTGAGGATAACGATGTCTTCGATGTTTTCTCCAAGCAATCTGCACAAATATTCGAAAATATTGTAGTCTGAAGTTATTGTGTCCAGAGGTTCGATCTTTCGATTAGTCTTTGAAAAGTCAATTATTTTTGAACGTTTAGCCGTGTAGTACTTCTCCAAGGAATCCGCTGATACTCCCGTTGCGCACTCGAAATGGTAGTATAGAAGGATCCTTCTTCTGAGGACCGGAAGTTTTCCCAAGATGTCTTTCAACGGAATATTTTCATCGTACCGATATCGAACATAAGACTGTGATGCTTGTAGGAACTCGTGTGTTAATAAAGCTGGTTCATCACGCGAGAGCTTCGAAATTACGTCTTTGCCGCATTCGTTATTCGTGTGTTCCCAATACTGTTTGTTAGTACCCGCTCTTACGTTTCGATTCCTTCGAAGTTCTATGCAATCTGCTTTCGCTACGTACGGCTCCTTAAAACGATTAAGATATGAGTTTCTATTAATCATCTTGTGTTTTAGCCACATGACCAGTTCCTGATCCATAGCCGTCATCGTCTACGAAGCTCAGACACGGGAAAGCATTGAGAATTTGTTTCGACACTGTTCCCATGACATCGGCTCGTATCTGGGTGTCAATCATTCGTAATTGATCGACCACCGAATTCGCAAGCCCACTCAAATCAGTTTTTGTCATTTGGAGAAGTTTTGGGACACACTGACTAGAGTTTTCATCCCTAAATTTTTGAAAATTTTGAAGGCGACTTATGATATTATCACTGATCTTTTCCCAGTTCACCTCGAAGGTTTGGAACTTTAGTTCAGAAGAAGCGTGTTTCTTCGAGCTCATAATAAGCCTAATATCTTCCGAAGGCCTTTTCTCCGGATTATTCGGATTGCAATTTTCATCATATCCAACAGCCTCTTCGACTTGCTCTTCAAGAACAAGAACTTCGTTGATCGATTGAGTTGCATTATTTTGAAGTTGTGCATCCTGAATGTCAATCTCAGGGTTCAGTATGGCTTCAGAAGTGACTGGGGTTTTGCTGGTACCTGGAAGAACAGTGACAATCCTTGATTGATCCTGAATTTGCTGTAAGAATATCGAAGCACTGCTCTCTTGATCTGCACGTTTGTTGCTGAATAGGTTGTCATCAGAACTGTACAGTTGTATGCTATTTGTAGTGGCGGTTTTTAACATTGTTTCTGTAAGAATATATGGAAGTTGGAGTAAAATTAAAAGAATTATGTTATTACACGTTTTTTTCTTTGTCGATTTTTTGATTGTGTGACTTAACCTATTCAATACGGATTTTTTTCGTCGTATTTCAACATAAATTTTGGACATTCTGCTTCAAAAACGAATGCAAACCATAAAAAAGTAGAAATATAGGGTAAAATTTTTTTTTTGAAATCTTTTAGGGCTTTCAAACTTTCCTTGAGTTCAGATCTTGATGATCTACATAAACAACAAAGCGTTTTACGGGGCCTCAATCGTAATATGAAGTTGGCAATGGGTAATTGAGACATAATTGAACTATTTATATCAAATCAAATCAAAGCGCACAAGCCCAAGTTCTGGTGTTAGGTGGGACGCTAAACAGCCCTGACACGACGGCCCTCCGACGAGACAGGAGGTTTGCGCAGGCCAAATAAGCCGCCTGGAAAACCAATCTTTACGAACAATATAAGAGATAATGCGATTCGATATAATCGGCAAAGACCTAGGCGACGAATGAAGGATCACGATTAAAGGTTGGAACATGGAACTGCAAGTCGCTAGGTTTCGCAGGTTGTGAAAGGATGATCTACGATGAACTACATCCCCGCAACTTCGACGCCGTGGCGCTGCAGGAGATTTGCTGGACAGGACAGAAAGTGTGGAAAAGCGAGCATCGAGCGGCTACCTTATACCAAAGCTGTGGCACCACCAACGAGCTGGGTACCGGCTTCATAGTGCTGGGTTAGATGCGCCATCGTATGATTGGGTGGCAGCCAATCAACGCAAGGATGAGGATTAAGGGCCGTTTCTTCAACTATAGTATCATCAACGTGCACTGCCCACACGAAGGGAGACCCGACGACGAGAAAGAAGCGTTCTACGCACAGCTGGAGCAGACATACGATGGATGCCTACTGTGGGACGTCAAAATCTCCATCGGTGACATGAACGCACTGGTAGGAAGGGAGAAAATGTATAGACCGGTCATCGAACCGGATAGTCTGCACACCGTATCGAATGATAACGGCCAACGATGCATAAACTTCGCAGCCTCCCGCGGAATGGTAGTCCGAAGCACCTTCTTTCCTCGCAAAAAATATCCACAAGGCCATATCGACCACGTTCTAATCGACGGTAAATTCTTCTCCGACATCACGAACGTCCGCACTTACCGCAGTGCGAATATTTAATCCGACCACTACTTCGTTGCAGTATGCCTGTGCTCAAAACTCTCGACAACACGCGTCGAAGTCGGACGCCGCGGCTTAACATTGGGCGGCTACAAGACGGTAGACTAGCCCAAGAATACGCGCAGCAGCTGGAAGTGGCACTCCCAACGGAAGAGCAGCTAGGCGCAGCGTCTCTTGAAGATGGCTGGAGAGATATTCGATCCGCCATTGGTAGCACCGCAAGCCCTGCACTTGGCACGTTGCCCTCGGATCAGAAAAACGACTGGAATAACGGCGAATGTGAGCAGTTAGTGGAAGAGAAGAATGCAGCATGGGCAAGATTGCTGCACCACGGTGGTGACGAAATCGAGGTGGTAGAGGAATTTATGTACTTGGGCTCACTGGTGACTGCCGAAAATGATACCAGCAGAGAAATTCGGAGACGCATAGTGGCTGGAAATCGTACGTACTTTGGACTCCGCAAAACGCTTCGATCGAATAAAGTTAGCCGCCGTACCAAACTGAAAATCTACAAAACGCTCATTAGACCGGTAGTCCTCTACGGACACGAGACCTGGACGATGTTCCCCACAATGTACAAAAAAGGTTATTTTTGGTTCATAAAATTTGTGGGGGCCCGGGGTGTTTTTCTTGCTGTTTCTAAAACAAACCTAATACTATGTAGACTAGACTAGACTAGACTAGTTTCTAAAACAAACCTAATACATTCTAACTCTGTTATTTTGATTCGATATAATTATTTCGCCTCACCAACATAGTGAAACTGATTTGGCTGTACATGATTTCGTAAACAGGCATTTGAAGGCGAATTCCTTCTAAGCAATCATTTTCTAAGAAAGCTTTGGTATGTATCCGACATAGTAAGCTTTCCTCTATCAGGTATGGGAATTAGTTTGAGAGAAAATCTGCATCTGGTGGCGTCGCATGAATCGCGAGTGTATAAATGGATGGAGATTGTATACAATTGATAATTAAGTTTATATATAAATTTATATAACACGGTAGAATACGGTGGACTGGACACGTTGTTCGTATGCCAGAAGAGCGTCAAGCGGAGATAATATTCAGTTGAGAACCCGGAAGAGGCCGTATGCTTCGTGGGAGGCTGGATTACTTTTTTTGCAGTTGAAGAGGGGTTGGGATTGAGAACTCCATTCGACGAAGGCACATTAAGGAGAAGCTGTAGCCCACCAAGTATCAAATAAGTTAAAGGTATTTAAGTGGCTAAAATACTCTGATTCCACGTTAACAGCACCTTACAATGTCAAACTGAGTAGATTGATAACTAGAGGCCTGTATAGGCTCTATATCACAAATCACACCAAGCGCCAACAAAAAAATGGTATCCAATGATGGTACTAAATATAATACATACTACTAGTTTAGTACCTAAATCATATCGAATATCCCACAATCCCAAACCTCAAATAAATGTGCGTATGAATTGATATCAAATTATTTCCGTGGTTCTTATACGAACAAAATATCACAAGTCAGTCGGTTTGGCATAACCCCGACCTATAAGTCTCCTAGTCTAGCCCTTTATCAGCCTAGTTTGATATTGATGTGATTATATAGCTTTCACGTTCACTTAGTCTACACAAAGGCCCAAAAAGGTCGTAGAATTCTCTGCCTTCTCATTTTACAACCGAATATCACAAGAATATGGAAGTATTCCGGAAACATTCAATGTGCTTCTTTGACTTTAGCAACATTGTCTATTAGTTTAAAGTTTAGATGGCGAATACAATCAATCGAGAATTGAACCCTAGTTGAAAATATTTGCCAAATACACTCCCACAATCCAAACGGTTGTGTCGTACTAGTGGTTTACAGTTTACATACCCAAGGTCTCTCGGAATCGATCTCTAAAACGGGTTCAAGCGGTCTATAGGGACGAATGATTGAGAAATACCTAATCTGATATTCATATTTGCACAGCGGATTGTAGTTGTAGTTATAATTCAGTTTATGAGAGATATTAAGAGAATAAGTATACTAATATACAATGTACATAAATTTAACAGATTAGTTGTTAGGCTGAAATACACTATAAAAACTGGCTAAAAGCTAGTTTTATGGACTATTCATAGCTCTATCGTATACGGCAATGCTTAGCAATCGTGTTTACATACTAATTGATGAATTAATACTGCAATATTTTCTCGAATCACACAAATTGACCATATTTTTTTGTATCTATTTCAAGAGCGATTCCGTGTAAATACCTACCACGAGAAATGTGTCCAGATGCATTTGTGGACTCCGGAAAATATATTATTCATAACTTTCAGCTGAAACATTCAAAAGTTTGCGTTATCATTCCGGTATTCTGAAGTTAATAATCCCCGGCCAATAAATCCATTTTCTCACGCAGAAATGTTTTGCCTCCTGTCTCAACTATTTGACAATAATGAACCTCGAAGTTGAGCTGTCAAAAATTCTGTCAAAGCATTTCGAACGGTGAAACCATAAATTAATCGGTCATTAGTTGCACCGACTTTTTTTTGCATCAAAAATTAAGCTTATATAGGCCTTTTCACGAGGTGTATAGAATAGGTCTTTTCATGTGGCACTGCCGGAACTGAACTTGTTTACAACCGCTAAATAAACCGTGCAAATCCAAAGCTGTCACTTTATGCCAGGAATGGCAATTGACGGTAAAAATCAGCTGATTTTAAACTCGTGAAAAGGCCTATCAGCTGATTTTACCATCAATTGCCAGTTCTTTTATGAAAATGACAGTTTTGGCTTGAACGGTCTGTTCAGCGGTTGTAAACAAGCTAAGTTTCGGCAGTGTTACATGAAAAGGCCTATTTATCGAAAAAATACTTTTTCCTCAAAAATTGTATCTTGTTTTACTGTTTCAGCCGATTCTTTGGCTTATTTATGTTCAACTTTACCGGAGAACACTTCTTTTAAACCAGTAACTATTTTAAAAATCGAAAACATAAACCAAGATAGTGCTGCACATTTGAACCGGTCTGTACAATTCGCCCAATTTTCATTCAAAATCGGGCGAATGTTAGGACAATCTTGAAAAACAACAGTTTTTCAATATTTTGTTAAGAGCCGCGCACGCAGAGTGTAAAATAATCGAAAATTTTTGGTGAAGTCCATTTTTCTTCATTTGTCAGTTCACTTCCGACACATTCATAGTCGGCTCTGGACAGTCAATATTCAGTTGAATATTAGTCATTGAATATTTATGCACATTTTACAAATTGATAAATTATCTGATATCTGAACATGTTTCAAATGAGTAAAGTAATGTATCACATAGAACTGAATCCGATTTTCATCCGCGAGGCACTTTCGACGGTAAACATCAACATAAACAATGCTAATTATGTTTTTTTCTGCACATAGTAAACACACTCAGTGACAGTCGAATGAATGAGTTCGTGGAGTAGTCGTCTGACTATGTCATTCTATGTTTTGAATATTCATGCGATGTTTGTCAATATTCGGACTGAAGTTGCTTCATGAAGATGAATATTTTAAGCTCTGCGCGCACGTATGATACGTTTGCGTTGCGGTTGACAGTTTTCCCATAGGAAATGTGTCAAATGCAACGTAAACGTGTCCTATGTGCGGGGTTCTTTATAAATTAAAAAAATACTAAGAAAATACTCCTCGGGAAAGTTGACCTTAAATAAAATACAGAGTCGATTGAGTGAATACAATTTTTTGACGGAAAAGGTCAATTATACAAGTTATACTAAAGACACACCTGTCTTATTTGTAGCATGGTTCAAGGTGGCAAGAAAATAATGCCAAGACTATCTAATCGATATGGCACTCATTTCAAGATTCTTGTACCTTGGTACGAATACCACCAGTGTGTCATTAGTATTATAACCATAGACCAATACAATGTCGATGTTATAACGCGATAAACGTACTCTTAAAGGAACTTTTGGTTATTTGGGTAGTATCTCTTACTTAATAGAGTTGACAGACCGTCTTCACTGGTTGTGGTCAATTCCACATTAAGACAGTAGAATATACCAAAAATATTGATCTACTGCTAAAATGTGGAATAGATCACCGACCAGTGAAAAAGGTCGAGTCAAGTACACGACAGTGAAAACAACATTGCAGGTAAAATCGAAATACGTATATGTTCAGTTACATCAGAATATCATATTAACTCCTCTTATAGCCGTGAAGCTAGAGCTCCCAAACAAATTTAAAATTTTACAAAGCTGGGCGAAGAACATAAATTGTATTTACGAATCGGTTTATCTAATACTAAGGATTCACTTGTAGTATTTGTACCGTGGCGTGTACAAGGCGACAAGAAAATAATTGCGAGACTATCTTTAATAAAGACAATAATATCTACCTACTGAACTGTCAAACCGTCTATAGACGTATATATATAGGTATACCTACAGTCGGGATTCGCTGGTTGGGATCTTAATACTTGGGTCACTTTTTAGTTGGGCCTCCGCTGGTTGGGCAATGGCCCAACTAAAAAGCAACCGTACGTCAAAATTCAATGTAAACACGGAAAACGGGATTGGGCGTCACTGGACATCATTTGTGATGTTCAAGTCGAAATACACGTGTTCAAATGGCTGTCAGTTGACCCAACTAAAAAACCGAATTCGTTAGTTGGGCCGAGGTCGTGGCCCAACCAGCGAATCGCGACTGTATAACGAGCAAAGTAATCAAATGTTTGTTGGTAAGGCGTAAATATTGTTATCGCCTGATATTTATAATGGCAAATTCAAACACAAGAACTAAAATGTATTAGATTTGATTTAGAAACAGCCTTAAAAACACTTCACTACACCTCCCAATAAAGTAACAACAAGATACTAACTTATTCGAACTCTGTAGGTAGCCTGGTCATTGAATTTGAAAGCTTCAAAAGTGAACACTCTCGTGAAGTCACTTGGAGGGTTGAACAAAAATGTAAGTTGCCAACGTAATAACATAAACATCACTCAGAATCAGCGTAAGGGACGATTCAAATATGATGTCCACTACTTTTTGGGATTTCTAGACCCCCCCTCCCCCCTGTCACGCTTTTTTGTATTCCTAGTACATGTACTGTCACAAAATCGTAGACCCCCTCCCCCTAAAACTTATGACATAATTATTGAACGACCCCTAAGCAGATCTTCTTTGCGTAACTATCAGAAAATTAAATTTTAATGTTGTCGGAGTTTATCGATGATTATTTTTCAAAAATCATCGGTGCAACAAACGATATGTGAATTTCTGGCAAAATCAGTCGATGCATCAAAAGCATTACATTGAAATATTCACATTTGTTTATTATTTTCTACAGAATAAGGAAAACCATGAAAACAGTAGTTGTAGGCATGTTAAATATTCCAAAATGTGTAACTATTACATCAGAAAAATGTTTAGAAAAATCCTAGAGCGCATGCTACGAAGTGTATATTCGTGAGTTCTGCTTTTTTAAGAAAGTGTCAACAGAAGTGAATAACTGAAATAGTGCTATATAATGAGAATGTTTCATATTTACCGGTTGGATTAGCAGCATTTTCAACGAGAGGATGTATGTTGACAACAGGAGTCCACATCTCATCCGCATCGAGGAGCATGAAAAGCTTGTCCTTGTAAACGTTGAGCACCAAGTCCGATGTAATTCGACATCCATCTTGCTCCGTTGTAATGCTCGCGATGTTTCTTTCTAAGGCGATAGATCCTGTAATTGAAATGAACCTTAGTTAGTCAATGTTTAATTATGTATGGTTTGAAAAGTATAATTACCTTGTGTTCATTTTCGAGTTAGTTTAGAATGGGGATTGCGTGCTTAATGTAAAGATATTCTGTATTATTCTCGTGATACGAAAGCAACGGTGATCGATCAATGAATTCCTTTATGTTTTTGACCTCCGTACAAATCGCTTCTTCTTGCACTATGAACAACCCTTGCTCGTGTATGTTCTGCACTGCTTGTCTTTCACCGTAGAAGAGAATTTCGGAGCTTCTCTCATAAATTATTAGTTGAATTCGTAGTACAAAGAAACGTTCTCCGAATACGTCGTGATTCAAAAACAAGTAGTTTCCCTTTTTGTAAGTGTATCCACAATACGAAACTTGCTCAGCATAAGTATTATCTTCGCTCAGTAACCCAAAATCAAACAAGCATATCTTATACGAGTTTGGCAGATACTTATAAGATTCAACAAATTTTTCTACAAGAAAATCACGTTCAAATCTTGTGTTTTTTGTATTGAGCCACCCCTGATAATATTGATGGTGCTCACTGCAGAATTTAACAACATTTTTAAAGTTAAGTGTACTTCGCAAAGCTCGTTTTAAACAGCAGTGTTTGCGTTCACAAAAGAGAGTACAGAAGTTCATCAAAGGTCCCAACCATAGAATTAGATGCGGGTAATGAAGAGTGAAATGGTGCTTGGGTTTTAAAGGCACATCAAACTCTCGTGTTCTTAGCTCCAGATATTCTCTTATGAGAGATGCAAGCAACTGAATTTGATTTTCGCAAACTACTGGTGACGTTATAATGTCAGTCAGCTGCTTCAGTAGAATCAGCATTGTAATCAATGGATTACAGTAATCTATTACTTTGTTAATGAATATAAAAGGGAGGATTTGTATCAAATACCATATTTCACTAGCTTTAGCTTTTATGTTTTTAGTCTTTCTAGTAAAATCCAAAACAATCTTAGTTTTCAAATCGAGTTGTTTGAAGACACTATTGATTCTCGCCTGTAAGAAGTTAGTTGAGACAAGTCTGCGTTAGTCTGCGAAAAATCAAAAATATATCACCATTAGCCCACCCTTCGAACAAATTGTGAGCAACACAGGGAGCTGCACCATAGTGGAACATTTGAAAGTGATTGAGTTCATTATAAATACAAGTCGCTTTCACTCCATGGTAAGGTTTTTCCGATGGAGTACTTCTTATTATTTCAACATCATGAGCATTGGATTGGGGGGGTCGTTGGTCAGCAATAGTAAAACAGTTGTCGTGGGATGCTTGGTGTTCAATATAACAAAATCGACAGAAGTAGCAGCTTCTAGAAAAGTTCTCCGTTAGTCCTGCAATGTGATGTGCCCCTAAGTTGTCGTTCATAGTTATAAACACAGAACCAAAAATCCTTTCTTCAAAGCCCCCACCATGAACAATAATGCCGGACTCTTCGAGTGTCTTCAAATCTTCGATAAGTCTTCTCAAGACCTTATCCGCACCAAAATAAGTAAAATCTTTCGATTTACATAACAAAATAAGCTGTATATTTTCTGATAAACTTCGCAAATGCGGATCGAGGTTCCCTACCACCATGTATACACATTCCAATTTGTGGCGTCCGGCAGCGTTTCCAATGGCGTTTACCACGGCTTCTGCAGCATCTTGGTAAATAAACAAATTAATAGTTTTTTTGCCAAAAAAGTTACTGTTTCGATACTTAAGCCCATCGACATAATCCATGACTGGCACAGAAAGCTTATCACGGAAGACGGCATTGTATACCTTACTATCGTTCAACATTGAAGATAGAGTATCTAAAATGGGAACATAATAGTAAAAACAATTGTTGTGATCGCTGTCCTTCTGCAGTTCTACTAACGACGGTGAAACGTATGAAAAATTTTCCTGGAAAAATTTTTTTCGCATGTGGGTCGAACGGAACTTTCCGCCTGGACCAAACAGATTGTCAAACAAATTATCGGAGCACATCCACCGCACAAGCTTTCCCTTTGATTCGACACAGAGATTGATTTCATCCGACACTTTCTCACACTTCAACCGCAGATGTTTCTTTGCCACCACAGTAGCTTCTTCCAGCGCCTCTACGATTTCCTGAATCACCACTTCTGTGACGTGGTTTTTTGAAACCAACTTAAGAAACAAGGCTCCAAACATCTTTTCAATGCTTTTCCGAACCAAAATCAAATCTTCCACCACTTTGTCTTCCCTTTCCTCTTCCTTGTTTTGCTTTGTGGACGTTTCTGGAACCTGGCCATCGTCAGCGGTTGCAGCACAGCTGTCTTCCGCCTGTGGAGGTTGAGGCTTGGAGATTTCCTTCTTAATACAAACTCGTCGGTGGTAATACATGTTATGGATCTTCAAACTGTTTGTTGTCGCAAATGGTTTTCCGGTACGGCATTTCAGCGGACAACATATAGGATGCCCTTCTGATATATGTCGCATAGCATGTTTGGTCATTATTTTAAAATCACTACATTCAAAATCGCAAGATATATCCGGACATTCCATTTGGAAATCTTTTTTACGACCAACATGACGCTGACGAAGGTGCGTCTGGTAAGACGCTAAGGACTTGAAAATCACGGCACAATCTTCGATAGGACACTCAAATCGGTTATAATTTTTATGCAACCGGACATGTTTTACATAATATTCGATGTTTTCTACTTCTACATCACAAATTTTGCACTTAAACACCATTTTTTACACTTTATTACCTCGGCACAATTTTTTGAACCACTCGCCACCGATGACGATAAACTTTTCACAAGAAGCGCAGACCAAGTTGGGTTCATGTAATTTCCCGTCACTCTACACCGAAAAAAAAGTGCACTGCAACACAAATTTATGTGCATGTGGTGAATTTCTTTGCCGAGATATAAAATTGTGATATCTTAGATGTAAAATCGAAATTTCACACTTTCAGATTTGTGTGCGTCAACTAAAACGTAAAATTGTGTCAGTTCCTAAAATACGTTTTCAAATATTAAATCATTTTTTTCAAATACGTCTAATTGAAAATTAATTTTTTTTTGGTGTGTACATACAAATCATCATTGAGATCAAGGAAGGAGCGACCAACAGAACACTGATCCCCACAAGTTCCTATCTCATGCTTCCACGGGTCGTCCGATGACGAAAGACCGCCAGCTAAGGGTTGTGTACGTAGCCATTAGTGCAGCCTGGGCACTGTTGTCCTTCTGACATCAGCTAGAGTGAGAAGGTACGCCTCGAGCGTATGCTCACCAGGAGGTGCGGCTCAAACAGCGTCTGCCTGGTACCCAGCGGCTGATCAACTAAATGCTGTATCGCGTCAGCTTTACCTAAGGGGCAAGCCAGAGTAAACGCGACGTGCGATGCGACGCGACGCGACAGTGCAATTTGACAGCCTGTTGATAATGATTGTTATTCTTTTACGTGAGTCGCATCGCGTCGCATCGCTTGTCGCGTTTACTCTGGCTTACCCCTAAGGTGGCAGCCCCACCAGTGTTACCAGATGTAGGTAAGATAAGGCAAGGTAGCTTACCGAAGCCTCTCAAATACCACGAAAAATGGAGATAGAAAAAAAGAACGTTATTTTTGGCAACCGAGCCGGCAACGAAATAAGGACTATGATTGGTAAGTCGGTACCTGGAATGTTAGGACCCTAAATAAACCTGAACGAGTGAGCCTTCTGGCTCGTGAGCTGTGGAAGGTTGGAGTGAACGTGGCCGCTATTCAAGAAGTCCGATGGCCTAGATCCGGAGAACGTAAATTCCGAGCCGTGGACCCCACGACCAACACTGCATGTAAGTAAGGTACACTGGGGGAAGTGGGAAAAGGGGGTAAGTGTAAAAAGCGACTCGAAAAATTGGAATTGTACATAGGGACACGGCAAGTATTTCCGTCCATCGTCGTAGGGGCTAAAACCAACGAAAGCAACGTACATTTGCTAGAACTCCACTATAGCAGAACGTTTCTCCTGAGCTTACGATTTGGTACGTATGAGTTTTACGAAGAAGCGTCTCTTTTATTGGTTTTCGAGACTATGACGAACAGACGAAAATACCTGTCGTGTCCCTACTTTACTGTTTTTACCACATCATAACATTATGCAAAAGTATACTTTGATGCTCACACTAACACTATGTTGAAATTTGTATAATACATACACCAACACGGTTAACGCTTGAACTGTAATTTTAGGTTTCGCGAAAAGTTGATTTTTGCATTCATAAAATCAATTCTTATTTGAACCAATTGTCCAACCAATTTTTTCAAGTGAATTTATATCACAGGTGACCGTTACAATACAATTAAACTAATCCCATTCAATTGGTAGTGGTTTGTACCAAGAAAGCAAATAATTCAAAGATTTTACACTTACCCCAGGTATCAAACACTGCGGGGGAAGTGGATAATGTTCTAATTACGCAATTTTTTTCTTTCCTCCAGGGTTTATTTCGATAGCTGTGAATCTTAATATGTTCCTTCTTTGTTATCATTGTGATTCCAGTGGTGATTGGACTAATATAAATGAGAAAATGCCTGATTAATCCACCTATCGGTATTGATGCCTTTCATATATTTTACATATGAGAAAAAATGTACAAGAAAGTTAAAATTAGCACTGATAGGTAACTATATTGTATAATTCACATTATTTTTATTCATAACAAGTTTTGTCGTTGAATGCGATTTTTTTTTTTTTTTGGAACAAATTGGTTAAGGACAAGAGCTTAAGAATAGTTGATAATTTTGTACGTGCTTTGCGCACACACAAACATACAAATACACACATACAGCCATCATCTCAATTCGTTAAAATAAGTTGATTAGTTTATAACCTTGTAAGTCCGTCCCATTTTCCCTTTAAAAAGCTCATCTTTGGGGCGAACATATAGATTTCACTTATACTTAATGTTCGAGAAGGCAAAACCAGCCCTCCCCTAACTTTTATGAGAATTCCTTGAGGATCTATTCCGTTAAGATGATGAAATTATTCCACAAAAGATACTCAGAGCAGTTATCGTATTGATTTTAGTTATATGTAACTACTCATCACTATGGAAGGTCAAGGTAACATGGGTTTTCCACTTACCCCATCCCACTAGGGTAAGTGGAAAAATAACTCTTAATTTTTAAATATATTTCCATAAATTTCAAGCGACCAAAATGGTGTGAATTACCGCACAGTTGTTGCATAATTTACTGTTTCTGATAGCCCATTTTGATGGAATGCATTTAGATCATTTAAACTGGTTTTACACTAATTCAAACATGCACTATCGATTTTTCCTTTTCCACTTCCCCCAGTGTACCTTATAAAATCTATCACAGCGGCGGGGAAAACGCAGAACATGGAGTTGGTTTCGTAGTGATGGGCAAGCAGATGAAGCGAGTGATACAGTGGAAACCCATTAGCGAACGAATCTATGTGTTGAGGATACGGGGCAAATTCTTCAATTACAGCCTAATCAACGTTTACGCATCGACAAATGATAAATCCGACGAAGTGAAGTGAAGGACACGTATTATGAATGTCTTGATAAAGCCTATGGAGAGTGCCCAAAGCATGACGTGAAAATTGTTATCGGAGACGCTAAGGCTCAGGTTGGTAGAGAGGACTTTTCCGTCCCATAATCGGTCGGGAGAGCCTTCACTCCGCTACCAATGACAACGGCCTACGGTTAGTGCTACTACCGAAGCCCGGCAAGCAGCCGGGAGACCCTTAGGCATATAGACCAATTTGCCCACTCCAGTGGCGTAGCCACGGGGGTGGTTTTGGGCATAACCCAAGCAGCACGCGCAACATCTTTCAAATAGGTGTTTGTTCCTAATAAATTGCATTGAAGACACTGGTAATACGTCGAGTCACATTAAAGCCACTTCCCAGTTTCAGAAAATCACAATGTTTCATTTCCGTTTAAGTGGCGTCGCAATATTCTACTCATCAGACTTCTTGGGTGGTTTAAAATTCGATGTGTTCCATATCAGAAACAAAACAGATAAGTTGCAGAATTAATAACACTTCGGTTCATTTCTGTTACGACAATGTTTCTGAAATGTTGCAAAACACTTTGAGCTCAGCTGAGCAGTATTTTAGTTTTGACAGTCCCCTGCAGGTTCCGTATAAGGTACAATGAAGTTACAAATGACTTTGTTGTTTATGTAGTGCACTTGTAGCAGAATCTCCAAATAGAACTGTTGGTGTGATGGTTATAGTAGAAGGTTGCAAATCTCAAGGTCCATGGTTCGATTCCCGGTTGGTTTTTGTGTTTTTATTTTCATTGTAGCCGCAAGATGTTGCAAATAGGCTCCACCTCTTGCGCTTTTCGTGTCACAAAGGAGTTCCAAATACGACGCGTTGTGCATACGTCAGACCTTTAGTAAGTCACACTACAGTTGTTGTTACTCACTGAGAAACAAGAGGTGTTGCTTGAAGCCCCCAGAAACAACATTTTTAGAAGAAATTTTTTTTTCGAAGAAAAAAAATTGTTCAGAAAACCCCCCCCAGACCAATATTCTGGCTACGCCACTGGCCCACTCAACACAGCTGGAAAGCTGCTAGAGAGGGTCATCCTGAATAGATTGTCGGCTTATACAGAGTGTGCTGGTGGCCTATCAAGCAACCAGTATGGTTTCCGTAAGGGCCGTTCTACCATCGAAGCTATTCGATCAGTAACGGATACGGCCAAGATAGCGAGAGGTATGAACAGGCGAGGTGTTAGGTACAAAACACGTTCAACCGCACACTTATTCACCGAACATTAAAATCAGAACCAAAAACTCGGATTTTACGAATGTTCTACATCCTACCTGAAACACGTCCGATCACGCACCAATTGTTTACTCACTCGGCCGCGCGAACTATCTGCTTACTGAGAAAGAAATACGACAAAACAGGCACTGACGGCCGCGCAATGCAAACCACAAAACTTCGGCACATCGCCCGATCGTTCTGCCGTCCGAAACAAGAGCCAACTCGCACTCAAACATTTCTTTCACTCCTCCTTGTACTTAAATTGCCAGAATTGTTTTGAAAAATAACCTGGTTTCGATTTATTTAGATAAACAATTCCAAGAAAAAAAATTCTTGGTTTTCCTGAAATAATGTCCGAAAGAAGTCCTGGAGGAACACTTGAAGGAATACCTGAAAAAAATTCTTAGAGGTTTGAGCAAGCCGCGGGATAGAGATCTTTTTTCAACAGTGTAATCGATCAGACCAATAAATAGATTCGCAATCCTTTTTGAGCTTTCCGAGGGGTGGCTTCTTTGAGGAAGGGCGCGTCAAATCCATTACAGCACACCGCCCCTTTAACAACACGCTACTTCCACACTGTTTACCACACGCGCCAGCTATAAAGTTCCCCAACGTCCGGCCGGAGTTGAAAGAGAGTCGCGCCGACACCATCGCACTCCGGAAGAGCATAAATTTGCGCCTGAAGATTATTCAGTGTATTCAGTTTTGAGTTTTGCCAAAAACTATTGACCTGTGTTGAAGAAATCGAAAGATTCGGTGCAAATTTGTTCGAAAACAGTTTTTTGTTGTTTTCTCGAAATAGTGTAAAATGGACTTATGCAGTTTCTCAAACAAATGATTCAAATGTTAATAGTCGGTTATAAGTGTTTGATGATGTATGTAGTTGTAGACTCGAACTTCCTCCCGATGATTGCACTGATCTAAAGGTTATTTTCACGTTTTGTTCGTTTCGTTTGTTGTAGTTTGGTTGATGTTGTGATCCAATTTGGAAACTCAGTCCTCCACTTTGTCTCTGAAGCTTTCGGATAGGGTTACGGGAAGAACTTAGCCAGTTATGATAAACCGTCGCTCATGTGCATTGTCTGGTAGAAAAACGTAGTATGGATTACTTTCTGAAACTGTTAGGGGTTGCGAAACGAGTATTTTGAGAACTAGGGCCTCCACTAGCACGTTCAGATAGTTGATTGAAAATTGAACCCACCCTGAAGCGGAGTTTGGCCAGCAACAAAACGGCAAGTGGTCCTTGGAAGAGGTGGCGCTTAAGCCATTTGGTAAAACAAGCGTCCGAAATTGTATATGCTAAATTATTATACAATTTCTGCAAGGTTTTAAGACAGTACTGTATTAAAATCCGCTGGATGGGTGTAGGTGGGTGCAGCATATCACTCTGATTTTTTTTCAATTCTTCTCAAAACGTAAACTGCTGCTACTAAAAACACACTCTCACATAAATCTGCGCATCTCACCCGGATTTACCCTACTGAACAAAGAAGCACGCATCCAATTCGTTTGCTGTAACGCTTCTAGCTTTACCCATTTTTATCGTTTAATGGAAAACCATTTTAGAATTTCAACTTGTTTTTCGATGATGTGTTTGAATGTTTAATAATGCACGAGAAAGGCACAATTACTGCTAGGTGGATAAATCTGTTTTTTCATTACTACTACTGCTTCTCATCATAATCGATGTGATTATAATATGTGTGGCTAACCGTAAAGCAAATTACAAATTACAATTAGGGTAGATGTACAGGTCGTGACTATAGCACCAGTTGTCGCACTAGTGCATAATACATCAAGAGGCGCATCATATCACCATAAAACGTTTTCTGATCTGTGAATCATATTCATATGACACGATAACACCTTTAATCTCCTCCAAATCAAACAAAACAAAATTGTAATACATGATTTTGCTTAATTTTTGTCATCCTTTGCACCAGTTGTCGCGCGTCCCATTATGGCCAATCCCATAAGAAAACAATGGAATTTGCCAAAATAGGATCCAGAATTAAGAACAGTGCCACAACTGGTACATGCGTTCCTATTATGGATTAAGCCATTTTAGGTACTATCACGAATTTTAATGCGGTTTTCACATTTGTTCAAAGGAGCAGGAAGGGAAACCTTTCGCTTGACATATCAACCCCACCCACATGCCTTTTATTTATATTTTTAAAAACAGTTGTTCTTAACTATGGTGACGATTGGTACACCCACCCTACTTTGAGTTGGCCTTTTAATGTTTTTGCTAGGCCGTGCCCTTTATAGTCTAATGGTAAGGCATGTCTTACATCTTGCTCTAGATCTTCTTGCTTAAAACTGAGAGACGCAAACCAACTTCAATGATAATTATATTGCATTTCAATTGACAACTGGTCGACCTGTAACATTGCATCAGTTAGCGTATCGGGCCAGGGTAGATGCCGGAGCGCAAATTAAAATCCGTTTAAATCACTGATGCTTATCCAGTGCAATTATAACTGTCAACGAAACGAGCTGCTGGAAAACCTCCCCCTCAGAATGTGGCAATGATGATCGAGAAAAACGGGAGTAACGAATACTGATTTTGTTGGGTTAACCTTCTATTAGGTCTTGGACTTAGGAATAACGAATCAAATGAAATCTTAAAATCGGGAACAAAAATATTTACATTTCTGTTGATTGCATTAACTGCCATAACAATATTTTATCACTCTCAACCCTTCGATATCAAATATACATTCTGGAAGCATTTCCTTTGAACGAGAAGTTCTTCAACACGATGAGTGGCCACTGCTTATGGAGGGTTAAGTTGAAACCCAGATAAATAAGCTTTACAGTGCCAGTGTTAACTTTTGCAACCCGATTTTCATAAGTAGATATTCAAAATTGATGTAGACAATATGCTTCGGTTTACTGGATGCTTTTTGGTACTAAGTCCAATCATTCAAACGTTTTGCAGTAATTTCTAAAAACCAAGCTCATGCGCTTCTTTATTATTGATAATTCACAGATAATAATCAACTATCATAAATATAATAGCCCTGTTTGTCTGTCCGGTGACTAGCCAACCAGACGCAGCACGCGGGGAAATTCTAACAAAAAAAAATAATATTTGAGACTTCAATTCTTTTTTACTATAAGATGCAGAACAACCAGTGACAACCTTAGACAACCAGACACAACATTTGATAAAAAAAATCACAGACAACAGACGTTGAAAATTTAGATTTTTTTTAATGCTTGAATTAATAAACCGTTCATATTGAAAAAAAAAACAATTGTCACGGGCGCTACTGCGTCCACAAATAAACTAGTTCTAAATATTCACCTTGGTTCTCATTTCCTGCCATGTCCACTTTCGTTGAGGTACAACTGTAGGCATCGTTAGAATTTGCAAATGAAACAGCTCGCAAAGCTGACCACACGGGAAATGATCGTCGCAACACTAATGAGTGCGAATTTGTTGCAACGTTGCAACATAGTCGGCGGCGAGAGGCAGTGTGACAGAAGATGGAAAAATAATGACGACTTATTAAATGAATATTTCAGCTGCTTGCATAAGCGCTTCTAATTATATTTCAAAACAAAATCAGATTTTAATGCAAATGAAAGGGTCTGTAATTAAATCTTCCGAGCTTCAATTAAAATACATAAAAAACAAAAAAGGTTGTGTTAAAACATCTCACTTAGTCACAGAGACAGAAGATGCTCTCTCACGACGTTTTTAATGTTGCGGAAACGAGGATTGCGGTGAAAAATCATTTTTATATACAGGGCAGTCTATATCCAGCCCAATAGAAGATTTACCCTAAATGAAAACTCTCTAAAACTTTAGCACATCATTACCAAAGTTTCGGCTAATTGTATCGTTCGGTTCATGGTGCAGGTCGCATGAATAGTAGTGTCTACCATCGAGACTTTCAAGGTTTAACTCTTCAAAGTTAGTGACTGAAAAGGAACATTATTGAAAATTGATCGATTTTTTTTTCAGGACCATTGTTGTTTGGTAAATTGGAAGGGATTTTACCCACGTTGCAAAACACGATCTCATGATTTTTTTGGGGTTTCGGTCACCGTAAAACTTTATATTTTCTGGTTTGTTGATTTTTATCGGTGATGAAAAATACACAATTTCCGTTTTTCTATAACGTTTCGGATTACTCCATTCAGCCATCATCAGATATTGAAAAACGTACACTTGCCACCAGTGTGGTTTAATAACTCATAATGATTGCAGAAAATTCGATGGCGTCGGTAGCGGTCCCGGTGACGGCCGTCGATGGGTAGTTCCTGCAGAAAATTTATTCGCATGTATAGCGTCTGTAGCAGTTCAGCAAATCATCGAGTGGCATCAGCAGCGCTCCAGCTAAATTTTCTCGCAAGATACTGATTTTGGTTTTGTTGTAGGGCAGGGATTGGGAATGCGCATTATTGAAACTATTAGGTTTTAACAAACATCAACACTAATAGCAACCAAACGATTGTCCGAAGCTTACGAGAATAATTCACTTGCCACCAAATGATGATTTACCACAATTTTCAAAAAATATCACTTGGATATGCTGCTGATGTTCGTGACGGCTACGTTGAGATGCAATTCTCTGGCAGCAAGCTTATATATGTATGTGCTGCAGGTCAGGGTTGTAAATTTTCGGCAGCACTGGATGAAGATGATGTTTTTTTCTATCATGTTTTTATTTTCTTCCTGCTTTGAAATCAACCTCACATTCCCAGAGAGGCAGAAAAGTAAACAACTGAACTCACATCACCCACTGCGCCGCGAAGATGAAATTCACCACAGCAAATTGAAGAAATTCATCACGCGTTTAAATGGGCCACTCACAGTCATACGGTAAGGCGCGAACTGATCAGCCTGTCAGAGCGACTTGTGAGTGGCTGAATACGAAATCGAATGGTCGGTGTTGGAAATGATTTTTCGGCTGCACCCAGTCGCACTCACCACGGCGGCTATGAAGACGACTGCAGATTATACTGAGATCCATGTTTTTCACTGCATTGCATTGACTGTGAAATATTTCTATCCTGCTGCAGGTATTCATGGCATTAGCGTCTGCCCTGAGAATAATCAACTCGCCTCTGTTCCGGGGTCTGGTCGCAACCTTTGGAAGCTGTACCTTTACTATTATAAACTCTTCTTTTTTGCCGCAGCCACTTCCTCTGGTGCCTGTTCAGCTGCTCTGCACTTTTGGTTTTTCGACTTTTAGGGGTCAACATACTGTCTCTTAGGACGGTTGTCTTAGGACGGTGCACTTTAGCTGGCACTTGCCGTTTGTAGGTTGCAACCTACACAACTTTATTTCAGCTTAGTCAGTTAAATTACGCTTTCCCCCGCGCTCGTGGCATTTCATTTGAAATGTCATGGAGAGCGGATAGCGGTTCCAGTCCCGTCGTCCTATCTTAATCGGTTCTTCTCAGGACCACAATTTTATACAAGGGAAGGGAAGGTTGTTGTGTGAAGAATTTTGTCTAAAGTGCAAATTAAACGCTTTGCGATGCAAGAAAGTCCGTAGCAGAATCACAAGGGAGAGGCGCGTCGGAGGGAGCTTCAGTGGCAGCCAAGTGAAATGCATATTTATTTGGTTTTGTTGCAGTTTGTGATTGGATAGATGAGTAATTCTCGCTGGAATCAGACCATTGGCACATATCTTTTGATTTAAAATTTTCCATTGCTATTAGTTAGAATAAATTGAAACTAGATGAAAAACGCTTTGGTTGATCCAAGTTGATGGACCCCTCGTTTTCCAAGGGGCTAAACATGTTGTAGAACAGTCGATTTTTGGATAATATCAAGGCAAGTAATTAAATTATATCACAAAATTTTACATTGAAACATCTTCAAAACTCGTTGCTGTTGTACAGAGGATGTAGCTTTCAATTGCTATTAAAAATTATAAGGGTTGTGTACAAGACACGACCGCTCGACGTCAAGTACTTACAAACTTTTAGAACAATGAGAATCGTAATATCATATTATTTATTATTTATTTATTCAAACTAAGACCGAAGTGGCCTGTGCGGTATATAAGAGTCTTCTCCATTCGGCTCGGTCCATGGCTACACGTCGCCAGCCACGCAGTACAGTCATCTTCCACCTGATCGATCCACCTTGCCCGCTGCGCGCCTCGCCTTCTTGTGCCCGTCGGATCGTTGTCGAGAACCATTTTCACCGGGTTATTGTCCGACATTCTGGCTACGTGCCCGGCCCACCGCAGTCTTCCGATTTTCGCGGTGTGAACGATGGATGGTTCTCCCAACAGCTGATGCAACTCGTGGTTCATTCGCCTCCTCCACGTACCGTCCGCCATCTGCACCCCACCATAGATGGTACGCAGCACTTTCCTTTCGAAAACTCCGAGTGCGCGTTGGTCCTCCATGAGCATCGTCCAGGTCTCGTGTCCGTAGAGGACTACCGGTCTAATGAGCGTTTTGCAGATTGTCAGTTTGGTACGGCGGCGAACTCTATTCGATCGAAGCGTCTTGCGTAGTCCAAAGTATGTATGTCACCAGTGAGCCCAAGTACACAAATTCTTTTACCACCTCGATTTCGTCACCACCGATGCCAACTCGCGCTGGGTGGCTCACATTGTATTCTCTTGAGCCTCTTCCTATCATGTAGTTCGTCTTTGACGTGTTGATGACTAGTCCGATCCACTTGGCTTCCCTCTTCAGTCTGATGTAGGCTTCCTCCATCCTCTCAAAGTTACGTGCCATAATATCTATGTCGTCGGCGAAGCCAAATAGCTGGACGGACTTATTGAAAATTGTACCACTCGTGTTAATCCCTGCTCTTCGTATTACCCCTTCCAAAGCGATGTTGAATAGCAGACACGAAAGACCATCACCTTGCCGTAACCCTCTGCGGGTTTCGAAGGGACTCGAGAATGCCCCTGAAAATCGAACTACGCACATCACCCGATCCATCGTCGCTTTGATCAACCGTGTCAGTTTATCCGGAAATCCGTTTTCGTGCATTAACTGCCATAGCTGGTCCCGATCGATTGTATCATATGCGGCTTTGAAGTTGATGAATAGATGATGTGTGGGCACGTTGTATTCGCGGCACTTCTGCAGTACTTGGCGAATGGCGAACACCTGGTCCGTGGTGGAGCGTTCGCCCATAAAACCCACCTGGTACTGCCCCACGAAATCCCTTGCTATTGGTGCTAGTCGACGGCATAAAATTTGGGAGAGTATCTTGTAAGCGGCGTTCAGCAATGTGATTACGCGGTAGTTGCTACAATCCAGCTTATCGCCCTTTTTGTAGATGGGACACACGACACCTTCCATCCACTCCTGCGGCAAAACTTCCTCCTCCCAAATCTTGGTAATGACCCAGTGCAGCGCTCTGGCCAGTGCCTCACCACAGTGTTTAAATAGCTCTCCTGGTATTTAGTCAACCACAGGGGCTTTGTTGTTCTTCAGCCGGCCAATCTCCTCCTGGATTTCCTGGAGATCCGGAGCCGGTAGAATTATGTCCTGCGCGCGTTCCCCCAGGTCCATCGCCATACCGTCATCTTCGTCTGCCACATCGCCATTCAGGTGCTCTTAGTAGTGCTGCCGCCACCTTTGGATCACCTCACGCTCGTTCGTAAGAAGGTTCCCGTTTATGTCCTTACACATATCAGGCTGTGGCACGTGGCCCTTACGTGAACGGTTTAACTTCTCATTGAACTTTCGTGTGTTATTAGCGCGGTACAGTTGCTCCGTCTCTTCACGGTTTCGATCTTCCTGCTGGCGCTTTTTCCTTCGGAAAATCGAGTTTTGTCTGTTCCGCGCCCGTTTATATCGTGACTCGTTCGCCCTCGTGCGGTGTTGCAGCAATCTCGCCCATGCTGCATTCTTCTCATCAACTAACTACTCACATTCGCCGTCATACCAGTCGTTTCTTTGATCCGGGGGCACCGTGCCAAGTGCAGCGGTTGCGGTGCTACCAATGGCGGATCGAATATCTCTCCAGCCATCTTCAAGAGACGCTGCGCCTAGCTGCTTTTCCGTTGGGAGTGCCACTTCCAGCTGGTGCGCGTATTCTTGGGCTAGTCTACCGTCTTGTAGCCGCCCAATATTAGGCCGCGGCTTCCGACTTCGACGCGTGTTGTACACCGTCGAGAGTTTTGAGCGCAGGCATACTGCAACGAGGTAGTGGTCGGATTCAATATTCGCACTGCGGTAAGTGCGGATGTTCGTGATGCCGGAGAAGAATTTACCGTCGATTAGAACGTGGTCGATTTGGTTTTCCGTTTCTTGGTTAGGTGATCTCCATGAGGTCTTGTGGATATTTTTGCGGGGAAAGAAGGTGCTTCGGATTACCATTCCGCGGGAGGCTGCGAAGTTTATGCATCGTGGGCCGTAGTCGTTCGATACGGTGTGCAGACTATCCGGTCCGATGACCGGTCTATACATTTCCTCCCTTCGTACCTGCGCGTTCATGTCACCGATGACGATTTTGACGTCCCGCAGTGGGCATCCATCGTATGTCTGCTCCAGCTGTGCGTAGAACGCTTCTTTCTCGTCGTCGGGTCTCCCTTCGTGTGGGCAGTGCACGTTGATGATGCTATAGTTGAAGAAACGGCCTTTAATCCTCAGCTTGCACATCCTTGCGTTGATTGGCTGCCACCCAATCACGCGTTGGCGCATCTTACCCAGCACTTTGAAGCCGGTTCCCAGCTCGTTGGTGGTGCCACAGTTTTGGTAGAAGGTAGCCGCTCGATGCCCGCTTTTCCACACTTTTTGTCCTGTCCAGCAAATCTCCTGCAGCGCCACGACGTCGAAGTTGCGGGGATGTAATTCATCGTAGATCATCCTGTCGCAACCTGCGAAACCTAGCGACTTGCAGTTCCATGTTCCAAGCTTCCAATCGTGATCCTTTATTCGTCGCCTAGGTCTTTGCCGATTATATCGAGTCGCATTATCTCTTATATTGTTCGTAATTATTGGTTTTCCAGGCGGCTTATTGGGCCTGCGCAAACCTCCTGTCTCGCCGGAGGGCCGTCGTGTCAGGGCTGTTTAGCGTCCCACCTAACACCAGGACTTGGGCTTGTGCGCTTTGAGCGGCACACGGTCGCTTTGGCGGAGCCTACTTGCGGATACATGCAGCTTTTTATAGAGGTTTAACAGGGCCCACTGTCAAACCCCACCACATCCTAGGCAGGCGCCACAACTCGCAGATGGCCTGGGGAGGGATCGTCAAGCCCTTGGACATAGTCCCTGCTGCCCCCGTAATATCATATGAACAGTAGGCTTTATACCCTCCCTGTTTGGGGCCCTCCTTAGCCGTGCGGTAAGACGCGTGGCTACAAAGCAAGACCATGCTGAGGGTGGCTGGGTTCGATTCTGGTGCCAATCTAGGCAATTTTCGGATTGGAAATTGTCTCGACTTCCCTGGGCATTAAAAGTATAATCGTGTTAGCCTCATGATATACAAATGCAAAAATGGTAACTTGGCGTAGAAACCTCGCAGCTAATAACTGTGGAAGTGCTTAATGAACACTAAGCTGCGAGGTGGCTCTGTCCCAGTGTGGGGATGTAATGCCAATAAGAAGAAGAAGAAGAAGGCTGTATACATGACACAATCGCGATTTTCAACCAAAATTATCGTAATCTGTTTTTAGCAAACATTTTTCTCAATCACCACCGACGACCATCACAGATGTTACATGGACCGCTACCGGCGCAGACATCGTCTCAAGTCAATTCAAAAAGCTGCTCTCACGCGTTTGCGGTTTTGCTTGAAATCATCGTGCGGTTGTCATCAGCATCGGCAGCGTTAAATAGAATTTGTTCAATTTTTTTTAGTAGAACAGGTTTGTCGACAGCGAGTTAAAAAGGTAGATAAAATTGCACTTCCACAATTCTGCTGTCACCGTCGACAGTCACTCAATGATTTTCCGCTCATTTGCTACATACGTCATCTTTGTGAGACAGCTGCTTGAGCTGACTTTAGAGTGACTTTAGTGGAAAATTACACTTCAATGAAATTGAAAAATTTCCTCTAGAAATCATAAAGTTTAAAAATTGGATTCCGATTGAAAACCATTATCAACTTGTAGATAACACGACAAGCGACCAGAGTAAGTGAGTCAGTAGGAGTGATTGAGAGATTGCAAGCAAGTAAGTGAGTAAGAACAGGTAAGTGAGTAAGAGTAGGTGAGTAAGTAATAGTTAGTGAGGAAGAGGTAGAGAGGTGAAGGTGGTGAGTGAGTAATATATTGTTTGTAGGTGAGAGAGAGAGCTTTGTTTGTCTTCGGAAGAAGCGTTGATTTGAAGAAGGCATCCTCTCTTCCGTTCGCCTGATACAACGCAAACGCATAAAGAAGGTATTATCTCCTCCGTGTGCCTTTCACCTGGCAAACGTGCTCATTTAAAAAGTCGTTATTTCCTCTGTGGGCCTTGTACAGGGAAAAAGGATTAATTTGAAGAAAGCATTATCCCCTCTGATCGCCTTATACCGGGCAAGCGCATAAAGAGGGCATTATATCCTCTGTGTGCCTGGTGCCGAGCAAACGCATTCATTCAAAGAAGCCATCATGTTCGCCTTATATCGGGCAAACGCGTTTATTTTAAGAAATATTATCTCCTCTGCAAGCACGTCCTATTGAAAAAGACATTATCACCACCGTACTATATATTTCGTAGCATAGTAGTTTTCTTGGTAATAGTGGAGTGGAATGACAATTTAAGTTAATTAGATGAAAAATAAACATTGTTGGTTAAACAGTTGGTGTCATCTTCAATGCGTTTTTCACCGTAACACTAACTCTTTTTTATTCTTTGCAAAGATTGTCGTTTTGGATTCATCGATATCTGTGAGTATGAAAAATGATACTGGAAAGCTACAGAATCGAAATGTTTTAGGGGTACTGGCCTCTCGGGGTAATGGATTTCGGGGTAGTGTCCTATTCGGGGTAATGATTTTCGGAGTGGCGTCCTTCGGGGTAATGGCATTCGGGGTACTGGGGTTGAGCCGACAAAAAATGACCCATTATTGCTCATTTTATGTTTATATTCTTAGGCACTATCTATTTGAGCTGAAGTGCAATCTGAAGTCAAATGAAGCTATCGTTTACGCAGACTTTTCAGAACACTACAAAGTAACCATTCAGAACGAGATACAATCGCACCATTTTGCAAGACAGATGGTCGCAACATTAAATATTATTTCACCCGTTCTTGAGCATAACTATGTTTTGGTGCAATGCTTGTTTTGTAAGTTGTTCGAGTTCATGAAGAACAATCTGACGCAAATAACAAAGACCCACGTGTGTTTGCATTTTCCAGCGTTACGTAATTTCTGGCAATTTTCTCTTTTTGTTCCCTTTCGAATGAACGTGGATGATTGTGTGTGTAACTGACTGACAGCATAAGCAACCCTGTCTCAACATACTTATTCCAGTGATAAATTCCCTCCCGTGAGCTGCGGCTAGGCTACAAATTGACAAAAATCGAGTGATCCATAAAATTTATTTCGTGTATAATTAACGAGGGGTCCATCAGGGATGTTAGATATTTATACAGATATTTGGTCTTGCATACAGACATCATACAAATTATAGACATTGTACTAACTTTTGATTAAAGTTGCAGACTTTTACAGACATTTGTAGTTATCGAAAACTTTGGGCTTCCAAGCCGAATCTAGTTGTGCTTCCAAAACAAAATCGTTATGGGACTTCGTATGTAATTATTCAAGGTTTCCGAAAGGTGTCATTCTGGAATGCCTTTTAGGCTTATGAACGGATTTTTTTGGGTTCCGAACAGAGTCCTTTTAGAATTCCAAACGGAATCTTATTTTCGGAAGCTCAAAAAGATTTCATTCAGAAGTCCAAAATAAATCCATTCGGTAGCCGAAAATGATTCCGTTCACAAACGGAATTTCTTTGAGCTTCAGAACGAAATACTTTTAGACTTCCAGAAGAATTCATGTTGGGATTCTGAACAAAATCATTCTAGAATCCCGATCATAATACTTTTGGGCTTCCGAACGGAATCCTTTTGGACTTTCAAAAGGAATACTTTTATACTTTCAATTTAAGCATTCTGGGCTTCTGAACGGAATCTTTTACTGGTTCTGGACAAGGGATTCCGATTAGTGTCCTCATCTGATATCCTACCGAAGCCTGCCAAAGGAATTGATTCAAAAACCCAGTGGAGTATCTTCCGAAAGCCAAAAGAGCTTCGTTAAAAGAAACAAAAAATTTCCGATAACAGCTCTAGAACAAATTCTGTCTGTTTCCGATAGAAATTATTTGGGCTTTTAAAAGGAATTCTGTTATGTTCCTGAACGGAATTCTTTTGAGCTTCTGAAACAAAATTCCTTTGGGTTTCCGAACGGAATCTTGCTGGGCTTCTGAACGAAATTAGTTTAGACTTCACTTTTTGAACGAAGTCCTTTTAGACTTTCGAAACGCATACTTTTGGACTTCCATCTGGGCTTCTGAATGGAACTTTTGTCGGCTTCCTCACCAAATCTCAATCCTTTTGGTATTCAGAATGGAATGCTTCTGGGATTTATTTTGGAAGCCCTAAAAAGATTCCGGTCGGTTCGAAAGCCCAAACAGTTAGAAAATTGTGTAAATATTATCAATAATTTATGTTAACTTAACCTTTCGCAACTCGCTTCAACTTTCATAAGACGAGAACTCGCATGTTGTAAAAAGTACAACAGTCCTAAAATCCGTTATAGTGAAGCCATGTCAAATTATAACAACGTGATTTTTTCGAGAAAATAATAAACGGCATGTATACTCTCATTGAGGACATTTTTTAAGTCCAATGGATCTTCTGCTGGTCCTCCGGAAGATCCGAAACCAACGGAACACCGGTGTAAATAGTCCATTCTCTCAATCAATGACGCAATGTTTCTTATAAGAATTTTTTTTATTAGCTTTATTAAGGAGACTTGCAGCCCCAGGCTGGCTCGCCTCCGACTTATAAGAATTCTAAAAACTCTAAAAACTCTGAAAAAAAATCTAAATCTAACTATAATCTCATGCGCCCCTATGAGTCAAGAAAAAAATTGATTCAGAATTCTCCCACTGAGCGGCGCTAGTGTATATGAAAATACCAGTTTGGTTCGATATCTCGGAATCTATGGGATTTAGGAAATATCCGTCTTCTACAAAGTTGTTCAAGGATTGGAAACCCATATGTTGAGAAACTTTTTAATTCAGAATTGAGCTGTAAGGCGGCGCTAGTGTACATGAGAGATCAGTTTCAACTATGTTCGCACTACGGCCTGAATAACATGTTATTCAAATTATCGACAAAAGAAAGCTCATCAAGATAGCCGAATAACATGTTACAAGGCCATAGAGCGAACATAGTATTAGTTCGATATCTCGGGATCTGTGGGATTCAGAAAGTTGCCGTCTTCTACAAAGTTGTTCGAGGATTGGAAATCAATATGTGGAGAAGCTAATTAGTTTAGAATTCATCCGCAAGGTGGCGCTACTGTTGATGAGATCAGTTTGGCTTGAAATCTCGCGATCTATTGATTTTGGAAAGTTGCCATTTTCTATAAAGTTGTTCGAGCATTAGAAACCCATATACCTATTGAGAAACTGTTTCAGAGACTGTTCAGAATTCAGCTGTAAGGCGACGCTAGTATATGTGAGTTATTAGTTTGGTTAGATATCTCGGGATCAGTAGGAATTAGCAAGTTGCCGTCTTTTACATAGTTATTCGAGGATTGAAAACCAATTTGTTGTAAAGCTAATTTGTTTAAAATTCATCCGTGAGGTGGCACTACTGTATATGAGAGATCAGTTTGGTTTGATATCTCGGTCTCTATTGGTTTTGGAAAGTTGCCATTTTCTTTAAAGTTGTTCGAGCATTGGAAACCCATATGTTGAGAAACTGTTTCGTTCAGAATTGAGCCGTAAGGCGGCGTTAGTGTATATGAGAGATCAGTTTAGTTTGATATTTCGGAATCTATTGGATTTAGAAAATTGCCGTTTTCTACAACGTAGTCAGTTTAGTTCGATATTTCGGAATCTATTGGATTTAGAAAATTGCCGTCTTCTACATAATTGTTCGAGGACTGGAAACCAATATGTTGAAAAACTGACTAATTGAAAATTCATCCGCAAGGAGGTGCTACTGCATATGAGATATCAGTTCTTCGATATCTTGGGATCTGAGGTTTTTAGAAAATTGTCGTCTTCTGCAAAGTTGTTCGGGGATTGGAAGCCAATGTGTTGAAATATTGTGAAGTATAAAATTGTATTGAAATTGCTTAGAAAAAATTGCGCTGCTGTAGGACGAACTTTCCAAAATGACAATTTTTACGAACGCTCCGGGTTTTCGGAAGGCCGCCTGGTGGCCACCTGTGGTCATAGGTGAGTAAAAACTGCGAATTAACTCCAAGGTTATTATCAGAAATGATATAGAAAATATCTTGCTACTTTAGAATGAATTGTTAATGAAATAAATAAATAATTCAATAACGGTTACTTTTCCCAGTGCACCTGAGCCTTTTATTTAGCTATATTTACCCGAGCCTTCTATCGAATCATTTTAATTATCTTTTCAATTGATAAAGAACTAATTTTTTGAGGAATACATGGTGGTTTGGTGCAAATTGGTCAACCGACTAAAAATTTATCTCATTTTTACTCAATGTGTTGTACTGTTGTAAAATGTCATTTGCATTCGTTTGTATAATTTTCCCAGAACTTTTTTCAGAAGGTAGCTATCAATTCATGTTGTATGACGAACTTATAGCGGTTAAATGGGCCTACAACTTTGTCTAACGAGACTTTGCTGTAAATATGTAATCTGGGCCGTGGGAGGCAAAATGTCATTCAAATGACATTATGTCAAATGACACGTGACATTTTGGAGAGTGTTCACTCTCCAGCCTTTGATGTTATACTTAGAGCAATGTACCCTTGGACAAAAATATAACCCTACTCAAGCGTTATGAGTACATTCAAAATTATGGAAGAAATTTTGCTTCTAAAGAAAGTTATGAACAAATTAGTCAAATGACATGCAGATGACATTTTACAAGCCTGTGTACTTTTTACAACAATGCGAGTACCGGAAGGTTATTTTATTTATTTATTATCAGACTAAGGCCGGAGTGGCCTGTGCTGCACATAAAAGTCTTCTCCATTCAGCTCGGTCCATGGCTGCACTTCGGAAGGTTAACAACATACATATTGACAAGAAATTTTTTAGAGCTTTTACTGGAATACCTTCACTTGTCATACGATGAGCTATCCCATTTAATTCCACCACTTGATTGTAACTTTACAGATACGTATTTCGACTTTAACAGTAAGGGCGACTTCAGTATCTCATATTTGACCGGACTAAGTCTTACACCGACTTTTTGATAATTGAAACCTCGATATTCTACATTGCCGAAAGTGCATGATTTTTTAATAATAATTTGCTAATTCCTGTACATATCTCATAAACTCCATATAGACAAATACAGACATTTTGCCGATTTTGATACAGACTTATGGAAATTGTATCTGGCATCCCTTCCATCTTTCTGAGGAATTTAGATCGGATTCTTTATATACTCTCCGAAAGCTTTCGAATGAACATAAATTTAGGCATTTTTAAGAACCTCGTGCAAATAGTGGCCCAGTCTCAGCGAGAATTACTAATGGCCCACAAAATTCAGGAAAGCTGCTTCCTGTTATAGATATCAATTAAATAATACAGTCGTACGCATGTTAGGCCGGGAATGGGGTAAAAACCTATTAAAGAAAAGTCGTGATCAAAACATTTAAATAACCCGTAACACCACCGTGACTTCTGGTTGCTTAAAGCCAAAAGATCAATGAAAATATGTTTGATCAATGTGATATCGCCCTACTTCATACTCTAGTCGTTAAAAGGAAAAATGACATCGATCTGTTGATAATTAGCACCCCGCTCGGCTGTAACATTTCGGAGAAAATTTCCAATGATTAAGCATTCCCATCCCCATCGTGAGACTCATTAGCACACAGGTTCAACAAGCAACAGTTTTGTTTCATCTTCACGGTCCATTTTCCGATCGCTACTTCCATTTACAAGCGGGCAATTAACAGTACAGTAGCCTCGTACAGCATCGATTATCATACATCGACGACGATGAGGCATCATTACCTCACCAAACTGCGATATCAAAGCCCTCTCCGAAAGCATCGCCGCGCGCTGGTACTGCTTTCCTTAACGAGTTCCGCATTCACGGTCCATTCGGTAGCGCGTAGAAGCGTCCGTTGGGTCGGCGAATGGGATGGCTACGCTCGCTCGGTCCCTTCAAGGCAGGCAAACATCTCCGCATCTCGGCGTGATGATAGTGGTGATAAGATGATCACTTAGAGCGACTGAAGGCGGCTGTAGGTGAATCACCACCGATAGGAAGGAAGTAACGCAAACGGATGAAAGAGCTGCCCAACCGAAGGACGTTTCCGATAGTTGCGGACTTATCATGTACCGAGCTGGGACCCGAACCGCCCGGTGCCGTCAACTCGGTATACAGGCACTTATAATTGCCCGAGGAGAGCAAAAATCTAATTAAATGATAATGACATGGAATTACAAGCCCGACGAAAAAAAGGGCAAAAGCATGCACTATGGCAGCCAGTAAGAGTCCGATAGGGTGTTTCAGAACGCTTAATTGTTTTGAACTTTATTTGGAATTGTTCTTTTCAGAATACCGCTTCGGAGACGGCAAAATCAATTCTTATCTGATTCAAGCTCGTTATCACGTTATTCGGCGAAGTGGCGTTTTAGTATATGTAGTTTGATTGTCAACAACGAAATGCTATCTGACTGATGATTAATGCCCATTATCTCAAATGGAAATCAAGAACTGTTTCAAAGTATACAGATAAAGATAATTTTGCTTGCTGACGCAAAATTTAGTGAAAACTCTCGTTGTCGTTCAAAGCATCCAATTTGATGATTAAGTATTTCGGATGATATTCAAATTTTCAAAGGCAGTATGTTCAACTGATTTTTCACCCACCCTAGTGTTCGCTTATCGTAGGTCTGAACGGCAACACCAGCTACAGTTGCTTGGCAGCAGCAGCAAGTTGTCGATTAGGGTAATGAAATAAATTATTATTCATAGCGAGTGGATGGTCAGCATGGCGAGGCGAGTGTGTTTTGCAAGGTAAGGTGGGGCAAAATGCGTTCCCTTAAATGCAAAAAGTTTGACGATTATTTCATGTTAAAGCCTAGATTTCACAAGTATTGAAAGAGATATCCTCTGAACATTAAATTGGAAGACTGAAACAGCGCACGAATGGACAGATATGGCTCAGTGAAACCAATAAGTCCGATGTAAGTTGCTGCTACACGACTTAACACAGAACGACACAGCGTAGCAAAGACTCTGGAAGAGAACAAAACACATCATCACTTCTAAGTGGATTGACCCGGGGGCGCACTTCAAACCAGCTCCCCTATATTTTTCTATTGGTCACCCGACCATTTCGGGTTCCGAAGATGGTGTGCGAAATTATTATGCTGCTCTGTTCGTTGACGCTGCGTGATGCGATTCAGTTTAAAGTGGCTGTTGTGTTTAATTCACTGTTAACTTTTACACCGATGGGCGAACAAATGGATCGTGAGATTGGATTTATAATATCACATTGGGATGAAGATGAGCGGCAATCGATTCTGGAGCTCTTCAAGTGACACCATGTTATGAAGATGTTCGCTCTCTTGTGGTATCTAAAAGGGGTATATAGAAAAGCACGCTGCTCCCAATTTCCTTCATAATTCAAGAAATAATGGAAAAAGGACATCTAAGCGGAAAATCGAGTGGTTGCTAAATCCTTTAAAAGTGATGGACCTGTAATGCTTAGGGGCATCCACTAATGATTGTGTTCAGCGGTTTACGTTACAGGAGATTGAAATCGCATTTTGCCAGTCTCGAGGAAGTCTCGTACCAAAAACAAACGATTCACATGCATTCATGGACGAGAAAGTTTTGTAATTGAAACTCGGTCGACTAAATTAATACGTACGAATATAATTTTCAGTAGAAGTTTCCGAAACTTTGGCATTGCTTTCCGGTTGAGTTCGCTCCATTATGTAAAGTTTGGGAAGTTGCACATTTCACAGCCAACCACACTGTCTGTCTTCCTCTGAGCCAGGGGAAACGGTAAGCCGACCATAAATTCCAGAGCACAAAATGTAAATTAGGTAGGTACCTACTCTTGTATTTTGATATAAGTCTCGCTTCAATTAGGTACCCTGGAATAAGTGGGACCCAAGCAAATGCTAGTTCTGGAAAATTGTTAACGCATACTTAGAAAACAATTTATTTCAAAGTTTTAATGGTGTTCACATCGTTATGTATCTTAACTGTGTATACACAAAGCTCCATTAATAAAACAAAAAAATGAAGCAGAACGAGACTTTTGTTTTTAGAATAAAAGAGATGCAAGTTTGGCAATGAACAATGGTGGATATTCTTTCTGCTGTATAATCGATCATCTAATTGAAAGAAACATCTGACATCTGTAGCAAAAGTCGACGGCGACAAAAGATTGTTCTCCCGCACGATAATTATTATCTAGCAGCAATTCCACACCGTTCACATTCTTTAATTTATTTATTTTATTATTTTATCTTCTTCTTTTTCTTATTGGTATTACATCCTCCACTAGGACATTGTCGCCTCGCTGCTTAGTGCATCACTTCCACAGTTATTAACTGCGAGGTTTCTTAACATGCATTCGTATATCATGAGGCTAACACGATGATGCTTCTATGCCCAGGGAAGTAGAGAAAATTTCTAACCCGAAAATTTCCTAGACCGGACAGTGAATCGAACCCAACCACCTTCAGCATGGTCTTGCTTTGCACTTGCGCATCGCACGGCTAAGGAAGGACCCAACATTTTATTTATTCTATATATTCTAATCGAACCATTATTTGAAGATATTATAAACCCATAGATTCATGCTACCGGTAAGCAAAATCGTACCCGCAATCAGACGTGGTCCAAAACTCTTACACAGCACCAAAAAACAGATTGCTGTGAAATAAGAAGACTGTATGAAAAATGTACACGCAAAAAAAAGCGTTCATGAATTCGTGAACTAACAAGTTCACGGTGTATTTTTTCGTGAACAACAGCCACGGATTCGGGAACAAAGTCACGTTTTCTGGAACGTTCTGGAGAACGTGACTGGTGTTCCCGAATCCATGAATAAAATCACGGTGTATTTTTGCTGGTTTACGAATTCAGGAGCGCTTTATTTGCCGTGTAGCCAATATTTATTTGACGGACAAATTTTCCCCTTTATTGTAAAAACATGTTAGCTTCTTGTATAAGTTTTGTTGAAAACCCTTACAATACTTTTTGATTTCTGAATGCAATCTAATCAAAACAAAATTATCAATTCACAGATCTTGTTGGATCCTTATAGAACGAGCTGAAACGGCGGCGAACTTCGTCTAGCCATAAAATTATTCATTTACAGAAATAATTCTTAGTATTACCAAACCAAATATTTGGAATACAGAACTCGATTAGAAAGTACAGATTTCCAATGGACGATGGTTGTATAAAAATGGTTGGATTAGAATTTAATTGGACTTGGATTGGATCAGAATTGGATTGAATTTGTATCAGATTTGGACTAGATTTGGTTTTGAGTTGTAATGGATTTAAATTGGATTTGAATTGGATTGGATCCAGATTGGATTTGAAACAAATTTTGATTGGATTTGGGATGAATTTGAAATCTGAGTAGGTAGCACTTGATTTGCACAAAGATAGTATTTAATTGTATTTGGATTGATTCGATTGATTTGGATTGATTTGATTGATTTGGATTGATTTTGATTGGATTGACAGGATTTGAATTGGATTTGGATTGGATTGGATTTGATTTGGATTTGATTGGACGGATTGACCGATCTGACCGAACCTGATCACCCGACTGGATCTGAACCGGGATCTGGGACTCTGACTGACTGATCTGGACCGACCTTGGACCGATCTGGACTGGACTGACTCAGATCTGGACTGGATCTGGACTGGACTCTGACTGACTCAGATCGACCTGACTGGATCTGGACCTTGACTCCTGATCGACTCCGACTGACCTGGACTGGACCTGGGACTGATCTGGACTGGATCTGGACCGGACCTGACCGATCTGGATCGGATCTGGACCGACCTGACTGACCTGACTGGATCTAACTGCATCTGGACTGATCTGACTGACTTGGACTGACTCCTGACTGACCTGACTGATCTGACTCGACCTGGACTGACTCCTGACTGCATCTGGGATCTGATCGGACCGACCTGACTGGATCGACTGACCTGACTGGATCGACTGGATCTTGGGACGGATCTGAACCTGGAGCAGTACACCGGATCTAGCAAAATAAACATGCCACCTTAAATTGCATCTTGGACTGGATCCGGACTGGATCTGGACTGACCTGGACTGGATCTTGACTGGATCTTGACTGATCTGGACAGACCTGAACTGACCTGACTGACTTCCGGACTGACCTGGATCTTGATCAGGACTGACTGGACTGACTGACTGACCTGGACTGATCTGGGACTGGATCTTGACTGGATCTGATCGACCTGACTGACTTGACTGGACCTGACTGACCTGGACTGGATCTTGACCCACCTGGACTGACTGGACGGATCTGGACTGACTTGACTGACTCCGACCGGATCGACTGACTGACTGACTTGGACTGGACTTGACCGCATCTGACTGGATCTGACTGATCTGGGATCGACCTGACTGGATCTGACTGACTGACTGGACTGGACTCACCTGACTCTGACTGGACTTGGACTGGAACGGATCGACTGACCTGGATCAGAACCTGATCTGGATCAGAACCCTGACCTGGACTGAACCTGGGATCTGGACTGAACCTGACCTGGACTGGATCTGGACCAGATTCTGCGATCCAACCTGGGCTGACTTGGAATGGAACTGGATCGACCTGGACTGGATCTGGATCGATCTGACTGGATCGGACTGACCTGGACTGGACGGACTGGATCGACCGACTGGACTGATCTGACTGGAGCTGACTGATTCGATCGGATTGAATGGACTGGAATTTGATTCGGATCGATCGACCTGGATCTGGACTGACTTGACTGGATCTGGACTTCGACTGGACTGGACTGACTGGATCTGGACTGAACTCTGACCGGACGGACTGGTCTTTGAACCGACCTGGACTAACTCGACTCTAACTCCTGATTGAGACCTTGACTGACTTGGACCTAACTCCTTGACTGGACTTGACTGGATCTGGACTGATCCTGACTGGACTCGACTGACTCGATCGACTCGACTGACTCTCGACTGACTTGACTGACCTTGACTGACTGGGATCTGGACTGATCCTGGATCTGGACTGAACCTGACTGGATCTTGACCTGGACTGACTGGACCAGATCTTGGGGTCGAACTCCAAGCCGACTTGGACCGAACCTGACTGGACCTTGACTGACTGGACGGATCTGGACTGACTCTGGACTGGACCTGACCGACCTGACCGACTTGGACTGACTCCTGACTGACCTGGACTGACTTGACTGAACCTGACTGACCTGGATCAATTTTGAATCAATCGATCTAACTCGATCTAACTCCTGATCAGATCTGGACTGGGACTTGGACCCCAATTCTTGACTGATCTGGACTGATCCGACTGACCCCGACTGGATCCCGACTGGATTCTCGACTGATCTGACTGACCTGGACTGGATTAGACGGATCTCCTGATCGAACTCGACTGGATCGACTGACCTGGACTGACTTGACCGACCTGGATCGACTCGATTGATCGGATCGAACCTGACTGCATCTGACTGCCCGGAACTGAACCTGATCTAACCTCGACTCAATCTTGATCAGATCGGGACTGACTGGATCGACTTGGATCGACTTGACTGGACCTGACTGGATCTTTGACTGACCTGGACTGAACCTGACTGACCTGGATCGGCTCCTGGAATTGACCCGACTTAACTCCTGATCAACTAGACTAGACTCCTGACTGATCTGGGACTCTTAATCTTGACTGATCTGGACTGGATCCGGACTGGACTCGATCGATCCGACTGACTCGACTGACTCGACCGACTGACCGACCAGGACTGACTCGACCGAATCGACTGGACTCCTGACTGACTGGACCGAACCTGGACCGGACTCGACCGACCTGACTGACCTGGACCGGGATCTTGACCGACTCCGACTGGACTTGACTGGATCTGGACCGATCTGGACTGGACTGACTGGATCTGGACGGATCTTGGACTGGATCTGACTGACTTGGACTGAACTCCTGGACGATCGGACTGGCTCCTGGAACTTTAGTCCTGACTCTAATCGACTTAACCTGACTAGACTGGACTGGTCTGGACCTAATCTTCTGACTGGATCGACTGGATCCGACTGGACTCGACTGATCCTCGACTGGATCTTGGATCGACTGACCGACCTTGAATTTGACTGGACTGGACTCTGGACTGACTTGACCGACTGACTGGATCTGGACTGGATCGGTTGACTGACGATCTGCCCGGACTGACCTGTGACTTGAGACCTGGACTGGATCTGCTCGACCTGGACTGCCTGAACCGACTGGCGATCTGGAGATCTGACTGCGATCTATCTGATCTGGTGACCTGACCGATCTGCTGATCTGTGATCTCTGACCTAGGATCTGGACTGGATCCTGGACTGGACTGACTGAGATCGCCGACTGACTCGGACTGGACTCTGGACTGTGATCCTGGACTGACTCGATGGACTGACTGCCGACTGACCTGAACTGATCGATGCACTAGGATCAGACCTAGACTCGGACGGATCGACTTCGGACTGGATCTGGATCGGACTGGATCGACTGACCTGACTGACTCTGACCGATCTTGCCTGACTGGATCTGGACTGGACCTGGACTGACTCCGATCGGATCTGACTGGATCTGGGACCGGACTGCTGATCGATTCTGGATCGATCTGGACTGACCCTGGACTCGACCTGGATTCCTGACCTGACTGACTTTGACCTGGAACCTGACTGGACTCTGACTGGATTTCGAATCAACCTGACCTACTGACCTCGATCCACCTTGACTAGACTCCTGACTGGATCTGGACCTTGAACCTTTGACTGATCCTTGGACTGGATCGGACTGACTGACTGATCCTGACTGACTGGATCGACTTGGACTGGATCTGGACTGGATCGGACTGACTGACTGACCGGACTGGATCTGGACTGACCTGACTGATCTGGATCACCGACTGACTTGACTGGATCTTCGACTGATCCGACTGGTGATGACTGGACTGACAGACTGAACCTGACTGGATCTTGACTGGACTAGACTGGAACCTCGGGATCGGACTGGACTTGGACTGGATCTGGACTGGACTACTGGACTGGACTCGATCTGGACTTGACTGACCTGGACTGGATCTGATCTGAGACTGGACTGAGATCTGGACTGGATCTGGACTCGACCTGACTGGATCTTGGACTGACTTGACCTGACTTCCGACTGACCTGGACGGACCTGACTGCCTGACCGAACCGACTGATCTGACTGGATCTGACTGACCTGACTGGACTCCTGATCGGAACTGACTGGAACAGGACTGGATCTGGACTGGACTCTGGACTCGACCACAGGACTGATCTGATGACCGACTGGACTGACCTGACTGGACTCTGACTGGATCTGGACTGGACCTGGGACCGAACTCCGACTGGACCGATCTTCGACTGGATCTGGAATGATCGACTGATCTGACTGACGACTTGGACTCAATTCGACTGGACCGACCTGATCGGATTCAATTCGACCTGGATCTGGACCTGATCTGACTGGACCTGGACTCGACCTGACTCGATCCTGACCTGACAATCGGATCTGGACTGGACTCGACTGATCGGCCGATCTGACCTGACTGGATCTGACTGGATCTTGACTGGATCTGGACTGACTTGACTGGATCTGACTGACTCTGGACTGACCTGGACTGGCTTTACGACACTACTCGACTACGATCGGACTGGACGGATCTGGACCTTAACTTTGACTGACTGACTGACGGACGACTGACGGGATCGACGGACTGGACTGATGACGGTCTGACCTGACTGGACTGACTGACTGATCTGACTGACTGACTGGACTGACTGACTGACTGACTGGACGGATCTGACTGACCTGGACTGGACTGACGAACTGACTGACTGACTGGATCTGACTGGATCTGGACTGACTGACCGTCTGACGGGGACCGACTGGAACGGACCTGACCTGGACGAGACCTGACCGATCTGGACTGACTGACTGGATCGACTCTGGATCGAACCTGACTTGGACTGGAACCTGACCTGGACTGACTTGGACCCGATCTGGACTGACCTGACCGACCTGACTGATCTGGACTCGACTCCTGGCCGACTGATCTGACTGAACCTGGATCGACTTGACTGATCTGACTGATCGACTGACGACTGGACCTGACTGACTCTGGACTGATCTGCTGATCTGGACTGATGACTGACCTGACTGACCTGGATCTTGGACTGACTTGGACTGACCTGGACTGACTCTGACTGACTGGACTCGACCTGGAATTGACTTGACTGACTGACTGGATCTGATCTGACTTGGACTGATCGACTGGATCTGGATCAATTTGGACTGACTCTGACCTGACTCTGACTGACCTGACTGGATCTGCGACTGGACTCGATCTGGACCTCTGACTGACTCGACTGACCTGGACTGAACCTGACTGACCTGACTGACCTGACTGGATCTTGATCGATCTGACTGACCTGACCGACCTGGACTGACCTGACTGACCTGACTGACCTGACTGATCTGACTGACCTGGACTGACTTGGACTGGATCGACTGGATCTGGACCGACTCGACTGACTGGACTGATCGAGACTGACCGACTGACCTGGACTGGATCGACTGACTGACCGATCTGGATCGGATCTGGACTGATCTGGATCGACTGGACTGGATCGACTTTGACCTGACTGACTCCTGATCTGATCTGGGACTGGATCTGACTGGATCTGACTGGATCTGGACTGACTCGGATCGACCTGGATCTGGATCTGGACTGACCTGACTGACCTGACTGATCTGACTGACTCTGACTGATCGCTGACTGACCTTGACTGACCTGATCGACCTGACTGACTGGATCGATCTGGACTGGATCTGGACTGGATCTGACTGAGATCTCTCGACTGATCGACTCTTGCCGACTGCGATCTGGATCTGGATCTGACTGACCTCTGGACTGACTCTGGACTGATCCTGGACTGGACTTGACTGGACCTGGATCGGACTCTGGATCGACGATCTGGACTGGATCTTGGACTGGATTTGACTCGACTTGACTGGATCTGGACTGACTTGGACTGGATCTGACTGACCTGGATGACTGGACTGACTTGAGGATCTGACTGACTTGACTGACCTGACTGGATCTGGACTGATCTGGATCGATTTTGACTGGACTTTGGACTGACTTGGATCGGGATCTGGACTGCCCGAACTGGACTGACTGAATTCTCGACTTAATCTTTGACTCGACTTGACTGATCTGGACTCGAATCTGACTCGATCTGGACTGACTGACCGACACCCGACTGGATCTGACTTGACTCTGACTGCGATCTGGACTTGACTGGACCGGATTGACTGACTGGACTGACTGGACGACTGATCTGGATCCTGACTCGACTGACTGACCTGACTGGATCTCCGGGACTGACCTGACTGACCTGGGACTGACTGGACTCGCTGGATCTGGATCGGGGATCTGACTGACTCTGGACTGGATCTGGACTGATCTGACTGACTGGACTGACTTGACTCGGGACTCTTGACTGGATCTGGACGATCGACTTGGATCATTCCCTGACCGGGACGACTGAACAGACCTGATCTGGACCAGATCGGATACCCGACTGGAACCGACTGATCTGGATGACTGAACCTGATCTGGACTCACCTGACTGACCTGGATCTGACGGATCTGGACGACCTGACTGACCTGGACTCGACTGGACTGACCTGGGCCGATCGACTTGACTTGAACTGGACCTGACTGGATCTCGGATTCGAGACTCGACTCGACTGGATCTGACTGACTGAACTGACCTGACTGACCTGGACTCGACTGGACTGACTGACCTGATCTTGACCTCGACTGGATCTGAATCGGACTGATCTGACTCGATCTGGATCGACCTGACTGACCTGGACCTGACCTGGACTGACCTGACTGACTGGACTGACTGACTGATCTTGACTGACTCTGGACTCGATCTGACTGACCTGACCGATCTGACTGGATCTGGACTGACCTGGATCTGACCGACCTGGACTGGATGAACCGATCTGGGGCCGGATCTGGACTCGACCTGACTGACCTGGGACTGACCTGACCGACCTGACCGACCTGGACTGGACCTGACTGGATCTGGATGACCAGATCGGGATCTGACTGACCTGACTGGATCTTGACTCGATCTGACCGACTCGGGGACTCTGATGACTGACTCGACTGGATCTGGACTGACCTGACTGACTGACTGATCGGGCTTGAGACTGGATCGACTGGATTCGACTGACTGGATCTGATCTGGATCTGGATCTGGACTGACCTGGACTGACCTGGACTGATCTGACTGGATCTGACCGGATCGACTCGGATCTTCGACTGGATCTGACTCGGATCTTGGGACTCGGACCTGGACTCGATCTGACTGGATCTGGACTGGACCTGGACTGACGCTGGACTGACTCTGACTGGACTGCCTGGATCTGGACCTGGATCGGATCTGACTCGATCTGACTGATCTACGGATCGACTGACCTGACTGGACTCTGACTGGATCGACTGATCTGGACTGGATCTGACTGACCTGGACTGATGACTGGATCTGACTGATCTGGATTGATTGGATTGATTTGATTGATTGATTGATTGATTGGATTTAATGATTTGGATTGATTTGGATTGGATTTGGATTTGGATTGATTTGGATTGGATTTGGATTGGTTGATTTGGATTGGATTTGGATTGGATTTGGATTGATTTGGATTGATTTGATTGATTTGGATTGATTTGATTGATTTGGATTGATTTGGATTGGATTTGGATTGGATTTGATTTGGATTGGATTTGATTGATTTGGATTGGATTTGATTGGATTTGATTGGATTTGATTTGGATTGATTTGGATTGGATTTGGATTGATTTGGATTGATTTGATTGATTTGATTGATTTGAATTGGATTTGATTGATTTAGAATGTTGTTGATGTTTGTCATTTTGAAAATTAGCATTTTTTTATTTTAAAATGTGCGCTCTAGTGAGGAACTACGCCTATCTCGGCTTTTCATAGAACCTATTCATAAGCTCAAACCTTGGTACAATTTCGGTTTAAACCATGATCAGTTTCACATTGTAGTAACAATTTTAACTATTTGAGAATTGTTCTCAATTGACGATGATGTCAATCGATTCTAGATGAAAATGGTTCTTTGTATATTGATCTCACTCCTGTGTCATGAAATGCGTCTGGAGCATTTTGAAGTTGTACCATGCACCCTGGGATTTTCAAAACCAAAGCGAAATTCAATTACTGTGATTTTAGGGAGTTTGGGTGGCACTTTAAAGTGGTCTGTCCAGCAAGAGACCCGAAATCGATTCATCAATTTTCCTTCAAAACATATACTTCCTGAATTGTCAGCATCAGCTGGAGTAATTGAATTTCGAACCTTTGCTGTATACTGGTGGAAAAGTGGAGCAAATTTGGTAAGTTTTTAAATCGCCTAATATTACTACTTCAACCGATAAATTGAAGTTTAAATAAACATATCATGTCTACTATAATTTTAATATGCTAATGGTTTAAGTTAATTCCTCACAACAAGATGCTAATTTGAATGATTTCAAAATGGTTTGAACCATGATACGCTTTTGCACTGGTACAAACCATGAATAGATTCTCACATTCAAATGCAACAAACAAACCAATTAGTTTCATTAAGCAATCTGAGCTATTCATAACACTTTTCTTGGAAATCTGTTCCGTCACCCAAAGGCAACCTAATTACAGCCTAATCCGAAGCCCAATCGGAGAGTAATGAGCCATAATCAGATCATACCGCACCTACCGTAACATCGTGTATGCGTGATGGTAGCAATTATGCCAAATTCCAGTCAGTAGCCACCCAGTACCTACTTCGCTCTGCAGGCTCATTGAAACCGAATGAGAACAAGGCAAACTTTCCTAACATCCTGCTACATATACAAAACGCTTCTTCGTGATGTCACCTGAGAAACTATTTTATTAGAAATAATTACCTCCCCTCGTGAGAAACCTTCTTGGCGACACACATACATCGCGATCGTTAGGCGCAATCATATGTCGAGCATTTTCCGCTTCCATGAACCAGCGACGACGACGCGATCGGGAGATTGTGTACCACGCTCAGTATACAGCATCGTGGGGCCAGCAGTGGTAACGATTTTCTTAATGAACAGCAAAAAGCCGCGTCGATTGATGAATGAACTCGTGGAGGAAGCCGCGGAGTCAGAGCATGTTGCATGTGCGTTGCAGTTGCAGGCGCTGCTAGTGCGTAGAATAGTGAGATAATAAGTTAATTTGCACATCTCGCAGCGGTTCGTGATCGAGCTCGCCAACTGGTGGATCAGTTGGGAGGTGGGAAGAAGCGAGGACAAGAGGGATTATTATCGACTGGTACGATGATAATAATATGCAGAAGCTCCCGAGTTTCATGCAATGGGATAGGATGTAATAAAAATACAAAGAGTTATGAAATTAACAAATGCTTCTTCCTCTCATTTTCATTGAAAGAAATATGAGTATTTATATTTTGATCTTAAGTATAAATTTCTTCAGCGTTCCTTAAATATCTTAAAAAAATAGAATAAATTTCTAAGTGCACACAACCAGCGTTTGACAGATTTTCTCATAATTATATGTAAGACCTGTGCATATGCGGAATTTCTAGATTACTATACAATAAATACAACCTCTCACAGGTGTTATTAGAAAAGCTTGTAAAAATGTGAGGTGTTATGAACTATGTGTATAATGCACATTTGTCCAGTTTCCAAGAAAATCTAACATCCGCTGGTTGGGTGTAAAAGATGAAATATCTACGTTTTATTTTTTTTGTAATCTACAAAAGAAAACAAAAAACTAAAGTCAGTCAAATATTTCTCAGTGGGAATATTATTTCCTTCAAATGATTTTGTTTATTTTTTAGTTTTGAGAGTTTGCTATTTAATTCCATATAATTAAATTCGTACAAAGAAAAAAACTATGAAAAAACTGAAAAAAAGCTAAAAATAATTCTGGGCAACTGATTTAAAAAACATTGTTTCTATAAATTAACCATTCTTGAGGGAGACGGGGTTCGTCGGGTCAGCTAGAATTACATATTTTATTCGAGCAACAAACAACAGTTGGTATCCTTCGAGAGATAAGGAAACAAATATTTGTAAGCAGCATTAATTCCGAGCAATTTTAATCTATGAAGTACCTCGGGTTATTGTTTACGGCTTACCATCGATAGCTACCGCACACTGTCTCTCGCAGCTGCATCGTCTGCTATCAATGCACTTCCCACCACCCAAGCTCGAGATATCTTACGGTTACGGAGCTGCACCTTGGGGCAGCATTCCGCCTGCATGGTGTTGCTTATCTCAGCCATTCCAGTGTGGGTTTTACTGATTGTTTATGCTCTCGATTGAACGTTTGAAGATAAGTGCCTCTTACACAGGTCGAATCGTCTGCTGCTGCTACTGCTACTGATGCTGGTGGTGGTTGTGTAGGATGGCTGTGGGACACCTCGATGTCGGTCGATGCGAGATACAGACGACTGAGTAAAGCAGATACCTGCGGTTAACATAGCTGGCTGCAAATTTGAATTTTCCGCCCCACGCTCGTTGGCGTTGGTGCCAGCTTTTCCGAAGCCCGAAGTGCTGTGATCGCCGTGGGAGATGTTCGTGGTAGATGGATGGGTTATTCGTAGAAAACACTTTTATTTTTCGTAGATTAGATTTGTTTTAACTTCTAAGAATAAACACCATTGCTAAGCATCACAAAAGATAGTATTCCAGCCACACTAATGAGTAGGGAAATTTTTTGGTCATATTTCAACGCAATATTCTATTAACCTGTGCGGAAAAGACACATGATCAGAAATAAAGATGCTTACCAATGTGTAAAGTTTGAACCCTCAATATTTTCTCATATTTATAGTGTTTGGGGTGGATGTAATAACTAGGCCTAAAATATATAGGCTAGTACAGCGGTTCTCAACCTTTTTCTTGGCATGTAGAAGCTGGCTTCCCAGGCTCCCAGGCTTCCAAACCTTTTGGAAGGAGACAGCCGAGCCTCTTGAGAGGAGCTCCCGAGCCTCTTATGAGAAAGCTCCCAAGCATCTTGAAAGGAGGTTTTCGAGCATTTTGAACGGAGGCTCCCGAGCGTCTTGAAAGGAGGCTTCTAAGCCTCTTGAAAGGAGGCTCCTGAGCCTTTGAAGTGAGGCCTTTTGTGAGAAGGCTCCCTAGTCTCTTGAAAGGAGGCTTTCGAGCCTCTTGGAAAATGGCCTTCGAGCCTCTTGAAAGGAGGCTACCAAGCCTCTTGAAAGGAGGCTACCAAGCCTCTTGAAAGGAGGCTACCAAGCCTCTTGAAAGGAGGCTACCAAGCCTCTTGAAAGGAGGCTACCAAGCCTCTTGAAAGGAGGCTACCAAGCCTCTTGAAAGGAGGCTACCAAGCCTCTTGAAAGGAGGCTCCTCTTGAAAGGAGGCTACCAAGCCTCTTGAAAGGAGGCTACCAAGCCTCTTGAAAGGAGGCTACCAAGCCTCTTGAAAGGAGGCTGCCAAGCCTCTTAAAAAGAGGCTACCAAGCCTCTTGAAAGGACGCTACCAATCCTCTTGAAAGGAGGCTGCCAAGCCTCTTGAAAGGAGGCTGAAAACCCTCTTGAAAGGAGGCTTCCGAGCCTCTTGAAGGAGGCTGCCAAGCCTCTTGAAAGGAGGCTACAAGCCTCTTGAAAGGAGGCTGCAAGCCTCTTGAAAGGAGGCTACCAAGCCTCTTGAAAGGAGGCCACCAAGCCTCTTGAAAGGAGGCTGCCAAGCCTCTTGAAAGGAGGCTGCCAAGCCTCTTTAAAGGAGGCTGCCAAGCCTCTTGAAAGGAGGCTGCCAAGCCTCTTGAAAGGAGGCTGCCAAGCCTCTTGAAAGGAGGCTGCCAAGCCTCTTGAAAGGAGGCTGCCAAGCCTCTTGAAAGGAGGCTGCTAAGCCTATTGAAAGGAGGCTGCCAAGCCTCTTGAAAGGAAGCTGCCAAGCCTCTTGAAAGGAGGCTGCCAAGCCTCTTGAAAGGAGGCTGCCAAGCCTCTTGAAAGGAGGCTGCCAAGCCTCTTGAAAGGAGGCTGCCAAGCCTCTTGAAAGGAGGCTGCCAAGCCTCTTGAAAGGAGGCTGCCAAGCCTCTTGAAAGGAGGATGCCAAGCCTCTTGAAAGGAGGCTGAAAACCCTCTTGAAAGGAGGCTTCCGAGCCTCTTGAAAGGAGGCTGCAAGCCTCTTGAAAGGAGGCTACCAAGCCTCTTGAAAGGAGGCTGCAAGCCTCTTGAAAGGAGGCTACCAAGCCTCTTGAAAGGAGGCTACCAAGCCTCTTGAAAGGAGGCTGCCAAGCCTCTTGAAAGGAGGCTGACAAGCCTCTTGAAAGGAGGCTGACAAGCCTCTTGAAAGGAGGCTGACAAGCCTCTTGAAAGGAGGCTGCAAGCCTCTTGAAAGAGGCTGCCAAGCCTCTTGAAAGGAGGCTGCCAAGCCTCTTGAAAGGAGGCTGCCAAGCCTCTTGAAAGGAGGCTGCCAAGCCTCTTGAAAGGAGGCTGCCAAGCCTCTTGAAAGGAGGCTGCAAGCCTCTTGGAAAGGAGGCTACCAAGCCTCTTGAAAGGAGGCTACCAAGCCTCTTGAAAGGAGGCTACCAAGCCTCTTGAAAGGAGGCTACCAAGCCTCTTGAAAGGAGGCTACCAAGCCTCTTGAAAGGAGGCTACCAAGCCTCTTGAAAGGAGGCTACCAAGCCTCTTGAAAGGAGGCTACCTAGCCTCTTGAAAGGAGGCTGCCTAGCCTCTTGAAAGGAGGCTGCCTAGCCTCTTGAAAGGAGGCTGCCTAGCCTCTTGAAAGGAGGCTGCCTAGCCTCTTGAAAGGAGGCTGCCTAGCCTCTTGAAAGGAGGCTGCCTAGCCTCTTGAAAGGAGGCTACCTAGCCTCTTGAAAGGAGGCTACCTAGCCTCTTGAAAGGAGGCTACCAAGCCTCTTGGAAGGAGGCTGCGAAGACTCTTGGAAGGAGGCTGCAAGCCTCTTGAAAGAGGCTACCAAGCCTCTTGAAAGGAGGCTACCAAGCCTCTTGAAAGGAGGCTACCTAGCCTCTTGAAGGAGGCTACCTAGCCTCTTGAAAGGAGGCTACCTGGCCTCTTGAAAGGAGGCTACCTGGCCTCTTGAAAGGAGGCTACTGGCCTCTTGAAAGGAGGCTACCTAGCCTCTTGAAGGAGACTACCTAGCCTCTTGAAGGAGGCTACCTGGCCTCTTGAAAGGAGGCTACCTGGCCTCTTGAAAGGAGGCTACCTAGCCTCTTGAAGGAGGCTACCTGGCCTCTTGAAAGGAGGCTACCTGGCCTCTTGAAAGGAGGCTACCTAGCCTCTTGAAAGGAGGCTACCAGCCTCTTGAAAGGAGGCTGCAAGCCTCTTGAAAGGAGGCTACCAAGCCTCTTGAAAGGAGGCTACCAAGCCTCTTGAAAGGAGGCTACCAAGCCTCTTGAAAGGAGGCTACCTGGCCTCTTGAAAGGAGGCTGCCTAGCCTCTTGAAAGGAGGCCACCTGGCCTCTTGATAGGAAGCTACCTGGCCTCTTGAAGGAGGCTACCTAGCCTCTTGAAAGGAGGCTACCTAGCCTCTTGAAAGGAGGCTACCTAGCCTCTTGAAAGGAGGCTCCCTGGCCTCTTGAAAGGAGGCTCCCTGGCCTCTTGAAAGGAGGCTCCCTGGCCTCTTGAAAGGAGGCTACCTGGCCTCTTGAAAGGAGGCTACCTGGCCTCTTGAAAGGAGGCTACCTGGCCTCTTGAAAGGAGGCTACCTAGCCTCTTGAAAGGAGGCTACCTAGCCTCTTGAAAGGAGGCTACCTAGCCTCTTGAAAGGAGGCTACCTAGCCTCTTGAAAGGAGGCTACCTAGCCTCTTGAAAGGAGGCTACCTAGCCTCTTGAAAGGAGGCTACCTAGCCTCTTGAAAGGAGGCTACCAAGCCTCTTGGAAGAAGGCTTCCGTTCCGAGCCTTTCGAAAGGAGGCTACCGAGCCTCTTGGAAGGAGGCTACCGAGCCTCTTGGAAGAAGGCTACTGAGGCTTTTGAAAGGAGGCTTCTCAGTCTCTTGCAAAGAAACCTCCGAGCTTCCTCAAATTACCAAAACCTTTTTATTTTATTGGAATTAGTATACATCCGCCATTACGCATTTTGGCCCGAGGTATCCCCCGGAGCCAACGTTAGTACCCCCAGGAGTACATGTACCCCAGGTTGAGAACCGCTGGGCTAGTAGATACAAATATTCAAATAATAGACAAAGAAAAGTAGAACCTCAAAATTTGCCTTCATAAGGTATCCAGCAAAAGCCATCGCACATCACTTGCTTTTCCTTAGTTTGTATATACATAAATTTCGAAAAATCTTATAAAGTAAATGTTTCTTTACTGACTGTTAGATAAATGTTTGCACAATTTGAGTTCGGCGATCGATTTAAAAATAATTTTTGTGATCCTGACTTATTTTTCTTTCACAACTAGATATCAGTTGTTTGACTGTATCAACAGCTTCAAGCAGAAATTCATTATTTGGTTAACACAGACGGAATACAAAGAAAATGCTAACTGACATATTCGTGTTCTTTTTCTTATTTTACGGTCCGAAACTGTCTTCTCACCGTTGCCTTTAGGCTTCAATGCACATAAATCACTCAGACAGTTTTATAGTATGATTTACTGACTCCGTTTTGTAATATGTTTTACTGACTTTAGATTTTTATTCACTCATGTAAAATAACTTTACTGTCTAATACATTCCGATTTCTTATCGATTCATGATTTACAACTGTAGGGTTCTTTTCTTTTGTTTCACTTTATAATTGCAGCACATTTATGCTGCATGTGACAGTTCGCCACGATATTTCGCTGACGTGCTGATGCTTGCTGTCTGACTGACGTTTATGCATCGGGTGGTATTGAACTCACACCGATGACTAACACTGCGGTGCTGAACTTATTGCACAGTGGTCCCGCAACATTCCCCCGCCTGTGTAGTTCCGGACCATCCTGATGTCCGAAGGGCTAGGAGAGCTTGCTTCATCGCAGATCGGTCCACTAAACGGAAAATACTAGCGTATCCAACGCCTCCAAAACTAATCCACCAGGAACTGTGAAAGGCGTCAACTGCCGCCGGTTGTTTCCATTTGACTTGTGGGTTGAACAACGCCATTGGTACCGAACAGCAGGAAATGATTGGGCGTTAGCACTGCGGAGTCTAGCGGGATATATGTTAGAGGTTTCCGCTTCAGTTATTACTGTCTGCAGGACTTCATCGCTCGGGTCATTAGGATGATCTGCAATTGCTGCCATAGCTGTGATCATCGATCGCACCATGCGCTCCCATGTTCCGCCCATGTGTGGTGCCGAAGGTGGGTTGAATTCCAAATTGGTCGCAGAGTTGGTGAACGTCAACGCGATGTCCTCATGTATGTCTCGAATCTGTTTTGCCAGAATATTACTGGCTTTGACGAAATTCGTCCCGTTGTCACTGTAGAAGGATTTTGGAGATCCTCGACGAGCGACGAAACACCTTACAGTCATGATACAGGACTGAGCTGACAGGCTATATACAAACTCATCGTGTACGGCTCGTACTGTCAGACACGTAAAGAGCGCCACCCATCGTTTCACCAAACTGCGTCCTTGTTTGACCTGTATCGGCCCGAAGTAGTCCTAATCCGGTGACCCGTGCCTCTGGTAGGGGTGCCATCATTGGTGGCTTTCTAGCGCGACAGACTACGTATTGTTTAGACACTTGGCAAATGAGGGTTCGTAGTCCAAGAATGCAGAATCGTTGACGCATTTCGTTGCAGACTGTTTCTCCGTTGCTGTGCAGGAAACGACGATGATAATTTTCGACTAAGAGATACACTACTTGATGCTTCTTTGGCAATAGAATTGGGAACTTTATGCCGTCGGAGACATCTGGTGCTGCTGTGCTTCCACTGTTCATTCGGATAACATCTTCTCCATATAAAAACGGTGACAGTCGGTACAAGGGACTGGACTTGGAAAGTGGTACTGTACTGCCAGAACTTTCACTGTTTCGTTGCAGAATCGCTTACTCATCGAGATATCTTACCGCTTGCACTTGCCGCCACAGTAGATTTTCCGCATCATTTAGCTCATTTTGTGTCAAGACATGGTTTGCATCCTTTCTCTGCTTTCAATCTGCTGACTGCCCGTAGAACACAAGCTGCTGTACTGTACAGTAAGTCGATTCCAATTGTAGAATCTAGAAGCGTCTAGCAATGGTTTGTGTATCATTCCGTGAAACAAAAATACTGCTTTCAATTCGACGTTCGTCTCCTTCTGGTTCTACAAAGGTTACTTTGGCCACAACTCCGCTGGCTGGCTAGAAATTCTGGTGCATTATGCCATGGGTTGTCTGGGTCGAAACTTGATCCAGTCTTCTATTTCGTAGCTGCGTCCGGAATGTTCAGCTTGGACGGAACATAGTGCCACTCGTCCACGCTAGTTTGTAGTGAGGATCTCCCCTACCCGAAACGGCACGAATGGATGATATCGTCGACTGTCAGATCGTAACCAACACAAAACTGTCGAGGAGTCTGACCACAGGCAACGTTTGCTGACTTTAATGTCTAACGACGCTAGTACCGAATCTATCAACCTTGTTCCGATTATTGCTGCTTTAGCGGGGCAGCTTTTGTCTTTGCTGCCAGCAGCGCACACCGAGGATTGCCGTTGTCGATATAGCGAACTGCTGCGCACGCCAACTCACTCGCATCTACAAATAAATGCGCTTCCACGTTGTACTGATACCTCGTGCAAGCGTTAAAGGTACTGACACCAGCTGTTCCACATCTCCCGAAGTTCTTCTGCAATACCTTCATCCCAATCTGTTCCAGTTCTCCAGATCTGCTGCATGAGGATTTTCCCCTGTACTACGAAATGCGCAATCAACCCTAGCGGGTCGAACACAGACCGTTCGCAGAACTTGATGCTTCGTCGATACTGTGGAACTGTCGGTCAACTGTTTGACTTCTTCACTGATGTTACAAATGTCGTCTTCTCTTGGCTTCCAAACCATGCCCAATACGCGCTCCGACTCTAAGGATTTCTCCAAGTTCATGGATATCTTCTGTGGGGCGGCGCACTCACCGATGCTAGTCAGGACTTCGGCTGAGTTAGAGCAGAAATTACGGATTTCAAATCCTGCTTGTCGGTGGATGTGTCTGACCATCTTAATTAGCGATACAGCTTCCTGTTCGGTATCAACACTGTCCAGGAAGTCATCAACGTAGTGGTTTTCCGTAATTGCTCGGGCTGCTCTTGGAAAGGTCGCTGCGAAATCTCTTGCGTTCTCGTTTTTTACAAACTGTGTCAGGATGAACAGGTTGCACCGAAAGTTGCAACATCCATCCTGTAGATCTGTGGAGATGATTCTGAACTGTGACGGTAGAGAAAGCGCTGCGATTGTTTGTCCTCGTCTTGAATTCGGATTTGGTGAAACATCTCTTTTATATCACCGACAACCGCTATGTTCTTGTATCTGAAGCGCAACAGCACCAACAGATCTGGTCCCTTCAGTAACATATCGTTGAACGATACACCTCCGGCTCGAGCCTTGGCATCCCAAATCAACCGTAGCTTAGTGGGTTTCTTCGAATTCTGAACTATCCTTAGAGGCAGATACCAGACCTTACTGGGGTCCGTTGACTGGAACTCCTCGGGTGTAATGCGATGTGCATATCTTTCGCCTCGCCCCAGAAAAACGTATGTTCTGAATTCTTTACCATTACCGTGGATTGTCATTGGCAGGTATCGACAAAGAGAATATGCTAGAGAATTGTGCAGATTTTGGTGTTCCACGGTCTTTGATTTTCCGACCAATTATCCGAGCTACGGACTTCAAAAAAATGCAAAAGTTTATGGTGATATATTTTGCACCCATCAATGCCACACTCCTTCTTGGTACGGCTAGCCCATTTTCTGCACGGTACCAAACAGCTGCTGCATAGATTTTTCTGTTTCACCAGCTTCCACCTACCATCGATGTCGAGCGCCTTAAACTGTCTGCAGTCCGCAATCATGTGATTGACTTTTTCACAGTACATTCAGGTTTTCACATTTGACTCCGGCTCGCGGAGTCGCAAGCTGAGACGGAAGTTTCTCTACTATCTCATACAGCAATGTCAGATTCCACAGATGATCAACAAGATTAGCAATGGACATGTGATCCAAAGACCAAAGGTGATCTGTGACTGCAAATTGTTAGACTTCGGAGGGGGTACTGAACGCAATTTCTGAAGCTAAGAGAGTGAATCAGAATTTCTGGCGCTCGTGGGTCTCGTGAGTTCGCACTTTGAACAATTTATTTGGGAGAGTGGCGTTACGCTGATTTTAGAACAACTATTTTGATCAAACTGATTGAAATATTGGACCACCGAGACAATCACTACATTAGGAGTTTGATATTATCTAAAATGCGTGACAAACTACTTGAATTTTTTTCCGGGATTTTCGGGGACAAATTATGCAAAATTCGAAGCGGTGACATATGTACTTTTATGTTGTAAACTTTTGGCACAAGACAAAAGCATGTGTATATTCCATTACTTGTGCAACTTCCGGAGGAATTCCTGGAGGAACTTCCGGAGGAATTCCTGGAGGAACTTCCGGAGGAATTCTTGGAAGAACTTCCGGAGGAATTCCTGGAGGAACTTCCGGAGGAATTCCTGGAGGAACTTCCGGAGGAATTCCTGGAGGAACTTCCGGAGGAATTCCTGGAGGAACTTCCGGAGGAATTCCTGGAAGAGCTTCCGGAGAAATTGCTGGAGGATCTTCCGGAGAAATTCCTGGAAGAACTTCCGAAGGAATTCCTGGAAAAACTTCCGGAGGAATTGCTGGAGGAACTGCCGGAGGAATTGCTGGAGGAACTTCCGGAGGAATTGCTGGAGGAACTTCCGGAGGAATTCCTGGAAGAACTTCCGGAGGAATTCCTGGAGGAACTTCCGGAGGAATTGCTGGAGGAACTTCCGGAGGAATTGCTGGAGGAACTTCCGGAGGAATTGCTGGAGGAACTTCCAGAAAAACTTACAGAGAAATTTCTGGAGGAAATTTCGTAGAAATTTCTAGAAGAATTTTTGGAGGAATTCCTAGAGGAACTTTTGGAGAAACTTCCGGAGGAATTCCTAGAGAAATTCCTGGAGAAAATTCCGGAGGAATTCCTGGAACTTCCGGAGCAATTCCTGGAGGAACTTCCGGGAGAATTCCTGGAGCAGCTTCCGGTGTAATTCCTGGAGGATCTTCCAGGAGAATTTCTGGAGGAACTTCCGGGGGAATTCCTGGAGGAACTTCCGAGGGAATTCCTGGAGGAACTTCCGGAGGAATTCTTGGAGGAACTTCCGGAGGAATTCCTGGAGGAACTTCCGGAGGAATTCCTGGAGGAACTTCCGGAGGAATTCCTGGAGGAACTTCCGGAGGAATTCCTGGAGGAACTTCCGGAGGAATTCCTGGAGGAACTTCCGGAGGAATTCCTGGAGGATCTTCCGGAGGAATTCCTGGAGGATCTTCCGGAGGAATTCCTGGAGGAACTTCCGGAGGAATTCCTGGAGGAACTTCCGGAGGAATTCCTGGAGAAACTCCGGAGGAATTCCTGGAGGAACTTCCGGAGGAATTCCTGGAGGAACTTCCGGAGGAATTCCTGGAGGAACTTCCGGAGGAATTCCTGGAGGAACTTCCGGAGAAATTCCTGGAGGAACTTCCGGAGGAATTCCTGGAGGAACTTCCGGAGGAATTCCTGGAGGAACTTCCGGAGGAATTCCTGGAGGAACTTCCGGAGGAATTCCTGGAGGAACTTCGGAGGAATTCCTGGAGGAACTTCCGGAGGAATTCCTGGAGGAACTTCCGGAGGAATTCCTGGAGGAACTTCCGGAGGAATTCCTGGAGGAACTTCCGGAGGAATTCCTGGAGGAACTTCGGAGGAATTCCTGGAGGAACTTCCGGAGGAATTCCTGGAGGAACTTCCGGAGGAATTCCTGGAGGAACTTCGGAGGAATTCCTGGAGGAACTTCGGAGGAATTCCTGGAGGAACTTCGGAGGAATTCCTGGAGGAACTTCCGGAGGAATTCCTGGAGGAACTTCCGGAGGAATTCCTGGAGGAACTTCCGGAGGAATTCCTGGAGGAACTTCGGAGGAATTCCTGGAGGAACTTCCGGAGGAATTCCTGGAGGAACTTCCGGAGGAATTCCTGGAGGAACTTCCGGAGGAATTCCTGGAGGAACTTCCGGAGGAATTCCTGGAGGAACTTCCGGAGGAATTCCTGGAGGAACTTCCGGAGGAATTCCTGGAGGAACTTCCGGAGGAATTCCTGGAGGAACTTCGGAGGAATTCCTGGAGGAACTTCCGGAGGAATTCCTGGAGGAACTTCCGGAGGAATTCCTGGAGGAACTTCGGAGGAATTCCTGGAGGAACTTCCGGAGGAATTCCTGGAGGAACTTCCGGAGGAATTCCTGGAGGAACTTCGGAGGAATTCCTGGAGGAACTTCCGGAGGAATTCCTGGAGGAACTTCCGGAGGAATTCCTGGAGGAACTTCCGGAGGAATTCCTGGAGGAACTTCCGGAGGAATTCCTGGAGGAACTTCCGGAGGAATTCCTGGAGGAACTTCCGGAGGAATTCCTGGAGGAACTTCCGGAGGAATTCCTGGAGGAACTTCGGAGGAATTCCTGGAGGAACTTCCGGAGGAATTCCTGGAGGAACTTCCGGAGGAATTCCTGGAGGAACTTCCGGAGGAATTCCTGGAGGAACTTCCGGAGGAATTCCTGGAGGAACTTCCGGAGGAATTCCTGGAGGAACTTCCGGAGGAATTCCTGGAGGAACTTCGGAGGAATTCCTGGAGGAACTTCCGGAGGAATTCCTGGAGGAACTTCCGGAGGAATTCCTGGAGGAACTTCCGGAGGAATTCCTGGAGGAACTTCCGGAGGAATTCCTGGAGGAACTTCGGAGGAATTCCTGGAGGAACTTCCGGAGGAATTCCTGGAGGAACTTCCGGAGGAATTCCTGGAGGAACTTTCGAAGGAATTCCTGGAGGAACTTCGGAGGAATTCCTGGATGAACTTCCGTAGGAATTCCTGGAGGAACTTCCGGAGGAATTCCTGGAGGAACTTGCGGAGGAATTCCTAGAGGAACTTACGGAGGAATTCCTGCAGGAACTTGCGGAGGAATTCCTAGAGGAACTTCCGGAGGAATTCCTGGGGGAACTTCCGGGGAAATTCCTGGAGGAACTTCCGGATGAATTCCTGGGGGAACTTCCGGGGGAATTTCTGGAAGAACTTCCGGGGAAATTTCTGGAGGAACTTCCGGGGAAATTCCTGGAGGAACTTTCGGGGGAATTCCTGGATGAACTTCCGGGGGAATTCCTGGAGGAACTTCCGGGAGAATTTCTGGAGGAACTTCCGGGGGAATTCCTGGAGCAACTTCCGGGGAATTCATGGAGGAACTTCCGGGGAATTTCTGAAGGAACATTCGAGGAATTCGTGGAGGAACTTCCGGGGAATTCCTGGAGGAACTTCAGGGGAATTCCTGGAGGAACTCCCGGAGGAATTCCTGGAGGAACTCTCGGAGGAATTCCTGGAGGAACTTCCGGGGGAATTCCTGTAGAAACTTTCGGGGGAATTCCTGAAGAAACTACCGGGGAAATTCCTGGAGGAGCTTTCGAAGGAATTTCTGTCGAATGCAACTTGTTGCAAAAAAAACGGTCAATGCTGAGTTCCAAAAATGATGTGTACAATAACTAGACCTGTTCAAATAATAAAAATATAAATCAAACTCATTATTTCCATCAATTATGTCAAAATAATTATAAAAACTGCATAAAAACACCATTAAAAATAAGTTATAGGACAACTACAGCGACATTGATTGATTTGTCAATAAAGTAAGGGTGCCCACAACCGAATTTCGCATCCTTTTTGGAATGTGAAGAAAAAAATACGATTTCAAATTTTAATGGCAATCATTATTGATCCTTAAAATTAATCTTATGGAACTGGAACTAATTTTTCTAAATAAATCACTTTTATTTATGACATATTGAAAAAGGTAAATAAAAAATTTAAAAATAAAACTTTTTTTTTTTAGTAAAAAAAATGATTTGTTCGTAGTTCAATGTAGAGATCTCAAGGGCGGAATAACCAATAATGCTGAACCGAGAAAAATGTAGTCCAAGTTTTCTATGACTAATTTAATTAATATATTTAAGTAGAAACTCATTTCATTGCCAAAACCCTGTCAATGCTATACGTAGAAGGTTATATTATAACAGCAAATTAAGATCAATTGAAAAACCATTCGAAATCTACAAAATTTCAGCTAAAACAAAAATCGCGCCGTTTATTCGCATTACCGACAACACGTCTGGTTTTTAAGCCGTTTGCTCAAAGCTAGTAACACCTTCAGATTTGTTTAGATTTGTTAGCTAGATCAGTTCTGCTATGCGATATATCGAAAACCTAGTAAGAATATACATTTTAAAATAACTTGGAACTTGTTTTTCTAAATAAACAATATAAAGTGAACGGCCTAAAAGCCAGAGTAAACATTCCGCATGGTAGTTGAGGGCGCCAACAAAGGACCTTAAAACCACTATGGTTCAAAAATGGTTCATAAGACGTTCACTCAAAATAGCAATAGGGCACTGCACGGACTGCTTTGTCTCTTTTTCGCTGCAAAGAAATTAGAAAACAACAAGTCCAGTAAACGTCAAATTCCATGAAGAACGAAAGAGAAAGAGATTCTTCCGTGCAGTGCCCTATAAATGTGATTCTTAAGAGATATCAAGTACGGAGTTTTACCTAGGATAAAGAATCATTTACAAAGCAATCGTTTATGCTAGAAAATCAAAAATCATGGTTTTGGTTTATAAACCGTAATCATATGTTACGCGAGAGATGTCGATTACATTATTAATATTACCATTGCATTGAGTAATTCGCACAAATTTGTAGGTGGTACTAGCCTGGCCTGGATATTGTATGAGAGTAGCATCACTTCCATACAGTATACCCCCGCTGATCCAACAAATTTAAGACCAGACTATCAGTGTAAGCGATATTTTGGTAAATATTGAGTTGACTACAGCAAAAAATACTTTGGTTCTCGAGCTTTGCGGCAATATGTTGCTTGTTGATATAGTATGTGGGGCCCTCCTTAGCCGTGTGGTAAGACGCGCGGCTACAAAGCAAGACCATGCTGAGGGTGGCTGGGTTCGATTCCCGGTGTCGGTCTAGACAATTTTCGGATTGGAAATTGTCTCGACTTCCCTGGGCATAAAAGTATCATCGTGTTAGTCTCATGATATACGAATGCAAAAATGGTAACTTGGCTTAGAAACCTCGCAGTTAATAACTGTGGAAGTGCTTAATGAACACTAAGCTGCGAAGCGGCTCTGTCCCAGTGTGGGGATGTAATGCCAATAAGAAGAAGAAGAAGAAGAAGAAGAAGAAGATATAGTATGTACGATGTTTATAAAAAATATAAAAAATTACAGAACATTATTAACTATTTGAACTTTCCTACAATTTGTATGGAGCGAAAAAATATTGAAAAACTTTGCACCCATTTTTCTCAAAAATCAATTTTTTGTCACTTACACCCCTTTGTGTTTGACCCCCTCAAATATAAATGAACCAAAACAAATTCACAGCACAAATTTGAAAACTGACAGTATAATGTGTTTGACTGTTGATACTTTTTAATCCGGGAAATTCCGAACTACATAGCGAGATCCGGACTAGCGAGTCGTCGGATTAGTGAGGTCCGGATAAGCGGGGGAATACTGTATATTGATTAGGGAAGAATGTGGAAGCAATGTGTTCTCTAATAGTTGAGATCCGTCCTAGCCTCGTCCTTGCGATTGCTTGGCAAGGGAAGGATGGTTAGTTGGACACCAACACTGTTCGAAAGAATCGTGTACCTACATTTACGTCAAATATTTTACATGCTCTGAGTGGCATCGTCAAGGGGAAATATAAGATATTTTGCAATTTTTTAGTCCAATAGGGGATCACCAGTTAGCCTTGCGGGCAAAGGTGTAGGATTACAAATCCTTGATTCTCGACCCGATCTAGGAAGTTTTAGAGCGGGACTCCCTTGACTCGGCTCGGCTTGACTTCCTGGTCTTAGTGTATCAATTGGGTTTACCACAAAGCTTAAACATTCATACAATGCCAGGCCTTCAACAAAGAATGAGGCAACTGCTAAAAAATAACTAAATTGATAGCAGTTCAAGTTCCAATATGGAAATATAGAAGAAGAATTTGTAGAAGTAGAAGAAAAATGTAGGCTAATATAATCATTGACTTACCTTTTATGTGTCACATGGAGAAGGAAGGTTTAAGATCACACACTGTTCAACGGATCTTCCACAAGTACCATTAACCCACATCTGTTTGCAAAGCTTTTACTGAACCACTCATCTTTCTCCCTTCTCATCTAAGCCTAAATCCATGCGTCGAGAGCGAGAGTAAAAACCCTTCCTAACACCCCACCTTTGCGCAGCGCTATTCCAACCGATCGATGGGTGGCAACCGACGCCCGAACTAAACTTTTCTTTTATTAAAATATGAGTAAGTATAAAACTCAACCGCTGGGAAAATTCCGATTTCAGTTCGGTTCGCGTTCGAATGTTTATGCCGTTTTGTAGAGTTTTCTGTCATCCTCATCATCGCCGTTGTCGTTGTCGTCGTCGTCGTTGCCGCTTCATCTGAGCCGAAAACGTGCGTACAAGGTGCGATTTTGAGAAAAAGGATTTTCATGGGTTCGATCTCCACTGAAGTGAGTTCTTGTGCCGTGTCGATCAATTTTGGACCAGCGTGAGAAGCAGTTTTACCGTGGTGTCCGTTCGTTCCGGAAAAGTGCGCTGATTGGTTTGGGAATTGAATTTCGTTCTGAAAACAAAACGTCAAACGCTGAAGAAAAGTTGGTGACGTGGAAAATTGAGTGAGTGTGCTGCTGATTCTGGAAGGATTTCCTGTTCGTGTCACAGTTATTCTGGGGGAGGTGCACCAGCAGAAAGGAAAAAAATGAAGCTCATGGTATGTTTCTCCGTGTGTTGGATCAGGGAGGGATGGGGTGCGAAATGTGCCGTGTGCCGTTCCGGGGTGTAAATTGAGATTTAAAATCAAATCAAGCAATCGGATGGAAATCAGTGTCGGAAAACTTGGACTGAGTCCATGGGTGTGGAAAACATCGGTGGATATGTGCCTACGTGGGTGGGAAAAGTTTACCCATCTGGTGATGCGGGATTGGCAAAGTTGTAGTGGACGAAGGGAAGCGACTGGAACTGGCTGGACGGGTGGAAACACGTAGGTGTGCGAGGAGCAACGACAAATGGTTCGGCAAACCACTGAGCAGCAGTTTTGCTCCGAAGAAAACGGATATTGCCGTCAGCAGCAGATGTGTTTGTTGTTGGTTGGTTGGTTGGTGTGCTTTAACTTCGTTTAGCAACAGATGTACTATGGGAAATTAATCCTCGATTATTCCAAGGAAGGAAACGTTTAATTGCAATACAATTGACCGCTGATAGCAAATCTGGACTCCCAATTGAATAGTAGAAAGAAAAGGAAAAGCACCATCAATATTGAGATGTCGGTATTAAATGAGAGTATTGTGGAAGAGGTATATTTTATTCTAATTGCATTGCTTAATGATGGATGACTAAATTGATTATTATTATGAATCTTCAAGAACATAAGCAAGTGTAAGCTTCATTAGGAACGTAGTGCCCGACACAATAAAAAAGAATAAAAAAATCATTGGGTTATGTCCAATAAGGTATCATGCAGTAACCGTTATGTTTATGTGTTATGTTCTGGATGAAAAAAATATCATAAAATGGCAAAAAAAATCTGACTTTTTGAATTTTCTCGCTTTTGTGAATTATTTCAGTTCTTGTGCTATATCTTTATCTATTTGGTGGTTCATTCACCCAAAGAAAAGTTCCAAATCGTGTAGAGTTTTAGGAATAAGTAGCAAAGTTGTGAATTTTGCACCCTTGTAGTTAGCGACATCGGTCAGTGAATTATCAAAAACCCAGATTAAATCCACCTAGCGGCGACAATGCCTTTCTCTTTAATTGAAAAATGTTTCGAGCTGGGAGAGAAATATTCACTTCAGCTACAATTAAAATGTTGACATCCAACACACAATCAGTCTTTTACAAATTTGTATGTGCGAATAAATAGGACGGAATGTACATGAACAGCAGCAAACGTCAACTCTTGGTGTCTGCATTGTTGTGTGCGGTGTCAAAATTGATCTCCAGCTTGACACACTGATATTCGATTTGAAATCTCAAAATACGAATATCATTTCATACTACAGTGCATGGATTTAACATTTTGAAGTCAGATTTCAAAATATGCATTAGCATCTGAAGATAAGCATCTGTTTAGCATAGCATAGCAAAGCATAGTTACGGTGTACTTCGTAGATTGGACACTAGTGATACTGATGTTTTTCTTTTGAAACCCTTATTCAGATTGCTATCAGAAATCAAGGTGGGTGTGGTCCTTGATTTCAATCTAGGATGAAAATCACAAAAGCATGAGGATTACTACTCTTGGCCACGCCCATCTTCACCGTAACTTGGGAGGGGAAGGAAGTGTTGGTGTAGTACTTACTTAACGAGAGGCCCCCGACTCAGCGACACCCTCATAAGTACCACGGAGTTGGATATTGGGGAAGGTATTCGTTGGGTCAGGATTTGCCTATAGCTGACAATGTGACCGTTGTAGATCTTACACCGTAACACACCACGCAAAGGTGTCTACCCAGCGTTACGGGGGCATCTGAAGATAAGCATCTGTTTAGTATATAAAGCAAAATAATCAATCATAATTGAAAATATTCATTTCAGCCACGGTATATTCATTTTTTACGCTCGATCTTCAAACAGCTATCGAGGATCATGCGGCAAATTTGGTTTTAAAGTTTGACAGCATGCTGCAAAATATTCGGGCCTGCATTGCCGAGGGCACGCTAACTTCCACCTACTCAGTGACTGAGTAAAATTGTACAACTCAAAACTATTAGTAATCCTGCTTTTGACGGAAATTGAGTAAAATTTCCGTGGGAAGAAAAAAGACGGCAATACAATTTTACTCAGTCACTGAGTAGATGAAAGTTAGAGTGCGTCTGATCAAAACAAACACGAGTCAATAACGAAGCTGCCTACTAAGTGTCGATGCAAGTGATAGTAAAACGAAGATTTCCGTCCTTGGTACCGGGGAAAGTTCATCAGGGAGGTCACAACAACCCACATAAAAAGCAATGATGTAGTGGCTTATCGCTGAAAATGTAGTTTTTGACCTTAAATGTATATACGGTAATATTAACTTCCAAAATTATTTAAAAATTGGGTCATCACTGTATCTTGTACATACTTGTTCATGGAATGATGCTTTGACAATTACATTGCAAAATATTGAAAATCACATTTGTTCAAGTCAAATTGTGCACAAAATAATCAATCAGAAGCGTAACTGCGTTTATTTATCATAAATTAGACGTCAAAATAGTGAAAAACTTAAATTATTAAAATTGAGTATTTTTACGGAAATTCCATCCGAAATTTTTTTAACGATTTTTTTTTTGCATTTCTTCGGAAATTCATTTAGAAATTTCATCGGAAATAACTTTGGAAATTTAGTCGGAATTCCTGCAGAAAATTCTTCGGATATTCCTTGGATATTTGTCAAAAATCACTTCTGAATGAATTTCCGAAATTATTTTAGGAGTTCTTTCGTAAATTTCATCTGGAAATTTCCTTAATTTCCTTTGGAAACTCTTCCAAAACATCCTTTAGTATATCCTGAACAAAATCCCGAACGAATTTCTAAACGAATTTACGAAGAAATTCTTTTAAAATATCCAAAGGAATTCCCTTAAACAATTTCTGTAGATATTCCAAAGGAACATCCAAAGGATTTCCCTGAGGTATGTTCGAAAAAAATCCAAGGAATTTCAAAGAAATTTGTAAAGGAATTTTCAAACGAGTTTCTGAAGCAAATCGTAGTAGTTGTTCCTAAGGTGAAAATCAATATGGACTCAATATGGATATTATGGAGGCAATCTTAGTTTGGAACTCAACCGCTTTGCGGCGTCAGTATATAAGGAATTTCTTATTTGATTATATAGCCAGTGTCAGTTCCAATTGATATTCAACCGTTTGGCGGTGCTAGCTCAAAACAAACATCAACATTTACGAGTCTCCGTTTTCAGCAAGGTCGTTTGAGTAGTCAAAACCATTATAATTTGTACATCACTGTTCGGCCATTCCACGTCGAGCAACCGTGCGAGACAGTCGATAGTCCGCGTACGCTCAATTGCTTTTCGGGTTTTCCTTGAATTCTCAGAGGTTTTTACCGAAGATCAGTGGAAGAGTTTTTTATTGGAGAACCATTAAGTAGCCTTCAGCTAAGTTGTGAAAAACTAGTGTTTTGAGTGATTCTGAGAGATTTCTGGCGTCCATCGACACCCGAGTTTCTTCACCCCACGCAGGCGGTTCCTCGTGGTGGTGAACTCCGTTCTACATCAGACACCATCATAGCCATTGGAAATCATCCTACCAACAATCGCCGCCTCACCATCGATCCGGATCGCGGTCCATACCATCCAGCTGCTGTGTGAGATAGGAGAGTAGCCAACACACACGTCTAGAGTGGTTGGCTTCTATCGAGCCCGTCTGTCCGGTCCGGTACGTCCACCATTGTCGGCCCGGTGTGCGCTGCAGTGTGCACAGTAGCCTAAGAGTTAAGTATATTCTTCTTCGTTGATTCCCCTTTTCAACCTGACTTTATTCGATTAGTTATATAAAGGGTGTGTGTTTTTTATTCATTCCTTTTCACTTGTCTTTCCCTGTGTGATCAATTTTTTTTTGTTTTTTTTTCTGTCCCTGTGATAAGTGTGTAATTTTAAAATAGTGTGTACCTCGCTGCAGCGGCGCGTTTCGTGTCCGCAATGCGCGAAGGTGATGATGGCGGGGGTACATCGTATTCCCTGTCTGATACTTCGTTGCCTTCTGGTGTACCGAGAGAAAGCAAAATGGACACCAACAACACAGTTGCATTCCCCATGAACCCCCGCCACAAGGCCTACCCTCCCGACTCTAGTGGGCCGTATGTTGTTTTCTTTCGACCCAAAGACAAACGATTGAATATTAGCCAGATTAGCAAAGATCTGGAAAAGCGTTTCTCGTCCATTTGCACTTGCTCTGATCGCAAACAGGCCAACGAGATTGCGACCTTTGAGCTCTTCACTCTTGAATATAAAGTTTATCTCCCATCAGCAGAGTGTGAAATCGCGGGGGTGGTCACGGAGGGGAGCATGACATGCGATGAATTGAAACAAGGTTTCGGCCGTTTCAAAAATGCTTCTCTGCCTCCTGTAGAGATATTGGACTGCAAACAAATGCATTCAGTGTCGCAGGAGGGGGAGAAACGAGTTTTTTCGCCTTCAGACTCTTTCTGTGTGACCTTCTCCGGGTCCGCACTGCCTGATTATGTAGTGATTGGCAAACTTCGTCTACCGGTTCGGCTGTATGTACCGAAGGTGATGAATTGTGTTAATTGCAAGCAGCTGGGCCACACCGCTCAGTACTGCTGCAATAAACCTCGCTGTGCATCGTGCGGAGAGAAGCATGTGGATGGCGCGTGCAAGACGGCGCCGAAATGTGTTTATTGCAACGAAGGCCCTCCGCATGCTCTCGAAGCCTGCCGACGTACATACAGCGGCGAATTCATCAGAAGCGGTCCTTCAACAGCGTTCTCGTCGAAGCTATGCTGAGATGCTGAGGAAGGCCACTTCACCGATTGTTACTGACACCATCTACGCTTCTCTTCCTTTGGACGATCAAGGTAGTACTGACTCTGAAGTTGGAAATGGGGTTCCCTTTGTTTTCAAAGGCCCAACGAGGAAACGTAGCAAACAGAGCCAGCGACCCTCGAAGAGGCCTAGAAAACTGCCTCAAAATGAGCCTCAATCCAACATGGCCAATTGCAAAGCGGGTGGAAATACTCAAAAACGTTCAACTTTTGTGGTTTCACATCAGGATGAACGAGAGTTTCCACCGCTTCCGGGTACATCTAAAATCCCAGATGTCCCAAGTTTTTCGAATTTTCAACCAGAAAGAGAGCATAGAGAACGAACGGAACAACCTCCGGGCACTCCTATGTTCACGCTTTCTGGCATCGTGGAGCTCATCTTCAGCTTCTTTGATGCTTCCGACTCAATGAAGAACATTGTCAAAACAATTCTTCCTTTAGTGACTCCTCTCCTGAAGCAGCTAGATTTTAAAATGCCCGTCCTCGAATCATTCGTATCCTCCGATGGCTAACTTCGTCGATAAGGCGCATATCATAACCATTCTACAGTGGAACTGTAGAAGTGTTTTTGCAAAATTAGATATTTTTAAATTTTGAGTTCACAAATTACAATGTGATGTTTTGCACTATGTGAAACATGGCTAAATCCAGATGTGAACCTTCATTTTCCCGATTTTAACATCATTCGCCGCGATCGGGCAAATCGATATGGAGGTGGGCTGTTAGGGATCAAAAACCAGCACTCCTTCGATAGAGTCGATCTTGCTCCGATGTCTGGCACCGAAGCTGTCGCATGTCAGATGACTATTCGAGGAAAAGACCTCCAGTATCGCCTCGATATATCTTCCTCCAAACACCGCGATATCTCGTAGAGATCTTTCGCACATCTGCTCGGTTATGCCCGAGCCACGGTTGGGAGATTTTAACTCCCACGGAACAGGCTGGGGAGAACTGTACGACGACAACCGTTCAACAATGATATACGACCTCTGCGACGACTTTAATATGTCAATTTTGAATACAGGAGAAGTTACACGAGTGGCACCTCCAGCAAGAGATAGCCGTCTAGATCTTTCCATTTGTTCGAGCTCATTATCGTTGGACTGTACTTGGAAGGTGGTCCAAGATCCCCATGGTAGTGATCATTTGCCGATCGAAGTTTTAATTTCCAATGGACATTATCGATCTGCTTCTATCGACCTCTCATATGACCTCACAAGGCACATCGATTGGGGAAAATATGCAGAAGCCATCATCGATGGCATACAGTCGATAGAAGCTCTTCCCCCACGAGAAGAGTACCAATTTCTATCTCAATTGGTTCTTGACAGCGCTCTCCATGCACAACGCCGGCCGGTGCCAGGAGTCTCGGTTCGTAGGAAACCCCACAGTCCGTGGTGGGATAGCGAGTGCACACGACTCTATCGTGAGAAATCCTCTGCGTTTAAAGAATTCCGGAAAAACGGATCGATTGTTCTTCACAAACGGTACATCGCGCTTGAAGTCCAGTTCAAAAAGCTGGTCAAAGTGAAGAAACGCGAATATTGGCGCATTTTCGTTGAAGGCTTGTCGCGTGAGACTTCAATGAAAACTCTTTGGACCGTCGGAAGGAGAATGCGCAACGCGTCGTCCTCTAACGAAGATCGTGAAAGCTCGCCGCGATGGATACTCGACTTTGCAAAGAAAGTTTGTCCGGATTCGGTACCAGTGGAGCAAGTGTCACGTGATACTTTTGCTAACAGGGATGATATGGATCGCCCTTTTTCGATGATCGAATTCTCGCTTGCTCTCCTTTCATGTAACAATTCAGCTCCAGGGATGGATAGAATCAGGTTCAATTTGCTCAAAACCTCCCAGACGCCGCGAAGAGGCGCTTATTGAATTTGTTCAATCAATTCATGGAGACTAACATTGTTCCGGATGACTGGAGGCAAGTGAGGGTGATAGCCATCCAAAAGCCCGGAAAACCTACGTCGGATTGTCATTCATATCGTCCTATCGCGATGCTGTCGTGTATTCGGAAGCTATTGGAGAAGATGATTCTCTTCCGGCTAGACAAATGGGTTGAATCGAATGGTTTGTTGTCAGATACACAATTTGGTTTTCGTAGGGGAAAGGGAACGAACGACTGTCTTGCGTTGCTTTCTTCAGAAATTCAGTTAACTTTCGCTAAAAAAGAGCAAATGGGCTCAGTGTTTTTGGACATTAAGGGGGCTTTTGATTCAGTTTGCGTCGATGTCTTATCCGACAAACTCCACGCGTGTGGACTTTCACCAATTTTGAACAACTATTTGTACAATTTGTTGTCAGAGAAGTGTATGAGTTTTTCTCATGGTGACCTGGCAACTTCAAGAATTAGCTACATGGGTCTCCCCCAGGGCTCATGTTTGAGTCCCCTTCTTTACAATTTTTACGTCAGAGATATTGATGAATGTCTCATGCCAAATTGCTCATTAAGACAGCTTGCAGATGATTGTGTTGTATCCGTTTCGGGTCCAACAGCGGTTGATCTGCAAGGACCATTGCAAGATACTTTGGACAATTTGTCTACTTGGGCTTTAAAGCTGGGTATCGAATTCTCTCCGGAGAAAACTGAGATGGTTGTCTTTTCAAAAAAACATAATCCGGCACAGTTCCCTCTTCAACTTATGGGTAAGACAATCACTCACAGCATGTCTTCTAAATACCTCGGGGTCTGGTTCGACTCGAAAAGCACCTTCGGGAAGCACATTGTGTATCTGACACAGAAATGCCAGAAACGAATCAACTTCATGCGAACAATAACCGGAACATGGTGGGAGCGCACCCGAAGATCTCATCACGTTGTATCGAACAACAATTCTGTCGGTTCTCGAATACGGTAGCTTCTGCTTCCAGTCCGCAGCTTAAACTCACATGCTGAAGCTTCAAAGGATTCAGTACCGCTGTCTCCGTATCGCGTTGGGTTGTATGAATTCGACTCATACAATGAGTTTAGAGGTACTTGCGGGAGTTCTTCCTCTGACAGATCGTTTCGCGGAATTATCGCTCCGGTTCCTCCTCCGTTGTGAGGTTCTCAATCCATTGGTCATTAACAACTTCGAGAAGCTGCTTGAACAAAACTCTCAATCTCGTTTCATGAGCATTTACCACTGGTATATGACGCTGGAGGTAAGCCCATCTTCGGTTGACACCAATCGTGCTAACTTCTTAGACTCCTACAGTTCCTCTGTATCATTTGATCTGTCCATGAAACAGGAGGTTCATGGAATACCAGACTTCCTTCGTGCGGAGGTAATACCTCCATTATTTGCAAGCAAATACGGGCACGCCAGCCAGGAGAGAAGCTTTTTTACAGATGGGTTAAAATCAAATGACTCCACTGGTTTCGGTGTTTTTAACGTTTTCCATAGCGCCTATTTTAAGCTCAAAGAACCTAGCTCCGTGTATACTGATGAGCTAGCAGCTATACACTATTCACTAGAGCAAATCGCATCTCTACCTCCTGACCACTTTTTCATCTTCACCGACAGTCTAAGTTCCTTGCAGGCTGTTCGGTCAATGAAACTCAGTTAGGCACTCAGCGTATCTCCTGAATGGGATACAGGAAGCTTTGAGTGCCTTATCAAAACGGTCTTACACAATCACCATGGCTTGGGTCCCTTCTCATTGCTCGATTCCGGGTAATGAGAAAGCGGACTCTTTGGCTAAGGTGGGCGCTATGGAAGGTGATATTTATGATCGACAAATCACCTTCGATGAATTTTTCTCATTAGTTCGTCAGGAAACCTTGATCAGCTGGCAACAAAAATGGACAAATGGGGAGATGGGTAGATGGTTGTTTTCAATTCGTCAACAGGTATCGAGGCGGCATGGTTCAAAAAATTGAATTTGGGACGAGATTTCATTCGAACCATGTGTCATCTAATGTCCAATCACTACTCTTTAAATGCACATCTTTTTCGAGTGGGGCTCTCAGAAGGCAATCTCTGTGTTTGCGGCGCAGATTACCAAGACATTGACCACGTCGTGTGGGCGTGCGAGGAGTATCGTGGCCCCAGATCTGCGCTAACTGAATATCTGCGGGTCCGAGGAAAGCAGCCGAGGCCTATTAGGGAAGTGTTGGCGGGTCTTGATCTCGAATACATGTCCCTTGTCCACCATTTTCTGAAAGTGGCTGATGTTAGACTGTAATCGTCGTCCATCCATCCCTTTTGTTATCGTAGGTCTTTAAGAATGTCTCCCTCTTGTTGTCTACCGTTAAATCCCACTCGTATGTCTTCCTCTCGCTGCTGTCTTCCAAAAAATGTTTATCTCGTTACAGATGTGAAACATCGCCAATGATATCAACTATGTGAATATCAACATCAAATGTAATTAATTTAAGCACCCTAAATTCCCTTCCTTTCCTTCAATATTATTGTATTCCCTAACCTCGACCAAACCGCGAGTCTTACGGTTCCCCAAAACTAACATTAGTGTATAAGAATCATAATAAACTATATTTAAAAACATGATTCCGGCTCCGTAACGCTTCACGGCAAATGAGCCTTCCAAATAAACAATAGATTAAAAAAAAAAAAAAAAAATCACTGTTCGGAATATAATCAATTCGTATCGCTAGTGCGTAAGGCATATTAAGCAGGTTAGATATCTCAAAATCAAAAGATATAGAAAATTGCTGTCCTCTATAAAGTTGGTTAGATGGTGATTGATGTTGGACGGAATCAACCAATGTCAGTTCATATTGATATCTCGCAATTCATAAGATTTAGAATGTTGCTCTCTTTTATACAGTTGTTCGGATGGTAAAGGAATTACAAAGGGTCAGTAGCTGTTGAATTTATAGAGTTACCGTTTTCTGCAAAATAATACGGGCGGTAGAATCCCAAGCAAATTTGCCTCAAAGTTTAGCATTTTTGTAGAGGATGGTATCTTCCTAAATCTCACTGATTGCAAAATATCTAACTTTATTCCTCATATACTAGCGCCGCCGTCAAGCAGTTGATTTTCAAATTAAAAGTTTTTTCATATTGGCTTTTACCACTCGAGAGATTCTGATAAAGACGACAACATTCTGAATTCCACAGATTGCTACATATACAACCTAGCAAGTTATTCCACATGCACTAGCACTGTCAAGCAGTTGAATACCCAATCAAAACTGTCTCTCTACTGGCTTTTACCAGCCGAGCAACTTTGTAGAAGACGGCAGCTCTCTAAATGCCACAGATTGCGAGCTATCTATTCTAACAAGTGTTTTCTCACACAGCCAAGCGGTTGAATTCCCAACCGAACCTGCTTCCATAGTGGCTTTTACTACCTAAGCAATTTTGTGAATTTTCATAATCTTACAGATTGCGATATCTCATATACCATTTAATTGCTCATACACTACGCCGCCAAAATAATTATGTTCTAATATTGGCTTATATCACCCGAACAACTTTGTTGAAGACAACAAATTTCTAAATTCCACAGATTGTGATTGATGGGGAAGGGTCGTTTGGCCGAAACCCATTCGGCCAAAAGCCATTAGGCCGAACAAACCATTAGGTCGAAACCCATCTGGCCGAAAGCCATTTGGCAAAAAAAGGTCCTTTGGCCGAACGGGTCGTTTGGCCGAAAGAGTCATTTGGCCGAAAGCGTCGTTTGGCCGAAATGGTCATTTGGCCGAAAGGGTCATTGGACCGAAAAGCTCATTTAGCCGAAAGGGTCATTAGGCCGAAAGGGTCATTTGGCCGGAAGGGTCGTTTGGCAGAAAGGGTCATATGGCCGAAAGGGTCGTTTGGCCGAAAGCGTCGTTTGACCGAAAGAGCCAAAAGAGTGAGAAATGAGGAATGAGAAATAAAACGTCTCTCTTCTTACTTCTAATTTCGTTCCAATCGAACTGCCACAATTATTTAACTGCCCAGCATATCCTTCATCACCTCAACGATCTGTTACCAGCGGTAACATTTAATTATCACACTTAAATAACTAAAGCGTGAAGTTCTTTTGATTTTTCAAACGGTGAATTTAAATTTATGGGGTGGGTGATCGAAACGCAAACCAGGCGAGTGAGCAACCTCCACCCGTGTGATTGAAGGATAGGAGGAAAGACCAAACGCGCGCTTGTGAAGAATGAGTACCCAAGCCAGAAGGGAGACAAGCAAACCCAGGGCGATTGGTGAGGAGTCTGTCTTGTGGTTTGATGGTTGAAAGTAGTGCTTGTATTTTAAAAGTGATTTTCGGCGTGCCTTTCCACCAGCCGACGCTAACAACCGGGTCATTTGACTGCCACGTCATCGCAGCTATCTGGTTGGGAATTTACACACCAGCGTTTTTTTATCCGGCCCCCCTTAGTGGGTAAACCGGAGCGCTACCCCGGTTACATTTTCCCTGTTCGGCCACATTAACACTCCTGTCGGCTGCCGGCCGCCATTGCTGGTACGACCGCATCATTCAAACACACGTCGGCTAGATCCTCGCCCGGCCTCCCACCAGCGGTTCAGGACTCGTGGCCCGCTAGGCCACCGTCAAGCCACCCGCCGGCTGCACCACCGCTAAGAACCCGTCAGCTACGTTCCCGCCAAGGCACCCGTCGGCTGCATCATCGTCCGACGACCAGTTGGCCATAGTGTCGACAATAACCGGTTGCCGTTTTACCACCCCGTTGGCTGCATCACTGTCTGGCAAAGTGTTGGCCACATCATCGCCCGGTGGCGGCTTTATCGTCCGCTAGTAGCATCGCCACTTAGCCATCCGTTGGCTCCCGCATTGTTCAACTGCTCGACGGCCACCTCGATCATCCGTTGGCCGCATCACTGAACAGCTTCCCTGCGGCCGCATCCCGCAACGCGACCCGTCTACCACATCGTTCATCGCCGTTCGGCAACCCGTTGCCCACCTCGCCACCTAGCCACCCGCCGGCTACCTAATCGTACAGCCGTCGGCCTCCTGCTTTTGAAAGCCAGCTATTCATCCACCCGTAAGTGTTATTTGCTGTTTGAATAAAAGACTTTGTTAAAATTAAAAAAAATAACAGTTACGCTTTCACGCTCCCGAAAACCACACCAGTGACCTTGAGTCCTGGAACAAAAGAGGCCCGCGCGTCACCTCAGACGGCTCCCGTGGCTAGACCAGCAGCTAGGGGCTTAGGCCAGTTCCCTTCAGGAACTGAACGGTTCCGGGGCCACAAAATTAGAGTCTTACAGATCTCACGACAACACCTTTTCTCCAATTTTTGCAGTACGTCCTACCGCTTATTAACAAAGTGAATCGTATTTTCCAATCAGAGAGCCCTGAGTTTACAAATATGTACAGTGAAATTGAATCACTTTTGATGATTCTCCTTTTCAAAATGACTTACTCAAAGATATCAAAGACAATTGCTTACCAACCTAGCTCGATCTCTTGATAAACTGCTTAGGGAAACCTTCTATTCTATCGCATGTAATCTATATGTGGAGCTGGTGAAATAAATAACCAAACTCTTTAGCTTGAATGATCCCGTTCTTAAGACAGCTTCACTCATCGGTCCAAAGAATTTGGAGAACATTACCAGTTTCAGTTTGATCCTGAAGGTGATTCGAAACTTTTTCAAGAGTGGATCCAAGAAAAAGTTGGAGAACGAGTTTCGGGAGCTCAGGGCCGCAATTCCTAGCAAAAAAATCATATCGAAAAGCAGAACGATATGAAAGAAAGCAGGCATTTCTATTATTAAGAAAATTCATCAACATTTTTCATTTCATCCCTCATTCGTCAGCAGCTGTCGAAAGGATGTTTTTGCAGTATAACTTAAATAGAACTATGGCTATAATCCGGCTGAATACCAGCACGATGGATGCTATTTTACGTTTAAAATGTTATGTTAAAAAGAAGGGAGGAGTTGCCAAGTTGGCTTTAACGTCGAAATTAAATTCAAAATTGGACGAGCCAATGTATTCGCACCCCAAACCTCAAAGATTTATAACTTTGGTTTACCTTGATTTGCAATAAATGGGATGGTACAAAAATACCTCAAAACTCACAAACTGTTTGTAAATATATTCTCATTACAAATACCTACAATTAATTGCATATGCACAGCCAAGATATTCAACAAAAAAACAAATATCTAACTGTTTCTGAAAAAACAAACAGATTTAAAAACATTTGTATATTATTAAAAAAAATCGTAGCACAAACCAAATGTTCGCCAATCAGCCCTTCGAATTTGACAGTTAACCCACGGGAAAACTGTCGAATATGAATGAGGAAATAACGAAAGGATGACATGCGCTTCAGCCTTAATTACATCAAGATTTTTTGCTCACAAATAAAGATGAAAAAAATTTTTACGCCTGAAAATAAAGGTGAGATTCGAAAAATATGTGGCAGCACTGCGTCTCACTTCTTTTTCCTGATTTCTCACTTCTCACTGTGAAAAGTGATAAGTGCGAAGTGGGTAGTAAGACATTTTACTACTCACTTTTTACAGCGAGAAGTGAGAAATGAGGAGTGAAAAGTGAGACGTCTCACTTCTCACTCCTCATTTCTCACTGCTCACTGTGAAAAGTGAATAGGGCGAAGTGGGTAGTGAGACGTCTCACTACTCATTTCGCGCTGCTGCCTTTATACATTAATAAGAGAAAAATTAAGAGTGAGAATTGGAACGTCTCTCTTCTCGTTCCTAATTTCTCACTTTTCAAAAGAACTATTCGGGCAAATGACTCATTCGGCCAAATGTCTTATTCGGTCAAATGTCCTATTCGGTCAAATGAGCCTTTCGGCCAAATGACCCTTTCGGCCAAATGACACTTTCGGTCTTATGACCCTTTTGGCCTAATGACCCTTTCGACCAAATAACCTTTTCGGCCAAACGACCCTTTCGGACTAATGACCCCTTCCGGCAAAACTACCCTTTCGGCCAAACGACCCTTTCCGCCAAATGACCGTTTCATCCAAAATACCCTTCCGGTCAAATGACTCTTCCGGCTAAATGACCCTTCCCCATTTGGCCGAAAGACTCATTTGGTCGAAAGAGTCATTTGGCCGGAAGAATCATTTGGCCGAAAGGGTCATTTGACCGGAAGTGTCATTTGACCGAAAGGGTAGTTTGTCCGAAAGGGTCATTTGGCCGAAAGCGTCGTTTGACCGAAAGAGCCGAAAGAGTGAGAAATGAGGAATGAGAATTAAAACGTCTCTCTTCTTACTTCTAATTTCTCACTTTTCAAATGACCTTTTCGGCTAAATGACTCTTTCGGTCAAATCCCAAGTAACATTTCAAACTTTATTACGCTCTATTAGCAGTTTTGGAGAGCAAATTTTCAAGACTAGCAATAAAACTAAGAACGATATGACAACCTCTTGATGACCTCTAACAGTGTAACTTATGACCAAGTGGCCCACTCTTAAGAACATCTTCAAAGCAAGTTCCAGGCTGATGATAAAACTCTTTTATGAGTCTGCTGTCAAAAAACGGAGCTTTTCCGTTGCGGACCCAGATTGTTTTGGTATAAAAAAGGGAATAAAAAAAAACGAAAAAAAAACAATAAATGGACACGAATGTAGAGTGTAAAATAATAGGAAAATGGAATGCCCCAGAATTCGTTTGCTTGTATCAATTTTGTGTGCGCGTTCGAATTTCTGGTAAAATCAGGTATGAAAAATGGTTTAAAAGAACGCGCCGCTTAAAGATGCTTAATTACGGCAATCAAATTGGGGAGGAAATAAAATCGTAATGTTTTTTTTCACAAGTTAGATCCCATTTATCATAAAAAACATTTGGTGATCCAATATATTTGCAACACATTGTGGAATTCAGTGGTATTTACATCTAGTAGCAGATTTTGTTAAAAGTTTTCAGCAAGTTTTTTTAATATTACCGCCATGGCTGCTTTTGCACAACGGGCAGTTTTAAGGCCAAAATTATGTAACGATGTAATATAAACTTTCGTAGTATCGCGATGATAGATTAATCTGAAATTAATCCGAGCGGTTAGGTCTACTTAATGGTGATGTTTTTCTTTGAATATCAGTCAATTTTTCTTTTCCTAATGGCGAGGGGATAATGCCTCACTTTCAGGATGTAATGTCAGTAGTAATTCAAAATCTACAGAAAATAGAATGAGCGGTATAACAATAGTAAGATTTGAAACTCAATTATAAAAATGTTATAAAAATAATCTGCAACGGCCTGCCGAGAAAAAAAAACATGTTTCAGATTCATATTCAAAATGAATGCCCCGAACAATTTGAATCTGTGCTGATTGACTGCTATATCAGTTAAATAATAAAGCTTCTTAAATGTAAAATTTTACCATATTTTACCAATAGAAACCCAAAGTAGGAAAGGGACGAGCCTGGAATTGAACCCAGGAAACAGAATGACATTTAGAATATATTTTAATAAAATTGTGATTTAATAAGAAGCAGTTGGGCATCTAATCGTGATTATTGCATTATTTGCTGCGTTGATGATTTCTTGAAATTCTGAAAATCTCATGTCAGGTGCTTGCTTACTAGAAAATGTATCATCAGGTTAGTTTTGATAAATGAAATTTGATCTGAAATTGAACTTAACAAATTTATATCTTAGAACACGTTAAGGACATTCCTTATGGAATCCAAAATGATATGCACTCTCGTTTTCAAGGGCACCCCACTCAACACAGAAGCAACTCACAACTGTCATTGTTATTATTCCACGCATGCTCCGATGCAGCAAAGCCGAAATAAAAAGATAACAGTTGTGCGTTGCTTCCGTGTTGAGTGGGGTGCCCTTGAAAACGCGAGTAGATTTAAATTTGGATTCCATGAGGATTGTCCTTAACAAATCTTTGATTCCATTTTATTTGCGAAACATTCAGTGGAATAACTGAATGAAACAAATGTTTTTAGCCATCTTCATGGATTCCACTATAAACATAATATTCTTGGACAATGCCATTATAAGTCTGTTGAAAACCATGAAGTTTTATTATAGTTATTTATAAGACTAGGTCATGACCAAAAGAGCTAGCTTTATAATTGTTTTTAAAGTTGGTTTTATCAGACGCCCCAAGATAATGATAAAGTCACTTATAAGCCTACAAAGCATTTGACGTTTGTGGATTTATTAGACTATTTATTACGGTTTTGAGGATAGTAATAAGTGCATCATTAAAGTTTATCTTGCGGAATTGAATAAAACTCTGATAAATCCGTTATAAAACTTAAATAAACCTATGCAGTCTTGAAATTGTTACTTGGGATGTCTTATTCGGTCAAATGACCCTTTCGGCCTAATGACCCTTTCAGCGAAATTACCCTTTCGGCCAAATGGCCCTTTCGGCTAAACAACCTTTTCGACCAAATGACCCATTCGGCCAAACGACCCTTTCGGCCAAACGACCCTTCCGTACAAACGACCCTTCCGGCTAAATGACTCTGTCAGCCAAATGACTTTCAACCAGATGGGTTCGGCCTAATGGTCTGTTCGGCCTAGTGGCATTCGGCCAAATGACCCTTCCTCGCTTTGCCAATATGGACGAGTTGCTGCAATATCAAAAAGAAGGCACTTCAGAGGAATCAAAATAAAATTTTGAAATTAGTTCTGAAGTTGCCTCCTGACTTATGAAATTTCTAATATTGAGACATTGCAAAAAATGTCCAACAAAATAATTTCCAATTTTAGACAAAAATTGCTGCAATCTTCCATTGCAACGATTAGCTCCTTGTACCCTTAGTATAAATAAGGTTAAGTTTAGCTTAAGTTTTGAAAATTAAACCAGTGGAAATATCTTAACTGACAGAGGCAATTGAAATGTATTCTTCTTCTCATTGGCATAACATCCCGCGTGCGCGTCTTACCGCACGGCTAAGGAGGGTCCACCTAATGTATTAATGATAACTAAAATTGCCGCCTCGCAGCTTAGTGTTCTTCCAGCACTTCCGCAGTTATTAACTGCAATGTTTCTAAGCCAAGTTACAATTTTTGCATTCTTATATCATGAGGCTAACACGATGATACTTTTATGTCCAGGGAAGTCGCGCTAATTTCGAACCTGAAATTTTCAGAAACCGGACCGGCAATCGAACCCAGCCACCTTCAGCATGGACTTGCTTTGTAACCCCGGATCTTACCGCACGGCTAAGGAAGGCCCCGAAAATGAAAATATTTTCCTCGTAGCTTCTGATCCCATAATACGATCTGGCTCATTTTCAACAGAACACAATGAAATGATTGTTCGGCGACTGTAACTTTTTGAGAGTAAATTAGATAAGAATGCCCTAAATACGCGTGAGTTTTTGAAATGCATTTCGCATTGAACCTACGCTCAATGAACAATGAACTTTGCAGACGACATACTAATGACGATCCTCTTCCTTTTCGAAATATTTTTTTTTCACCCTGCACTAATAATCTTAAACAGGTTCCAATAAGTGTTGACACAAGACAAGAGACGAGTGCGAAAAGTTTTCCTCGGGAATTCATGTCTGATGGTACATTAGCACCATGTCTCGATAGAAAGTGTTTACAAGAATCGCAACTAGCTTCCATTTCAATTTACTGATTCGTGTTCTTGGTTTTCCCCTTCTGCATAAAACTTGCGTTTGATTTAATGTAACGATTTGTGTGTGCTGCTGTAAGTGCAGCAATTTCGTCGAGCAATGAAAACCACCTTAACTTCCAGATTGATTTCCAATGTTTAATGCACGAAGCAGAATAATGCTTTTCTGTTATCGTTAACGCTTATTCGCAATATCCATGCGTGTGTATTTCCTAATCGTAAATGAATTTTTCATATTGTTCCCGTAGCCAGACACCCTACAGGCGTGACAGCCTGTCACAAAGCTCTTCCATTCCTAACGAAGATGTTCAACCACATTCCGCTCTCGAAGCAACATTTAGGTACCCCAACTCATTACGCTTCTCGCACAGGCACCACACCTGACAACCGAGCCAACCACAAAACAGGGTGCGGTTTCCAGCCTGACACTCACAAGTGCTTCAGCTAAATAAATCCTTAGAGCAGCACATTTCTAAAAGCTCACAATAATGCTGGCTGCAGCATTCGTTCACTGTTGGTAATTTTCGGAGAATTCCCAAACTGATCAAATTGTATGTTCTGGAAAAGAACACCAGCCAGAAAGAATAAAATCTGCTTGCAGAAGCGATACACAAATCGGCATAAAGTAAAGGCAGAAAGTTTATCTCTCACTTTAATTTCCACCATGCGAACGTGACCAATTAGGAGTATTCACGTGGCGTCTGAGTGGGTGGGTAACTTCTACTTCGACGAATCAGTCTGATATAACTTTCGACCGCAACGAGCTCTTTTATGATTTGTATTTATATTTCTATGAAGGAAACTGATAGGTTAGTTGTTCATTTAATAGATAGACAGATGAATAGGAAACTTAGAAGGCAGGCAGACAGACATACACTATATGATAAACAGATAGTCGAATAAATATATTGATGGCTTTACCATTAGCGTTATTGTGACGGGCAGGAAGTGTTAATGTAGTACTTACATGAAGAGAGGCACCTGACTCTGTGACGCCCTCAGAAATACCACGGAGCTGAATATTAAGGTAGCTGGAAGACGTGCATTCGTCACACACTACGTATAAATATTTACGGAGTATCAAAAGTGAACAGAGAGATAGATGTTTAAAATACCACGAATAATAACCATTTTTAAGATCCCTATTCTTATTCCCATCCCTGGAAACATAAAGCACTATGAGAATCAGAAGTCGGGATGATAATAAATTCCATTCACGGAAACCTATCAGCAAGCGCATACGGGTCGAACGGGCAATGTTACCCGGGTGCCGCTGCACAATCATTTCGATTCTAAGTTTAATCCTATTTATTTTTCCATCGCACAACCAGCGAACGAGTGGGCGTCGTCCTCCTCGCATCAGCAAAATGCGATTGACAATGGTGAAAATGGCACCAGCAGGTAAATCCTTACCGGTTGGCTGGCTGGATAGATGATAGGATCTGGAAATGTTATCTGTCTTGGCGCCAACACCACCGGTGCAACGTTGTTGCTGTTTACCTTCGGTTTGGTGTACCGTGAAGCGCTTCGGTGTCGTAAGCGAGAGCTTGGGCGGAAATATGATAGTAAATGGCTTTTTAAAATCATATTTTGCACTTCAATCTGCCATTGTTTGTGCACGTCGGTTTGGTGGGATGTGATCGTTGGGTTCACACTGCTGAGGGGCGTTCAAATAGCAAAGTAATAACGGGAAAATACTCATATTTAATGTATGTTCAAGCTCTATCTGGTAGAAGGGCGAAAGACGCAAGAGTGAAGAAAATGTGGCACAAAAAAGATTCGCTTGTGGTTTGTCACATCAAATTGTAAGTTTTCGTTGTTTTCTACTGCTCTGCATTGGCGAAGTTCAAGCAAATCCTCTGTTTGTTACTTTTATTTTATTATTTTATTTCTTCTTCTTCTTCTTACTGGCATTACATCCCCACACTGGGACAGAGCCGCATCACAACTTAGTGTTCATTCTGCACTTCCACAGTTATTAACTGCGAGGTTTCTAAGCCAAGTTACCATTTTTGCATTCGTATATCATGAGGCTAACACGATGATACTTTTATGCCCAGGGAAGTCGAGACAATTTCCAATCCGAAAATTGCCTAGACCGGCACCGGGAATCGAACCCAGCAACCCTCAGCATGGTCTTGCTTTGTAGCCGCGCGTCTTACCGCACGGCTAAGGAGGGCCGTGATTTTATTTATTCGCCCTTATTCCAGAAAGAGCATGGCTTATTCTGGATTAAGAAAAATGTGTTTTATACGGACTTATCAGATGACGTTTTAATTTATGAGAACGTATGTTCGCTCATTACTATTGTTCGATCAACTCAGTAACTCAACGGACTTGTTTACTAAACTCTACGTGTATTCTAAGCCATTTTACATTACTCAAACATATCTCTTATAATATCAAACATATTTAAATCACGAACAATTATAGCGAAAAGAAAGCTAACGACGACATAATCCTGCTTTGATGCTGGATCGATTCCAACTGCTCTCGTGATTGTGTAGTATGGTCAGGGCCGGATGTAGGGGGATCCGGGGGGGCCGTAGCCCCGGGCCCCGACAAATCTTATGTACCAAAACCAACGTTTTTTGTACATTTTGGGGCCCCTACAAACTGTTGGCCCCGGGGCCCCCTTCTGGCTTAATCCGTCCCTGAGTATGGTATGTTATTTTTCATATTGCGAGAAAAAAAAAACTTCTAATGTTGCCGGAAATAAATATTGTATGCAAAGTTCTTATGGCATTTATCTTTTTTACAATTATGCAGCATTTATTCTAATGTCCAATAAAGTCTAGATCCTACAACATTGAAAGCTTTTTTGTATCTTTATTAAGGAGGCTTTCAGCCCTAGGCTGGCTCGTCTCCGGACATTAAAAGCTGATGAAGGGCTTATTTAATTTAAAACTGGAGGAACTTTCGGAGGAATTCCTGGAGGAATTTCCGGAGGAATTCCTGGAGGAATTTCCGGAGGAATTCCTGGAGGAACTTCCGGAGGAATTCCTGGAGGAACTTCCGGAGGAATTCCTGGAGGAACTTTTAAAGGAATTGCTGAACGAAGTTCTGGAGGGACTTCCAGAGAATCATACGATAGAACTCCTGGAAGAACTTCCGGAGGAATTCCTGGAGGAACTTCCGGAGAAACCTCCTGAAGAAAACCTCCTGGAAGATCTTCCGGCGGAACTTCCATAGGAACTTCCGGAGAAACTCCTGGAAGAACTCCTGAAGGAACTTCCGAAGGATTTTCTGGAGGAACTTCTGAACGAACTTCTGGAGGAACTGCTGGAAGAGCATCCGGAGGAACTCCTGGAAAACCTTCCGGAGGAACTCCTGGAAGAATTTCCGGAGGAACTCCTGGAAAAAGTTCCGAAAAAACTCCTTTTAGAATTTCTGGAGGAACTTCTGAAGGATTTCTCGGAGAAATTTCTGGAGGAACTTCCGGAAGAATTTCTGGAGGAACTTCCGGTGGAATTCCTGGAAGAACTTTCGGTGAAATTCCTCGAAGAAGTTTCGGAACAATTCCTGGAGCAGCTTTTAGAGGACTTCCTGGTGGAATTCACAGAGGAACTTCCCGAGTAATTCCTGGAGGAACTTCCGGAGGAATTCCTGGAGGAACTTCCGGAGGAATTCCTGGAGGAACTTCCCGAGGAATTCCTGGAAGAACTTCTCAAAGAATTCCTGGAGGAACTTCCGGAGGAATTCCTGGAGGAACTTCCGGAGGAATTCCTGGAGGAACTTCCGGAGGAATTCCCGGAGGAATTCCTGGAGGAAATTCCTGGAGGAATTCCTGGAGGAACTTCCGGAGGAATTCCTGGAGGAATTCCTGGAGGAATTCCTGGAGGAATTCCTGGAGGAACTTCTAGAGGAATTCCTGGAGGAACTTCTGGAGGATTTCCTGGAGGATCTTCTGGAGGAATTCCTGGAGGAATTTCCGGAGAAATTCCTGTAGGAACTTTCGGAGGAATTCCTGAAGGAACTTTCGGAGGAATCCCTGGAGGAACTTCCGGAGGAATCTCTGGAGGAACTTCCGGAGGAATTCCTGGAGGAACTTCCGGAGGAATTCCTGGAGGAACTTCTGAAGGAATTGCTGAACGAAGTTCTGGAGGAACTTCCAGAGAATCATACGATGGAATTCCTGGAAGAACTTCCGGAGGAATTCCTGGAGGAACTTCCGGAGAAACCTCCTGAGGAACTCCTGGAGGAACTTCCGGAGGAACTCCCGGAAGACCTTCGGGAGGAACTCCCGGAAGATCTTCCGGCGGAACTTCCGTAGGAACTTCCGGAGAAACTCCTGGAAGAACTCCTGGAGGAACTTCCGAAGGATTTTCTGGAGGAACTCCTGAACGAACTCCTGGAGGAACTCCTGGAAGAGCATCCGGAGGAACTCCTGGAAAACCTTCCGGAGGAACTCCTGGAAGAACTTCCGGAGGAACTCCTGGAAAAACTTCCGAAGAAACTCCTTTTAGAATTTCTGGAGGAACTTCTGAAGGATTTTTCGGAGAAATTTCTGGAGGAACTTCCGGAAGAATTTCTGGTGGAACTTCCGGTGGAATTCCTGGAAGATTTTTCGGTGAAATTCCTCGAAGAAGTTTCGGAGCAATTCCTGGAGCAGCTTTTAGAGGACTTTCTGGATGAATTCACAGAGGAACTTCCGGAGAAATTCTTGAATGAACTTTCGGAAGAATTCCTGGACGAAGTTCTGGAGAAAGTTCTGGAGGAATTTATGGAGGGAATTTCAGAGGAATTCCTGGGGGAACTTCCAGAGAATCATACGAAAGAATTCCTGGAAGAACTTACGGAGGAATTCCTTTAACAATTTTTGGAGGATTTTCCGGGAAAACCTCCGGAGGAACTCCCGGAAGACCTTCATGAGGAACTCCTGAAAGACCTTCCGTAGGAATTTCCGGAGAGACTCCTGGAAGAACTGCTGGAGGAACTTCCGGAGGAACTTCCGTATGAACTTCCGGAGAGACTCCTGGAAGAACTGCTGGAGGATCTTCCGGAAGAACTTCTGAAGGAACTCCTGAAAGAACTTCCGGAGGAACTTCTGGAAAAACTTCCGGAGCAACTCCAGGTAGAATTTCTGGAGGAACTTCCGGAGGAATTTATGGAGGAACTTCCGGAGGAATTTATGGAGGAACTTCTGAAGGCATTTTCGAAGAAATTTCTGGTGGAACTTTCGGAGGAATTTCTGGGGGAACTTCCGGTGGAATTCCTGGAGGAACTTTCGCTGAAATTCCTCGAGGAAGTTTCGGAGTAATTCCTGGAGCAGCTTTTAAAGGACTTCCTGGTGGAATTAACAGAAGAATTTGTGGAAGAATTTTTAAAAATTTATATTGCTTGAAATAAGCTCACGCCGCCGTGCCGCCGGCGCACAGGTCAAGCTGAAACTGTTCAAGTCGATTATTCTCCCACACTTTCTCTTTGGGGACATATTCCTTTTAAATACAAGTGTCGATCTTATGAATCGTTTGCGTGTTGCGCTTAACAGCTGTGTTCGTTTTGTGTACAAGTTGAACAGATTTGCACATGTTAGCAATCTACAGAAGAATCTGCTGGGCTATATTTTTAAGAAAGCTGTTGAAAACTCAAAATCCACCATTTCTACACTAAAATCTTGTACATTTCCGAGGCCAGCGTTCGCAAAATTTGATTATACCCGCGAACTGAACATTAACATATGCTAGCTCAATGTTTGTTAGACTTCTTCACCCAACCGACAAAATGGCATTTCAGCCAATTTTTGTCAAAGCACAATTTCGGCCAAATGGCATTTTCGGCCTTCTGACCAAATGAAATTCTCGGCCAAACTATTTTCGGCTTATAACCGCTTCGACCGAACGGCGAATTCGTCCAAATGAAATTCAACTGGATGACTTTCGGCCTAACGTGTTATTCAGTGAAGTGGCTTTCAGCTAAATGGCTTTCGGTCTAATGTCTTTCTTCCAAACGACCTCTCCCCTTTTTCACCTCGAAAAGATCGCTGGATTCTGAATGCAGCATTCCGTATCGTTTTTGGTTTTGCATGGATAGTTACACTCCATACCATATCTACTTGAACGACGTATGTATTGTACTTTTGAAACCAGCCTATCTGTTTTTCATCAATTTTTTTTAATTGAATGGTTTTTTCACCTTTTTAAAACAAGTTCTAAATAATCATCCTTATTGATCATTTTTATTTTTAATCTTTCACTTTCATTGTCCAACAACTCCATTATTTCTGTTTCCTCTAGTCGATAGAAAAAATCTTCTCCAAAGCAACGGCGAACACAAACCCACAAACCAATCCCGGCAAAACGAATTCCAATTAGCCTAATGTATTCCAAGTAGGATAAGGAGGAATAAACACTCCGGAGTGAATAACACCCCCCATTCATAGTCCATTAGAGAAACACATTCTCGGCTGGGAGCTGCATTCGGAAAACAAAATCCTTCAAACTGACAAACCAATCAGTGAAACACGCAATCAGATCATAGAATTCCGTCCCGTCTCCATCTAGTTGTTGGTTGATGACTGCTTCTTACTCGATTCCCGGACAAGATGAAGCAAAAAAAAATCACGGTATTATCTTCGAACAGATGTGGTGTACCCGAGAAATGTTTGAAATCTGAATAAAACTACATCATTCTGTTGTTCTTGGAATCGGAATTCAAACATGGAGGGATGAAAATTTCAGACATTCAACCAGTAGGTTCCGATTTTCTTACAATTAAGAATATAAAGCTTACACAAATTGTAGAAAATCTTGGCAACACATTAGCTAGTTCCTTATGCAAGTATTGTACAAAAAGCATGCTTGAATAAGAATTTGAAAATTTTGTATATGCCGAGATGCAATACAGATGTTTAAGGTTCTTAGAAATCGGATTCAACAACTAAATAGTACTTGTCTGTTTTCGCTCTTTGAGTTTGTTCAATCGCTCGAATGACCGAATGTATAGCGACTTGATTAAAAAGTATCTCATCATCACAATCATAAATTATGTTTCCAAAAAAATATTTTGTACACTTCTTTCTCGGGTATTCGCCATCCACCTCCGTACGATATCGGTCACATTCTCTCACACTCTGATTTCCGTTTGTCTCCACCAGACGAATATATTGTAGTTCGTTATGTCATCGAAACTTGTGCTCCAACTCCCAACTTCTGTGTTGCTGCGGTGTGTGCAAGGGTTTTTGGTGCATCATCGCACACTAGAACAGCGAATCCGAAAATTGGGAATAAACTGCAGGGGAAACTAGTCGAGAAACTATCAGGTATACAGATGTGGAAACACGATGTGAATTTCTTTCGAAGACGTTAAAACATGAAGCTTCGGAGACACATTGATATGAATAATAATTTGAATTCATGAATTGTTTTTGAATGTCACGATTCATGGTGGAAGTTGGTCGTACTTTACTCTTGATCGTTCATTTTTTTAAATGAAATGCCCAGTCTAGGGGAAGTCATTATTTATGTTTTTTCGACACTTGGAAGCCTGTTGCCACTCCTGGACCGCAATATATTACACCCAACAAAGCATGAGTGAGAAGGCGTGTCCACAATTAATCGAATAGGCAAAACAGACAATTCAAGTTCTGTCATTCAGTAATATCTTTGCATTATTCCACATTTCAAATTCGTCGTCCCACAGTGTGCGCCTCAAATAACCGCACTCGAATTCCATGGAAAGTGCCGGGAGCAATCCACCCACTGACGACCAATAATGAAGCGAAAGGGGAGGACTGAAACTTTTGCGTGTGCATGGATCATCCGCTGCACTCATCCCCCTTGTCTGGTCGAATCACGGCATAAGAAGTATCCGTCTTGTTTGTGCACAGATTTTCATTCTTCTTTCCATTGGAATCCATTTCATGGAGCTTAATATTCCATCCCTGCTCTGGTTCGGAGTCTATATCCCTTCGCTCTGATCTAATAAACTGCAAACAGTTCTCGGATTTGAATATTCGAAATGTAGATCCGCTTGATGCCTGGATTGAGTACAGATGTTAATGCTTTCGGAATGCAGAATTCAAGAAGTGCTCAATCAATGTTTTATTTTTATCGTATAGAACAGTTGTGCGTAAGGAAGACCCATAAAGTTTGTCACGCAAAAATAGGAAATTTAAGGCCGTCTCCTTTTTAAAAGTTCTATTTATTTGTATGGATCGTCTCGCTTCTCAAAACCCTGCTTCCTTTACAAACGTTACGTATTCTATGAACGATTTCTTCACCTTCCAAAAAGAACTCTTTACATCCAAGGGTTAAGTGTGATATATCATTCGACATAATTCGACGAATTGGGTTTGAGTGTGCCAATATGCGAATTTTTGTGCTGGTGATGGCATGGAAAGCCCTCGATAGTAAACCCGAACCAGACCCTAGACCACCACAGTTATATTTTGTTATCAACCATACACAGATAGAAAAATCCACTGAAATTTACGCTAAAAATCATGCACATAAATGGAACGCCATTATTAGCGTAATTCCACATGGGATATAGCCTAAATCTATACAATATTTGACGTTAATCGTCAATATTGCATACAAGTTGTAAGCAATCTTGTTAGGAAGAGGACCATTTCAGCGTAGAAAAGCGTAAATTTCTGCAGGTCAAGTTTTACGCGCTGTTTATTTTTCATTATTTTTTTCTGTGTATTGGTTTTCTAATTTTAAATTGATCACAGTGCCATTGAACATCTCATTACTGCCCAGATATAGAGTATTGATTTTTTTTATGAAACGGTTCAAATCCTTACTGGAATAAGTGCTTTAGTTGCATGGGAGAAAAATGTTTTATCGTTTGTCACGGGTGGGAGGGGGGTTTGGTGTTGTGTCAATAGGTCTGAGTGAAATTGGATCATTGCATTTACCGACAGTATGAAAATCGGATAACAAAATAGTTCAAAATTTAATTTATAATTAAGTTTTCTTGTCCTCAGTACCTATCAATAAAGTTTACAAGAGATTTAAATTGCTCACACAGTAAGTAACCCATTTCCATTCCCCTTTAACTAATTGCTACCCTGGATGAAGGTATGAATTTCTGCGAAAGCCCTTCATCATCTATGCAAGAACCATGTTTGGGAGGTATACAAAATTGCTCACAAAAAGGTGTAATTTAGACTTTTTAAAACACTAGCATTAGAAGGTAAGCTAACAAAGTTTTATATCGAAATTATGTTCATATTTATCGATTGTGTGTGTCTGTGGTCATTATGAATAGCTTACTAGAGGTTCATAATGATGTCTGAACTGTTGTTAGTTATTTCTATAGTTATTTGCACACAATCGCCCGCTTCTTCGTTAATTTCATCCAAATAACTCCAATTAAGATTTCTCCAATGAAACAGCAAACGCATATAATCGTTCCCAGTCCCAGCGATATCCAAGCTGGCAAAAGATCTTCCATTCCGAGCATGTCGCTATTTGCCTTCATCAAAATCCTCCTAAATGGTGATTTTGATTGCATCCTCGAATCCTTATCGTTCAACATAAATACCAAAAATTTTAGAAAATATCGATCAAAATCGTCCCTGTGCCATTTTTCTCGTAATCCTGCTTCGAAGAAAACTCGCTGCGTATGGGCGAACATCTCCAGCAGAGCACTTCTAGTCGGTAAATAGTAAGTGCCAATATTCATCCCGAAGCTCTCTCTCATGGTGTAATAGATCGTACGACCTTTTGCGTAATCGTAGTTGAAAGGCATCTTGACGTTGTAATCAATTTCGTTTCGGACCCCATAGTATGCATTTATGCCGTCGAGTACCATTCGCTCGGTATCGGAATCGTCAAATTGGACGCCTTGAAATTTTCTATCCCTGTGTATATTGGAGTGGACATATTTGTTAATGTTTAGCTTCATGCCCGACACCACCATATCATGAACTGTTCGTATTTCCGCAACAGAGGGCTTCTCGGTCATAAACGAAATGATCCGCGTTTCGTAAGCCGTCAACATTAGAAAGAAGAAAACGATCAATGCTGTAAAAACTAGCCGCTCTTTGGTGCTGGTGTGGTGCAGATTGTAGCGTTCGTATCCGCACAGCACCAATAAGGTTGTATTGTTTTTGAAAACTTGAGGGAATTTAAGATGAATCAGTTCGATCGAAAACAGAAGCGTTATCATGACGATCCAAACTTCCATGGAGAAGGGCCAAACAAACATTTCCACAACGTTGATGGTTCTTGCTCTCGGAACTATGATTATATTAGTCCAGGGAACCACGGCAAACAACGTCCGATAAAACTCCGGTGGCAGCTTAATTATCGATAGCTCTTGAAGCGAGATGTCAATGGCTTTGGACTCCAAATACTTCGAGAAGCAACTCTTCATTGGTCCACCAGCGGGGCATGGGCTCCTGAGAAACTTCGGAGTGGCGTTCAAATACTTTGCAGTCCCACGCATCCATTCATGATCGTCGTAAGCCACTCCAAACGGGCCGCTGTACTTCAAGAGGCGTCCATGCATATTGAGAAGATTGTTCCTGAATAACTTTCGGGGATTCACATTCAATGGTAGACCAGAATAAGGTGCGTTGTTTCCGGTTTGAATGATCACTCTTTTGTTGGTTGAGATGAAAACTTTACGAGTGAAGCTTTTGAACACTTGTTCGATCACTAGCTTAGAGTACTGTTCCCCGGAGAAAATTATTAATCTGGTGTTAGGGTTCAGAATATCTGCCATATTAATCAGATTCTCAAACCGCTTATCCTGTCCTTCAAATTTGGACGAACGAACATTGATCAACATCAAGGTCGGGCTTTTCGGGAAGGCTGAAGAATAACTCATCCAGAAAGAAGAGTTGATCGTGTACTTTGCGACTTCAGTAATCCGAGGTGATTTAAGAACCTCGTCAAATTCGTCACCAAAGGGAAATTGGTCACTGAGATCCCAGAAGATGCAATCGAAAACGCCGTGCTCATGGTTCACTAGGTATTCAATTATGTCGAGGGAAAAATTCACCACTTGGGGGAAAATATTGTCAGATGCTATTCCCGAGCAGGCAACCGAAAGGAGAAATAAATGTGTTGACGCTCGAATCATGGTTCAAACAGTAATGCTTTAGAAATTAATTGTTTGTAGTGCAATGATGCTATGGAAGATAAGAGCAAATCTATCAACAGTATTTCCATCCAAAGGCGTACAACGTTTGGGCTTATTTTTTTTGAATCCAACAATTGAGGAAACAGCAGAAGCTTGATGTGTTAATAGAGCTTATGTTTGAAAATTGTAAATTGGAAAACATATTATTAATATCTTCGGGTAGGCGAGCAAAGGCGTAGAATTGTCAATCTGGAAATAGCGAGTTCGATTCTCGGTCCGGTCTAGGATGTTTTCGGGTTGGAAACTTTCTCGACATCCTGGGCATAGTGTATCCATTGTGCTTGTCACACAAAATTCGGGGGAAGGGTCATTTGGCCGCCATTTGGCCGAATGCCACTAGGCCGAAACTCAGGTGGTCGAAAGTCATTTGGCCAAAAGGGTCATTTGGCCGAAAGGGTCATTTGGCCGAAAGGCTCTTTTGGCTGAATGGGTCATTTGGTCGAATGGGTGATTTGGCCGAAAGTGTCATTTGGCCAAAAGGGTTATTTGGACGAAAGGGTCGTTTGGCCGAAAGGGTCGTTTGGCCGAAAGGGTAGTTTGGCCGAAAGAGTCATTGGGCCGAAAGGGTCATTTGGCCGAAAGGGTCGTTTGGCCGAAAGGGTCGTTTGGACGAATGGGTCATTTGAACGAAAAGGCCATTTGGCCGAATAGTTTATTGAAAAGTGAGAAATTAGGAATGAGAAGAGAGGCGTCTCATCACTCACTTTGCGCTCCTCTTTTTTCACAGTGAGCAGTGGGAAATGAGGAGTTACACGTCTCAATACTCACTTTGCGCTTCTGACTTTTAACAGCGAGAAGTGAGAAATTATTAGTGAGAAGTGAGACGTCTCATTTTTATTTCCTCATTTCTCACTTCTCACTGTGAAAAGTGAATAATGCGGAGTAAGGGTCCTCCTTAGCCGTGCGGTAGGACGCATAGCTACAAGGCAAGACAATGCTGAGGGTGGCTGGGTTCGATTTCCGGTCCGGTCTAGGCAATTCTTGGATTGGAAATTGTCTCGATTTCCCTGGGCATTAAAGTATCATCGTGTTAGCCTCATGATATACGAATGCAAAAATGGTAACTTGGCTTAGAAACTTCGCAGTTAATAACTGCGGAAGTGCATAATGAACACTAAGCTTTCAAGACGGCTTTATCCCAGTGTGGGGATGTAATGCCAATGAGAATAAGTAGAGGAGTAGTGAGACGTCTCACTACTCACTTCGCGCTTCTCATCTTTGAAAGCGTCTCACTTCTCACTCCTCATTTCTTACTACTCGCTGTCAAAAGTGAGAAGAAAAAAAATGAAGATTGAGAAATGAGACGTCTCACTTCTCACTCCTCATTTCTCACTTCTTGCTGTGAAAAGTGAGTAGTGAGACGTTATACTACTCACTTTAAGCTCCTCTGTTTTACTGTGAGAATTGAGACGCCTTACTTCTGTTTCCTCATTTCTCTCTTCTCACTGTGAAAAGTGAGTGAGTGAAAAGTGCGAAGTGGGTAGTGAGACGTTTATCTTCTCATTCCTACTTTCTCATTTTTCAATAAACTATTCGGCTAAATCGCCTCTTCGGCCAAATGACCCTTTCGGTTAAATTACTTTCGGAGTATGGTCTGTTCGGCCAAATGGTATATTCGGCCAAACAACTTTCGGCCTAGTGGCATTCGGTCAAATGGCTTACGGTCGATTGGGTTTCGGCCAAACGACCACCACCACCAGCAAAATTCGTACTCATGCAATGGCGGCATAGAAAGTTTTCAATTCATAACTGTGGAAATGCCAATAGAACACTAAATTGAAAAGCAGGTCAAGTTCCAGTTGGAATGTAGAGCCATTGAAGAAGAAGAAGAAGACTATTAATCATCCTACACTCACTAAAATACCAGAGCATTTTATTTCGTTAAACAGATATTTATTTACAGGAGCCACACCGCTAACGAAAAACCCTTGGAACACCTCTGAGGTATCAACTCCATCGGCTTGGTAATTCCAGTGATATGGATCAACCAATCCGTTGAGCTTTTTTTTTAAATGCATTTGCTGTTGAGCATTTTATTATTTATTCAGGCTGAGGCCGTGGTCTACGTTCAGCTTGGTCCATGGCTGCACCATCGCCATCCACGCAGTCTACCTAATCGATCCATATTGTTCGTTGCGCACCTCACTTTCTAGTGCCCGTCGGATCGCTATCGAGAACCATTTTTACCGGCTTGTTGTCCGAAATTCTGCTACAGAAGTTTTCAGTGCCGTTGTATCGGTGCCGGCATTTCCTGCCACGATGCGTCTTCGAATATCTCTTGTTCTCGACGTGTTGCTGACTAATCCGATTAGCGTAGTTTCTTTCTTCAGCCTGACGTAGGCTTCCTCCGTCATCTCAAAGTTATGCGCCCTAATACCAATGTGATCGACGAAGCCAAATCGCTGAACAGTCTTCATGAAAGTCGTACTACTAATGTCGATGCCAGCCCTTCATATTACCTCCCGTTTGTTTGCTCATGAGTCCTGCGTGGTACGCATTAGCATTAGCATTAGCATTGTTACGGTGTAATTCGTATATTGGACACTAGTGATACTCATGTTTTACTTTTGAGATCCTTATCTAGAATGCTTTCAGAAATTAAGAAGTAGAGTGGTCTTTGATTCCAGTCTTATACAAAAATAACAAAAGCATGAGGATTACTACTCCCGGCCACGCCCATCTTCACCGTAACTAGGGAGAGGAAGGAAGGGTTGATGTGGTTCTTACATAATGAGAGGCCACCGACTTAGCGACACCCTCATAAGTACCACGGAGTTGGATGAGGAAGGTATTCGTTGATTCAGGATTTGCCTGTAGCTGGCAATGTAACCGTGGTAGATCTTACCCCGTAACACACCACGCAAAGAGGTGTCTACCCAGCGTTACGAGTCGCCCATGAGTCCTGCGTGGTACGCTCCTTGAGCTCTTTTGCAATTTTTGCTAGTCGATAACATACATTTTGAGAAAGATTCTTGTGAACGGCGTTTAGCAATGTGATTGCGCGGTAGTTGCTGCAGTCATCGTTGTTTACAGACGATTCTCTATGAGACCAATGGGAAATTCAGTTTCTTAAGAATTGCTTCACATATACCTATTACATTGGCAGCCTAATCTTTGAATGGCGATTTCGAATTTATTTCTTTTTATTAGCAGAAACAAGTTTCTTTATAATAAATAATACTCGTAATGGGGTGAATTGCCGTATAGTTCCATATGACATGCTCAGAGCATAAAATAGGCAAATGCATTTGAATATAGCTGACTTTCTTCCTGTAGCAGTTTCATCTCTGCACAAGTGTTTCACAGATCATTTATCGTTTGAATCCCGGAGTCTCCCATTATTCAATCATTTCCGATCTTTTTTGTCCTGTTCGGGTGTGCCACTGCGACCAATTATTAGATCTATTGTAGCGTTACCCGTATCCTTAGTGTTTAAGTGCATGTCGAATTACTCCAGTGCTATTGAGAAGCAAAGCAGTATCGGTTTCGATACAGTTGTTGTTTTGTTTTCTCAAGACCACCATGACAAGGTCCCGCTATTTAGACCCTTCATAGAGAGCAATCCCATTGAAGGCGCGCCCCTTATCAATAGGAAATCGATCCTTTCTTGAGAAAACAGAACAGTAATACTGTTTTGGCCATGCATCGGAGCCCTAGCCACATCCTTGTCTTGCTTCTAGAATATCACCAGTGAAACTCTTAAAAACCCGGGATTTAGCTCTGACTACAAGACCATTTCAAGCAATACAATTTGTTTAGTAATAAGAACTTCCACGTGTTCCTCTCACTACCATTGTTCATCAGTTCAAGAAGAGTTAGTACGTATTTAAACCCCTAACTCGATATTTCCAGCAGTCAGTTCAGCCTAGGACTGGGTACCGAGGTTTTTTAACTAATTGCTTGAAAAGTTTTTTCCGCTGCATATAGTCTAGCCTCAAACAAGAGGAATTCGAGTCTTTCAACTGTCTGCAGGGTAACATTAATTATGTTTTATTTCTGAGACTGCTGTTGGTAGCGAGGACTAAATACGATGAATCCTTAATTACCACAACTTATTGCCCTAGCTAGAAAAATGGATTAGGCTAGGGCTCTGTTTGGTAGATCTTACACCGCAACCAGGGTTGTTAACGTTAATTAACGATTAACGCCGTTTCGATAATCCGTTGACGTTGATTCTAACTTTTAACGAATATTCCGTTGATTTTTTCAAAACGTTTATTAACGACAACGTTAACGCAATGCGTTAATTTAACGTCAACGGCTGCGTTATTTTCACGTTAATGATTGCAGTTGAATTCAAATTTCGAAATCCTAAATTTTGTTTGTCTATTGTGTACCTTAGCATGATTTATCGACATTATTCGTGATGATATTGCTGCCCAAGCAAATTTTTTCTTTATATTCCCATGCCTAATTTTTAATACAAGATTTTTTCTGTATATTTTAGTTATGTACCGAAAATTGAATCATACAAGTTGGGGAAAAAAATTCATTACTGTCTAAGTAAATCTACGTTTCTCAAGGGGAAAAAAAAATTTTGAATGTATACTATACTAGTAAATGTTATATATTTCAGTCAAATGATCGAATTAATAGCAAAATTAATAATTATGTACATATGTTGAAATATTCTATGAAACGTAACTGCAAAGACATTATTTTACAATTTGTTGTTAGCACACATAAGTGCTTGTATCTCCAAATTGGCATCAGACAAGTTTGCCCTATCGGCTTTAAAAATGCTTCCAACTAAAGAAAATAATCTTTCAACACTAGCGCTTGAAGGAAGAGCTGTGTTATAATACAAGAAAAGTTTTCCTAATCTTTTGAATGGTTTCTTGCTCTTCTCTCCGAAACAGTCTTCAATACTCGTCTGACTACTTGAAGAGAGAAATTGTGCAAGTTCCTCTTCTACTGATTCTTCATCGGGAATTGCAGAATGTCTTGAAAGCGTGGAATGGTTCAATCCGAAAAACAACGAATCTTCATCTGGTTCTTCAAATCCGCCTGACCGTTCAGCTTCAAATGTTTGAAAGGAGTTATTGCAATGCAAGTTCTCAGTGGCATGACGAACACACGGATGAGTGCCATCATCAACTGCTTTCATCTGCTTCAAAAGCAGGTCCTGTATGATACCCTTAGATGAATGAATATTTAATCCATCCCAATCAATTTTAAAACAAGGAATCAAAGATGTGGCTACCAAAAGATCTTCTTCAGTCATCATATATCCAAATCTTCGCTCTGAATTTATTGATCGAATCATTTCATTCAATAAGGGAACGCAGTACTTTAATGGCTACTTTAATGGCAAAAACATGTACTTTTCTTTTTGGAGTAAATCTAAGGCATATGCAACTGGGTGTGTTACCCATACATATTCCCGGAGATATGTTAACTCGGATGGAAGAAGCTTTGGAAGTCCTGCTCGATCTATTACTTTCTCAACGTTTTCAACATTCTTGTCGTACAGGTCACAGATCTGGAGAAAAAAAAAATCAATAAACTCATCTCGACATACAACTAAGCATTCTAACCTGTTGTCTTGCTTTATATTCCGAATTCCACCTTGTTTACATACGCCTATTCCGGCCTTTATTATCTCCGCTACTGCAGACGATTTATTCTGTAGACGCCACCAAGTTTTCAATTTCTTTTGAACAGCTGCTTCCATTTTTGACAATGGACTGCTCTTCTCGCTTATGTTCTTGAACCCATCATGAGACGTCACTAAATTCAGAATGTGACTGGCACACCTTTGGTGAGGTGGGAGTAACACATCATTCTCGAATACTTCCAGATTCGTCAATAACTCATCGACATCTACTGATTCCAAGTAATCGGTTTCGTCGTCCTCATAATCAATCTCATCTGTAACAAGAACATACAAAAAATAATAATAAATGTTGCATCATGATTATAGAATTATATAATGGCTCATAAATGTTTTGCCTCGAGAAGTTGTAAAATATTTGATTTCTTTAATTCATTCATATGCAAGGCCAACTATATTTAAAAGGTTGACTGACATTTTAACAATCAAATAATATAAACGAATAAAAACAAATTAAAACTTACCATTCAAAGGACTTCTTGCAGCAAAATCCTTAAAAGCTTTCCTGAGATTTGCTGCGCTATCTGTGGTACATCGTCTCACCTTTTCTGCTATGGAAAAGTCGCGGTGTACCTTATCGATGGCCTCAGCGAGTGTCTCGGCAGTATGTCTTCCGTAAATTCTACGAAGCGCTAAAGCAGCCGATTTCCTTTCCATCGTAGTTTCATCTATCCAGTGCACCGTCATTCCAAGATAGCTTCTTCTGAATTTAGTCCAGCAATCGGCCGTCGTTGCCACATTGCTGGCATTTGCAAGCTGAGATTTCAAACCACCTAACATTCTTCGGAATCGGCCATCCAAACGCTGCATCAGTGTTTGGCGGCAACTAACGGTTATTTCTTTAGGTAGTCCTAGCAGAACTAGTTTCCTGAAAAAAGGTGACTCTACGGTACGAAAAGCAAGTCCATCGTTGATAATGTATTCATCTACGGCATCATCAACATCTTCTTGAGTGACTGGCGCTTCCGGTTCATTTTCCGAACATCGGATTTTTTTTCTTCCGCTTGCAAACTCGTTTTTCAGCTGCTGATCCGCAAATTCGTGCTTCCGCTGATGAAGTGAATATAAGAATTATAGAACCTAGTTTACAGCTCAATGAAACTTACCTTAAGATGGCTTTTCAAATTCGAACGCACACTTTATCACACAATATTCTGGGTCGCACAATTTGCATCGAGCTTCAAAATTTTTCGTGCTCTTCTGCTGTACAAAATCGAAGTATATATTGAAGCCATCCCAAGGCATTCTTGTAGCTTCGTTCACGGCCATTTGAAATCTTGAAAATAGATTACCTACAAAATGTCCGTGGAAATACTGACAAGCTTTCCTTGCTTCTACGACTATTTATACTCATGGGTAGTGTTTTTTTCATTATCCATGGATACAAGGATTATCCATAGAAACGTATTGTTTACCAACGTAAATTAAAATCAACGCCAACATAACGTGATTCGATAGCGTTGATTCAACGCAAATCATTGACGCTGACGATAACAACCTTGCAAATCAACGCAACGCCGCTGACGTTCGAGACTTGATGCTGGTAAGATTTTTTTTTATTTTTCATATTTTTATATATAATTGTAATACTGTTCTTATGATGTCGGGAAAAATCGTAAAATAAAACTCGTATGTACCTATATCGCCTCCACTTTGGTACGTATATAGCCAATCTGTGCATTATATACGATTAAGTTGGTTTTTATATAATAACCTATATCACTAGATATAGGTACCAAAATGTTGTCTGGGAAATGTCCATAAAACTCCGAGGAAACAAAGAAAAAAATTACGCATATATAAAAAAATAAATCATAAGATTTGTGTACAAGATACGACCGCAAGGTAGACGTTGAACAACGTAAGGACATCGTTGCGACTCATTTTCCTGCCATAACTTAGCGACTGTGTTTTGTACTTTGAAGAAATTTCTCTCGGATCAGTTTTTTTTGTATAAAAAAGTTGGGAAGAACCGATTTATTTTCAATAATGCGTCTTCCCTGAGAGAGAGAAGCCAGCTCACTGACAGATCGTTTATTTACTATGTCTTCTTCTTTTTTATTTGTGTGGAAACCGTGGAAACTCAACAAATCAAAGTAACATTCCATAACGTCGTAAGCCACATGTTTCACTCCAATAAAAACTTGTTCGAATTAGCTGATTTTAATGGTTATGAGCTTCCTAACGGTGAACAAAACCGATATCGCATAATACGGGATCATTCACTGCAGCAGATATAAAAAAAAGTTTGCGAACATAAATTGCCAAATAAATAATTTTGGTTACGACCATTTGAAGCTGCATCGCTGTATTTACTTTTTCGGTTCGCAGTGTCTGGATCGCGGTGACATTAGGATGAACGTAAATAAAGCGAGCTGTCTTCTCTCTCTCAGCGTCTTCCTATTCGCAAACAACAACAAAACCAAATGAGAATCTTAAGAGAAAGTTTCCCTTGACTGCTACTGATGCCATCCATGCGAATTAATTTTGCAGCGTCTCCCTCTGACGCGCGCTTGTGATGGTACTACCGACGGAAACTTTCTGCCGCTGCTTAGCGATTAATTTGCACTTTGAACAAAACTGGTCTCGGTTCCACCTTCCCTTGGGTACAAGGTCCTGGATAGCCAGCTGGGCGGACGCCATGCAACGATTACTAAACCATGTTTTACACTCACCAAAGCGCTCGTTAAGTTGTTTGATCCATGCCAGACGGTGGACCTCAGAATTTCGTGTTCTGGAAGTAGTGTTCATGACCATCCTCAGGAACTTATTCTGTACCTTTTGGAGTTTTAGATGATTGGTTTTAGCGCAGCTCTCCCAGACTGGTATGCCGTATTCGATTACGGGGAGGATGATTTGCTTGTAGACGGAAAGCTCATTTTTCAGGGATAATGACGACCGACGGTTGATCAACGGGTACAGCAATTTCAACAAAACGTTACATTTTGACACAGTTTTGACAAATAGGATAGCTGTCTTTGGTCAAACCTATTCTAGGGTAGTCTATCTAGGTTAGCCCATTCCACGGTCGTGCCATTGAGGATGATTTTGCAATCCTTAACCGGAACAAGCCTGAGGGATTTCGAGTGGGGGAAGATTATGGTCTGGGTCTTCGCCACGTTGATACATATCTTCCAGCTGTTGAAATAATCTGTCAGGACACCCAGGCCTCGTTGGAGTTCTGCCACGAGCACTCGAAATAATCGTCCCCTGTAGACGTTAGAGGTGTAATCTGCAAACGTGACAAAGTGCCGCCTTTTTGAGGTTCTGGCATTTCGGAGGTGAACAGGTTGAACAGCAAGGATCCGAGGATATTACCTTGTGGGACGCCTGCGATAATGTCGTGCGCATTGGAACTCGCTCCGCTGCTTGAGACCTGGAATGTCGTATCCGACAGATAGTAGATCTGAGTGTATCGATGGCTAGGGTGTTGCTTATCTGCTGGGCCTTTGGAGCATGCTGTTCGCGGGCTAGAGAGAACGCCTCCTGGATGGCGTGCAGCTGCTCGTCGACGTCTTCGGATGACACCGGATGCCGCTGGTAATCGATGTTCTCGTCCACGCACCGTTGAAACCGACCCCAGTCGACTTGGTGATAGTTACGCCGGGTTAGCTCGTGCCGATTCAGCGAAGTTCCATATTCACCGAGGTTCCAACCGCCACCATTGGATAGTGGTCCGAGCTAAGCTCCCTAAGGCTGGGAAACGCGATCGTTCATGTTCGTGATGAAGATGTCGAGCGTTGCATGGGCTCAGGATGATGTAGTGGGCTTCTAGCTCGTCATTGCACCAGACGACTCCGTTCCGGTTTGAAACGGTGTTTCCCCACGATCGGTACTTTGCGTTCAGGTCACCGGTGATGATGAATTGCCCCTGCCGCCGAGTGAGCTTGACTATATCTCTTCATAGCTCGGCCAACATGCCGTTGTCGACTTTGGCTTATGTGGGACAGTAAGCCACGATGAACGTACCGATTCCGACGGATGTGATGACTTCCACTTCAACGGCTTCGATAATTTTTAGCTTGAAGGCAGCAGACGACAGGCTGCTCGACTTTGGCTTATGTGAGACAGTAGGTCACGATGGACGTGACTATTCCGACGGATGTGGTGACTTCCACTCCAACGGCTTCGATAATTTTTAGCTTGCCTTGAAGTCCTGCAGCAGACGACAGGCGATGTTACTCCGCAAGAAGATTGCCACTCCTCCCCCTTTGGAACATGTTCGATCGAACCTCACCAGCCTAAAACCCGGAATTGTTGCACTTACTTCGGCATTCAGGTGGGTTTCGGTGATGAAAGCCGCGTCAATTTCCTGCTCCTCAAGAAATTCGCTGAGCTCAACGATTTTGCTCTTGAGCGAGCAAGCATTCCGGTTTGCCAGACCCAATCTAGAAGCCATTTTCAATGACGAAAAGGCTAGGGTGTAAATCTGGTCGAGTCCGAGCCGTAATTTGGTTAAGCAGTTGGAGCTAGCTGCTCCGGGTTGTAGAGCGGAGTGGAATCCTCCAGGGGTAGAGGATGCTCATCTTGCTGCCGGCGTAATCCAGGAGGAGGGAGCGGGGGCCATTCGCTGGAGGATGGAGTCGGCGGTGCTGGAGCTTGAACCGACGCAGAAGCTGCTGCCAGTCGCTTGTGTGGTTGTAACGGTGAGAGGATTGGAATCGCTCGACGGGGAGCCACGATGGCCGGATAGTTCACCTCGTTGACTACAGGAACATGGATCTTCTTCATTAGGGTCCCTGTAGAATCCTTTTCCGGATTTCCAGTATCTCGACTCGCTTTGGGCAGCCCTTTGTGGTGACCCGATGTTTGTTGCCTCAGTTGGAGCACTTGGGATCGGCCACCTCCATCTTATCGCACTCGTTGGTCGGATGGGATTCACTATACACTTGTTGCAGCGTGGCTTTATACGGTAGTTCCTGTTACGTGACGGCGCGATGCACTGGCCGATAATGCTCACAGTCACCGACGGTGTAATTTATAACGCTGAACAGGTAAAGGTCCTCCCAGATGGTGAAGCCGTGCTCCAGATGAACCAAGTAAAGCTGGTCGCGATATCTCCTCGCCTTGTCGTGACTAGCGATCTTGTGCACGGCCACTGGCTTAAGTCCCCAACTTTTGAGCTCTGCTCAAGCTCAGCAAAGCCTTGAGCGGCTTCGTGCCGAAGTGTTCATGAGTGCAGTACTTATACTTGTGAACCTCGAGGAACTCCACAACGGATTGATGATGGTCCTTATTAATCAGCACCCTTTTCACGCCCTCGCTCGGTGCAGAGCCTAAATGTACATTTCAGCCCCTTAGCGATCAGCGGCGAATTTTAGGGCGCAAATCCGGCGGCTTCACAAAAACCGGTGGGCACTTCTCCTGTTGCTCTTGTTGCGCCTGCACGGAAGAAATAAACTACCCAATAGTGAGTTTAATTCACCCAACCTCGAACATCCGTACGGGAAGCCAAAAATGAGTAAGTAGGGTCGAAGTAGTTTGCCTTTACTCCCATGTTAAAAAAGTACCCAACGGAAAATTTATTTACCCAAATGTAAGTTTAATTCACTCAATTTCGACCTCAGGTAATAAAACTCAAAATTGGCTTCCCGTGTTGGTCGTTGGATTGTTTGGCTCTTTTTTTTTGACAACAGAAGAAAGAGTGAATGAAAGAGATGAGAAAAAATAACTCAAAAATAAGTTTAAAAAACTCAACGCTGGGTACTTTTTTTTCTTCCGTGTGCGGTAGCTGCGATTGCTGCTTCCTACGTTTCTTCGGTGGACTGCCGGCATCATCGATTGGCAACGACGAATATACGTTGCTCTACAAAAGCTGCTTGGAGAGGTTAAACGCGCCTCCAAGAGCAGTGTGCTTCGGCACCTTTTCCGACTCTCCTACACTCTAACTTTCACTTACTCAGAGACTGAGTAAAATTGTATTGCTATCTCTTTTTTTCTCATGGAAATTTTACTCAGTTTCCGTCAAAAGCGGGACTACTCATAGTGAAACTATATTTGACCCCGGGAGTCCTGCTACGTCCCAGAAGGGGATGTGCCTAAGCCCCAAGCTGCTGGTCTAGAGCCAACGGCAGCTTCCGGGGTGGGCACTCAAGGCCTCTTTTCTCCCGGGTCCCAGGGCGTTGTTTGGAAGGGAGAGTTTTCGGTGGGGTGGTCCTAATAAAAAATATTGATTTACCTTTTTCACTTTTTATTCGGTGACTACGGGTGACGGTGAACGTTCGTACACTTCGCTGGCGCGATACCAGCGGGAAGGTGCCAATGGCGGGCGGCCAACGAACGCACAGCTGAGCGGAGGTCGGGCGGTGGCCTGTCGAAAGCCGCCGACGGCGGGGGACGTAGAAGCGGCGACGGTGGTGCGCCGAGAAGTTGGTTTGGTTGAATGGTTGAATGGTGGCGGGATGACGCTCGACTGGTGGCCTGTCGAGGAGCTGCGATAGCCAAGAATAGCTTCAATCGAGGATGACGAGCTTTGCACTGATGCACAGTGGGCCAGTCGAAGGTCGCAGGCGGCGTAGAATAGCTTCCGGGAAGCAGACAGTGGCGTGGAGCCTAACGACGGGGTCGATGAAGAATCCCACGTGCGACCGACTTAGGTGAGGTTGCCGTAGTGCAACGCGGCGGTGGTGTGGCGTTCCGCCACGGGCTTGACATCGGCTGTAGGGCAGCCGATAGTTGGCCTAAGGCCAGCGAAGGCGAGGAAGGGCTTGGATGGCGGCTCGTTAGCACCCGGCTGGTGGTTTATCACTGAACGGCGACGGTGTGGAGTGGCTTGGTTGGTGGTGGATCTCGAGAGGCGATGGTGTACTAAGGCTTGGACGGAATGTGTTGACGGGAGTCGATAAACGGCGACTTCAAAAGTGTCCTTGCCATGTAACGAATTTCCACTTCGCGGTACAGGTGACCGTACACTCGAACGGATTACGGTTGCAATTCAACTAGATTTCCCAGATATATGCACGAGGAATCGACGTTACTTGTCACCGAAACACGACCGCACCATCGTTCGATCACACACTTAATAATCTCTTGTCGCTTCTTGCCACCGAGCGAAATCTCCCAGCCCCACTCGGAGCTCACTCTCGCTGCATCCACCCACATAGCCACCCATTTCGCATTTATTCTTCCTCGTCACCCGTTATCATTTTTCGTTGGTAACCGTCGTCACCGCAGCCAAACGAGCGAATTTTGAATTGCCCGTTGGTTCCTAGCTGTACAAAATTAAACCCTACAACCCCACACAAATTAACAAACTAGTTACCGTTCGGTAACAATAGCTATGAGTTATCCTGCTTTTGGCGGAAACTGAGTAAAATTTTCGTGAGAAGAAAAGAGAGGGCAATACAATTTTACTCAGTCACTGAGTAAGTGAAAGTTAGCGTGTATATGACGGATCCGGGAGAAAATAACGTCAACGCGACGAATCGAAAGCGTAAACACAGCGAACGAACGAGAAAAAATGCTTGGAAAAAATGCGCGAGCTAAAAGCACCTCCGTACAGAGCGCGCAGACACAAACTGGAATGCTTCGTTATCTTATTCCACTCCGCCTACTTTATTTCTTTGTCCATTTGCATTGTATTGGCGAATAAAGGTTGCACGAAGAAGAAGCCGAAGGATGATATTTGAAAAAAAAAAATGCATGGGAAAGCATGCGGACATTTTTTAAAAACTTAATTGAAATTCTGCTTCAAATATTCCTGCTCTTAATCCTTTACTTCAGCTTAGCTTCTTTCCCATTCCGGCTCGTTGTTTACTCAATTTTCGTTACTCCTCTAAGTACTGAAGGCAAGACATTAATCGCTGTGATGCACGACTGCAGCTCTTACTAACGGACGAATCGTTTAAAGACACTTCAGATCTAGATCAATACCAAATTTTCAAAACGACTTATCTGCTTTTGTAAACAATGATTCGAACGTCGTTTCGACGAATCTGATAGCACTCCCACGCAAACCAATATTGTCAACGCGTAGATGAAGGTTTCTGCTATCTGTTGATGGTGTTACTTTGCGCAGGAGGGGGAAGGGTCGTTTGGACGTAACCCATTCGGCCGAAAGCCATTTGGCCGAATGCCACTAGGCCGAACAAACCATTAGGCCGAAACCCATCTAGCCGAAAGAGTCATAAGGCCGAAAGGGTCATTTGGCCGAAAGGATCGATTGGCTGAAAGGGTCATTTGACCGAAAGGGTCATTTAACCGAAAGGGTCATTAGGCCGAAAGGGTCGTTTGGCCGAAAAAGTCATTTGGCCGAATAGAACATTTGGCCGAATAGGACAGTCAGACAGACAGACAGACGTCTCACTTCTCACTCCTGATTTCTCACTTCTCACTGTGAAAAAGGGAGCGCGAAGTGAGTAGTGAGACGTCTCCTAACTCATTTTTTACAGTGAGAAGTGAGAATTGAGGAATGAGAATTGAGACGTTTCTCTTCTTACTCCTAATTTCTCACTTTTCAAATGCCCTATTCGGCCAAATGTCTTATTCGGCCAAATGTCCTGGTCTGCCTAATGACCATTTCGGTCAAAAGACCCTTTCGGCCAAATGACCATTTCGGCCAAACGATCCAATCTGTCAAGCAAACACTACACTTTTAGCTTTTATCTGGGATTGATTAAATCAGTTCCGCACACCGGAAATGCTCCAAAGATTGACAGATATCACCTCAGACTCAATTATCATCCTCCCCTTCCGATTACACGGCTTATCAGTAGCTTCCGTATTGGTGACATTTTTACCTTTAGTCGATATATTTAATTCAAATTGATCTAACTAAATGCCCGAGAATCAGACTAGCTTAATACACTAATAACCGCAGCCACTTTGTCTTAAATATTCATTCAATTTAGAATAGCAGCAATTTGGATTGAAGGTTGCGTTTATTATTGTTATCTACGAAGAATACATTGAACTTTGAGATTATCATTACCGTTGCTTAACAGCGAATGCAATTCATAATACGGATTGGTTGATCCATATCATTGAAATTACCTGGCCGAAGAAAATTAAACCGCACAAAGGGTTCCAAGGATCTTCCTGTCGTGACCGGACGAGGTTTCTAAGCTCGACCGTTCGCCGCAACAATCAGCAAACTGACTTCCGTCGTCGATTCGTTCACACGAACACGAACTAGAGAAAAACAAAAACATTTGTGCGTTACCATGGAGCTCAAATTAGCTCAATACACATTGATTCGAGTTACTCAATAAATGAGTGCATATCAATAGAACATATGTCAAATGCAGATTACAAGGGATTTATGGTAATGGCATTTTGCTATAATAATTTTATCATAACATCTAATGCCAATCTTATCCACTACACTTCCGACAGCGGAGTACGGCTCCTGGAAGTCGATGGAGTATTTGTTTAAACTTTCCATGATTTTGCTCTTTCCCTTGTTTCTGAATATACAGAAAGAAAAAACTCAAACGCTTTACACCTGGATGGATGATTAAACTGATCATATTTCCCAGAGCATCAATTCACCAAAGGCAATCTATTTCTTAAGCATTTCTGTTTGAATCATGATTCGAGTGCCTACACACTTATTTATTCTCTCGATGGTCTGCGCGGACATGCCATCTAAGCACATTTTTCCCCAAGTGGTGAACTTTTCCCTCGACATAATTGAATACCTAGTGAACCATGAGCACGGCGTTTTCAATTGCATCTTCTGGGATCTCAGTGACCAATTTTCCTTTGGTGACGAATTTGACGAGATTCTTAAATCACCTCGGATTACTGATGTCGCAAAGTACACGATCAACTCTTCTTTCTGTATGAGCTATTCTTCAGCCATCCCTAAAAGACCGTCCTTGATGTTGATCAATGTTCGTTCGTCCAAATTTGAAGGACAGGATAAGCGGTTCGAGAATATGATTAAAATGGGAGATATTCTGAACCCTCACACCAGATTGATAATTTTCTCCGGAAAACAGTACTCTAAGCTAGTGCTAGAACAAATGTTCAAACGCTTTACTCGTAAAGTTTTCATTTCAACCAACAAAAGAGTGATCATTCAAACCGGAAACAACGCATCTTATTTTGGTCTACCATTGAATATGAATCCCCGAAATTTATTCAGAAACAATCTTCTCAACATGCATGGACGACTATTGAAGTACAGTGGCCCGTTTGGAGTGGCTTACGGCAACCATCAATGGATGCGTGGAACTGCAAAGTATTTGAACGCCACTCCGAAGTATTGTAAGAATCCATGCCCCGTTGGTGAACCAAAGAACAGTTGCTACTTAAAGTATTTGAAGTCCAAGGCCATTGAGATCTCGGTGCTAGGACTCTCCGTGACTAAGCTGCCACCGGAGTATTATCGTACGCTGTTTGCCGTAGCTCCCTGGACTGAAATAATTATAGTGCCTAGATCGAGGAGCGTAAACGTTATGGAAATGTTCGTTTGGCCCTTCTCCACGGAAGTTTGGATCGTCATGATAGCACTTCTGGTCTCGATCGAACTGATTCATGTTAAGTTCCCTCGAGTTTTCAAGAACAATACAACCTTGTTGGTGCTGTGTGGATACGAACGCTACAATCTGCACCAAACCAGCACCAAAGAGCGGCTAGTTTTTACAGCATTGATCGTTTTCTTCTTTCTAATGTTGACGGCTTACGAAACGCGGATCATTTCGTTTATGACCGAGAAGCCCTCCGTTGCGGAGATACGAACTGTTCACGACCTGGTGGTGTCGGGCATGAAGCTGAAAATTGACAAATATACTCACCCCAGCATACAAAATGAAATAGAATTCCAAGGAGTCCAATTTGACGATTCCGATTCGGAGCAAATGATACTCGACGGCATTAGTGCGTACTATGGGGTCCGAAACGAAATTGATTACAACGCCAAGATGCCGTACAACTACGATTACGCGAAAAGCCGCACGATCTATTACACCATGAGAGAGAGCTTCGGGATAAATATTGGCACTTACTATTTACCGACTGGGACTGCATTGCTGGAGATGTTCGCTCATACGCAGCGAGTTTTTTTCGAGGCAGGTTTGCGACAAAAATGGCACAAGGACGATTTTGATCGATATTTTTTACTATTTTTGGTGCAAATGTTGGAAATCAACAATTCAAATTTGCAATCATCGTCACCATTTAGAAGGATTGTGAAGAAGGCAGATAGCGACATGCTGGGAATGGAAGATCTTTTGCCAGCTTGGATATCACTGGGACTGGGAACGATTATATGCGTCTGCTGTTTCACTGGAGAAGTCTTCATTGGCATCATTTGGATGAAAGTAATCAGGAAGCGAGCTATTGTGTGCAAATAACCTTGGCATAGAACAGTGCCTGCATAAAAAGCAATCAGATTGAGTTGGTTAAAGAAATAAGACATAATGAAAAGCTGAATGCCTTTTACTGGCGAACTAAATGACAGTTTAATAATAATTCATCTCGTTTATTAGTTAAAATTGAACGACACTGGAAAAGCAATGAGTACAGGCGACGAGTCAGACTCGGGTTTAAAGTCTCTATAATAAAGAAAACAAATGTATGAAATGTCAGACCCTTATTCGTTCACAATCTGAGATACAAAAAAAATCAAAATGTTGTTTCTTCACCTTACTTCGGAAGGTTTGAATCAATTATATTACAATCGATCGAGAGTATTCTTATTAGGAGAAGATTGTTAATATTAACCCTGTTTTTAAGAACTATCATGATTTGTTGGATGTATTATGCAACTGGGTCCAATTCCCGGACTGGCTCAAAAACCAAAGACAGAAGAATTATTTTCCCAAATTCCTCCACAATCGTATGTGCTTACTCGAGAATTATCGATGCATCTAGTTCAAATTGAATTTGAATATTGTGGTTTTAAAGGAATGTGTTAAAGCCATAATTTCCAGCCGGTGTAAATCGGTCAAGCAGTTCAGAAGTAGTTAACTTACATACATACATACGTAGATTGGTTTTTATATGTATATATTGGGGCTAAGAAGGAGGCTATAGCCCCACCTAGAAATTAGCTAGACCCCCTTTTTCCAAGAATTGTTGTTACTTTGCATAAGTATTGCACATATCTAGGTAGAACCCACATTTTTTGACGCCTCTAAGTATTTTTAAAATTTTATACAAAAGTCGAAATAGTGCGGTTTTTTAAGATTGGCCTAACATTTTTCCGATGTTGAATGAACATCGGGTGAATTTTTCAGACCGGTTCACACGTGTAGCACTTTTTCGGTTATTGTTTTCGATTTTAAAATAGTTAGAGGCTTCAAAAAAATATAGGTTCTTTGGGAAAGTTCTTTTGAAAGTGATAAACAGTAATAAATCACATTTGACGATAGACAAATCAAGAATCCGAAATATTTTTAATTTGAAAATAGAACTAAACGCGGTGGAGATTGTGGTGGTCTTGTTGTGTAGGGTAGGGATTATTACGCCGATATATAAAATAGTAGGTTATGGTTTCGAGTTCCACTAAGACACGTGGATTCTTTTTCGCAAAACAATATCAATCTGACTATTTCGAAAACATATGCTATGCATATGAGCAGCCAAGATCAGCAGAATTATTTTGACCCTTCGCTTATTCTGACCCTTACGACCCTTCAGATTATTCCTGTATTTAAATCGAAAGAAAACTACTCATTTTCCCCCTGCAATTGAGCGTGTAAAGGCTGAATTGCTATCGACAAGATTAGCAAGTTTTATAAATCTAGTCGTATTTTTGTATTTTACAGAGGCCTCAATATTAAATTACCCAGAACTAACTTTATCGGCCCTTGATCTGAATGAAACTCAATAGCGTTCAACAAAACATGTATTTTGCCTAATAGGGGCCTAATTTTGCAAAATATTGTACGATTTGAATATTTGTTTCAAGTAGCTACATACATGATGATAAAGATGATGACCTAACATTTTATTGCACAATTCACTGAATTTATTGTGGTGATAAAACGTAACACGGTTGCGTAGCACATATAAAGTAAAATTTTAGACACTTTTTTTTCGTAAGACTCAATCGCCGAATAATATGCAATTAATGGGACTCCAATTTTGGGTTCATTTATTTGTCCGTGCAGGGCCACTTTTAAGTGCCGTGTCGTTTTTCGCAGATGACGTATACCAGTTATACAACTTTGGTGAGGAGCAAAAGGGGGTCAACTTTTCGCTGTGGTTTCTCTTCGGAGTTACACTTATGTTATGTGACAATGAGCTTTAACCTTCCTAATGTATGTAATGCAATGTACATTGTGCATTGGGGTCCATTTTGACCCAAGATTTCATCAGGTCGCATCAGGAGCTGATTTTCTCAGAGAATCTTGATTTTCCAAAGATAGGAATAGTTAGAATTTTTCAGATTTTTATCCCGTTGCGTCGCAAAGTTATCGCGTTGTTTTAGCTGTGCTTGGGTCGAAATCTCCCAATTTCTTTCCGCAAATTGTTCTCCAGTGCTCTTGTTGGCATATTCTCAATATTATCTATGTTTGGAAATCCATCTATTTCCATGAAATCTAGCATTTCAATATTGTTTGAAGTGGCATTTGAAGTAGTACTTTCAAAATATTGCTTGACATTTTTCTCAGTTACAATTGGGGAAGTATTATTGGGGAAACAAACTGCATTAAAAATAAATCTAGTCTTTAAAATTGTATTCTGCGAATTGGTAGTTAGTTCTGCAGTTTTTTTTCCTTGTTTTTTTATGGTGGTTACAATGGCAGCTGTCCCTTGCTATTAATCTACACTGTACCCCGCCCATATTGGCTTCTATGAGCCTCCCGTTTTTCATCATCACACAGACGTTCCTAAGCGATGTTGCTCATGAGGTCACTGTTGTGGGCCGTGTTGATGAAAACAAGGATTTGTATAACAGTCCACCCCCATCATTATAAGCACTTAGTATTGTCAAACTACCATCACTAACATCAACATCACTCTTTTCTTCTTCTTTACCTTTACAAAAGAATATCAGTTTTTCTGCCACTACGAATCATTTCACTCAGTATAAGCAATGGAATCACGCATCATATTCACCTACTATCATAACGTTAATTTTAACATAGTCATCATGATCACCAAAAATTATTGCGGTCACTATCACCGTATCGTTCTTTCTTCACATTCACAACTCCTCCACTATCTTAACTCCCTTAAGCAGGAAACCAGCCTCAGAAACGAGTCACCGAAAAATCACCAAACGGTCAAAACCAAATTACTAAATCGTCGGAACCATCTTTGTTCATAATTCCGTTCAAACTTTCCAAATTCACGTCACGACTTATACTATGTTCACACTAGACCTGTGCGCCGCCGCGCCGCGCCGCCGCCGCCGCCGACAATTTTGGGTCGACGCGCCGCCGATCATAATTTTGCCACGCCGATGACTAATCGCAATGAAAAAATCAATTAACTTGAGTCGAGTAAAATAAGAGACACTGAAGATGGCCTTACAGAGACGAAATACGTATTTGTAAGACAATACAACGTGGTGGAAATGATTGGAATAGTACTAAACTCGTGTTATGATTGTTGTTGTTCGTTAGTTGTTAGAATGTTGTTGAGGTAGAACTCGTCAGAATTCAATTTCAAATCTACCTCAAGTGATGGTGCCTCTAAGACAGTGTGGTGACAAACATTGGATAATGAATTGGTTGGTTGATTAGTTGTGAATTTGAATTAGGCTGTATCTAGTAGATTTAATCTACTAAGGGCCAATTTCTTCACCTCCGCTTAACTCTTCAGCGGTGCTTACCCATACGCTTAAACATGGTTTAAGGCCTAAGCGGAGGTGAAGAAATCGACCCTAAGTAGAATAATACAAAAAATGTTGAAATGGTCTTTGGAATTCGTCTATGCCAAAGCCTCATTCAGTCGGGCACCTGAATCTGTAGGCAGTGTTGTCCACTGCTCTTCGATTTTACTCCATCCAAACGATTTTACAATCTTAACTAAGTAAGTGCAACTAATAGAAGGCTATGGGCCCATTCACAAATTACATAACGCTTTTGGGGGTGGGAGGGTGTCTGTCCGAGCGTTACGGCCCATATAAATTTCAGAACCATTCCATACAAAAAACGTTATGAACGGGTGGGTGGGGGTTAAAAATGGTCAATTTTAGCGTTATGTAATTTGTGAATGAACCCTATTTGAATTTTCTAAATGTCCATCAAAGTTAAATCAAAGAGCAGAGTTTCTTGCACAGAGTGTAAGACAACACTGCCTGTAGGTGACTCGCAAATTATGTTTGTTGTGGCACATAAGCTTTTGTGAAGGCATGAATACATCCCCAAAGCGCCAAAACCACTTGGTATATTTCCTAGTACATTCCTCCAGATATTCCTCCGAAAAGTTTCAATAAAAAACCTTAGAAAATTACTTTATGTATTCTTCCGGAAATGTCTTACAAAATTTCTCCGAAAATTCTTTCAGAAATTCCATTACGGATTTCTTCAGAAAATCCTTCACGAATTTCTTCAGGAAATTCCTTATGGAATGCATACAAAAAATTGTTTCAGTAATTTCTACGAAAATGTTGTTCAGAATTCCTTAGAAGCATCGTAGAGGAATTCCTTCGGATATTTCTTAATAAATTTCTCAAGAAATTCCATTTGGAGTTTCTTCAAAAACTGTTTAGCAGCTCTTCAATTTTTTAAAGTATTCCTTTAGTATGTATTCCTTTAGTAAAGTATTCCTCATGAATTTCTTCGGCCATTATTCTATGAATTCCTCAAAAAAATTCTCCCAGAGATTGCATAAGGGATTTCTTCCTAATTTTCCTAAGGAATTTCTTCAAAACTTCTTCCAGCAATTCCTTTAAAATATTCTCCTGGAATTTTTACAGAACTTCCTGCAGGAATTCCATCGAAAATGCCTTCATGCCAATGCCTACGAAATTCTTTCAGTAATATCTTCAGATTTTTTCAGTGTTAGTTGTTTAATTTATTTGTTTTATTTTTTCAAAAATTCAATTAGCAACCGAGAACTGTTTCATTATCTAATTAATTTTCAATGGATATCCTGAACGAAACTTATAAAGAAATTCCTGATGCAATATCCAAATGAATTATTGGTGGAGTTCTTTTTTAGATTATACAAGGAGGTTTTTTTGATGAGCTCTCAAATTAATTTTTGGAGAAGGTTTTGAAGAAATTCCTGGAGGGTTTTGTGCAGGAGTTTCTAAATGTATTTCCGAAGGCATTTTTAAAAGAGAGCCTGAATGAATTTTCAAAAATAATTCCCGTTTGAACTACTTTAAGAGATTTTGAAAGTATTTCTAAACAACTTCCCACAAACCACGTAGGCCGAATTTTCTCATTTCCAAACCCACCACAACCTCCGCCCCCCGTAAACTTTTCCAAAACCCACCCCCTTGAAGTCTACGGAGACTTTTTCAAATTTAACAAAATGTCATATGTGATTGGAAAAAAAAAAATTGGAAAGCAAAGCAAACACGTTTTCAGCAATTCAGATATACAAATCCATTGTAGACACTACTGTAAACTTCAAATTTTTTAAACCTAACAAAATCAAACTGAGCAAAATCCAACTCAATATCAATTGAAATTTCAAAACGAAATCAAATTCAATTCTCTGTCCATAGCTCCTGAAACCAAATCTCGAAGCCTATTAACTTAATTTCTGTTGGATTTGATTCCTACTAGAGGTGTGCGCCACCGCCACCGGCACTTGCATAGGCGCGCCACTGCTTAAAATCTGTCACGCATCTGAATTATAATTCTTCATGCCGGTTCAAATTTGTAGAAATCCCAAGAATTTTCAGAATTTCGAAAAATTTCGAGTTGAAATTCCGAGAACATCAAGTCTGCAATCCAAAAAGTTTGTCGTAGAAATTCCGTAGAATTTCCCGATTGATACTTCAAAGCTTCAAAGTTTCCAGGTAATACGCCAAAGAACTCTCCGTGATAATTCCGATATTTTTCTCGAAACTTTCATTCCGTTGAAATCTCAAGAATTTTCTCTGAATTCCAAAAGTTTTCCCGTTAAAATGTCGAGTAATTTTCCGTGAAAATTTTGAATTATTTCCCGTTGAAACCATGCTAAAGGTTTGCTACGATATTTTGACGTTTCTCTTGCAAAGTAGGAGCAATTTCCAGAAGAAATTTTAAAAAAATCCTATGGACTTTCCAAAGAGTTTTCCAAATAATTTTCGATGGAAATTATGAAGGAATTATCAGTTAAATTTGTGGTGAATTTATCGTAAAAAAATAGAATAAATTTCCATTAAAATTATAAATGCTTTCTTACAAGAATTGCAATAATTTTTTTGTGAAAACTCAAATAGTTTTTGGTGGGAAATTCAAATAATTTCTCGTGAAAGTTTTCAACAATTTATTTTTCCATCGATAATTTTAAAGAATTTTCATTAGAACTGCCGAATAAATTGCCGTTAAATTTCGAAGAATTTCGCTTATATGTATGTCCAAAGAATTCCTCGCGAAAATTCCAAGAATTACAGAAATTAAGAAAAATTTCCCGGGGACTTCCCAGAAAATCTTTAGTGGAAATTCTGAAGAATTTCTCACGGAAATTTTGGAGAATTCCCCTTACAAGTTCCAAAGAATGTCTTTTGGAAATTCCAAAGACTTCTTCTTGGATATTCCAAAATGCTTTCTTTGTAAATTCTTAATAATTTTTGTCGAAGTGCGACATAATTCCCAGTGTAAATTCTAAAGAATCACTTGTAGTTTCTAAAGAAGTTCCAGATATTTCACGGTGTCTCTGTGGGGAAATGTTAATTTGAAAAAATCAGTATCTATGAAACACCCACCACGCGAAAGCATATGCTCTCCTCTTTCATGTCGTGGGTAAATTAAAATGTTCTATCGGGGGATCTAGAACAATTTCTATTTTTTCAGTATTTTTAGTGCAATTTTCATATAAATCTCGAATGATTCAACACCCCCAAAAATGTATGGAAAAATGACCCCCGATAGAACATTTTAATAATGCACCTACGTGAAAGAAGAAAACCTATACTTCCGTGTAGTGGGTATTTTAGAGATACTGATTTTTTGAAAATAAGCCCCTTTGGACGGGTATACCCCGTTAGGCATAAGTACGTTAGGCATAAGTACGTTAGGCATAAAGACGTTAGGCATAACGGACGCTAGGCATAATGTACGTTAGGCATAATGGACGTTAGGCATAAAATGACTCAAAGAACAGCCCATGACATAAAGAAGGCAGAATTATGCCAAACGTCCATTATGCCTAACGTACATTATGCCTAGCGTCCGTTATGCCTAACGTCCATTATGCCTAACGTACTTATGCCAAACGTCCTTATGCCTAACGTACTTATGCCTAACGTACTTATGCCTAACGTCGCGGACCCCCTTTGGACAAACACGCCGTGTATTTTAGTAGAATCTACAATGTACTCAATATAATCCAAGTGAAAATTTTGAATTTTTTTCGAAATTTTTTTATAGAATACTTTGGAGAATTTTCCTGCTCAACACAGAAGAATTTGCTGTTGAAAATGATATTTTTAAGCCGTAGTTCAGACTATTACTTCAGTGAAATCCATAAGAGATTCGAGAGATTATTTCGGTAAAATCTTGCAAAAAAACGGAAAAATCGAAAAAAAAAAATCAAACAAGTGAACTTCGCACAAAGCTGCTGTATGAAAAGTTTTCCGAAAAAAAATAAAATAAAATAATTCTACGTAGACTTTTCGTATACCCCCGCCCCCCTTCGTAGACTGACGTAGACTTTTTTGAACCCCCTCCCCCTCAAGAGTCTACGTGGTTTATGGACAACCCCTAAAGGAATTTCTGAGGGAATATTTGAAGGAATTTCCGGAGGAATTCTCAAAGGAATTTATGAAGAAATTTCTAATAGGATTTCATTGGAAATACCTACTGGTATTTCTAAAGTAATTCCTAGATTTCTCTAGGATTTTTTTTGTAATTCTCCAAAAAATACTATGGAGATTCGTCCAGGAATTCCCTCGGCTATTACCTCAAGGAGTTCTACAAAAACTCCTCCGAAAACGAATTCCAGAAAGTATTTCGAAAATTCTCTCAGCTGTATTCTGAAATTTCTCTCAGGAATTAGTTCGGAAAAAGTTCCTTCAGAAATTTGCTTAAGAAAACCTTGGGAAAATCGTTAAGGTGTTTTCCCGAAAATTCCTCAAGAAATTCTTCTAAGAACTCTTTTGGAATTCCTTGAAAAGTTCTAGGACGAAATTTCCTTAAGAATTCCTGAACAAGTTCCTGAAGGAATATTCGTAGAAACTCTTGAAGAAACTTCTGACAGTCTTAGATATCTCCGAAAATTCCTTTGGACATTCCGTCAAGACTTCGTTCAGAAATTCGGATATACCTTCTGAAAATCCTTCTTTTTGAAATATCTACAGAGAATGTTTTAGGAGTTCCTTAGGAAATTGTTTCAAAATTCCAAAAAAAAAATCTCTAAAAACTCCTTCAGAAATTTATTAACGGATTACTTCGGAAATTTCTGTCAGCTTCGGAATTTTGCTTTGGAATTTCTTTGAAAATCAATTTGATATTCCTTCGGAGTTCCTTAGCAAGTTCCTTGACAATCATTGTTCCTGAAATTTCCATAGGAATTCTTCCAAAACTACTTTAAGCAATTTAATATAGAATTTCTCAGGGTAATCCTTTAAAACTTCCTCCAGAAAATTCTTTTGTAACTTCATGAAGCTACCTACAGACACCGACAAAACTAGCTCTGTACACATCGTTGATTCGTCCTGTCGTCCTGTACGGCCATGAATCATGGACGTTAAAAGATGCAGATTATCAAATTCTCAAAGCGTGGTGGAAAATGGTAAATGGAGCAGACGAATGAATGAACCACGAGTTAAACCAAGTATACAAAAATGCAGACATAGGCAGGTTGATAAAATAAGGCAGATTACAGTGGGTTGGACATGTAGTGCGTATGCAGGAAGAGAGACCAGCAAAAGAACTTGCAGAGAACCTGGAACATGACGTTGGCTCTGGGGTGTGCAATCGAGGAAGATGCGGAAGCAGTCGCTGATGCATTTTGGAAATACTGTTGGGAATTCCTTCAAAATGTCTGTGGGGAAAAGGTTCCTACTACACTTTCCAACACTACTTCAGGAATTTTCTCGGAAAGTCCTTTAGAAAACTCTCTTAGGAATTACATCAGAAAATAGTTCATTCTTTAATAAATTTTCGAATGAATATATTTTATGTTTTACTAAAGGCATTTCCCAAAGAGAACCTGAATGGATTATTCTTTCTAAAATAGAAAAATTCTGCAGGCATTGTCATAAAATTTTACGAAGGAATTCCTAATGAAATTTACTGAGAAATTCCTGTAGGAATAAAAAAAATCATAGTTTCCTCCAGAAATTCTTTCAGAAACTCCACCTTTGTTGGCATATTTGGGCAAATTTCAGGAAAATATTAGATTTTTCGGAAACTTAGTTTTTTGAGATCAAAACGACTAAAGTGCATCTGAATCGTAAATTTGAAATAACTTTTGAAAAAAGTTATTACCAATTTGCTCTATGACACCGAAATCTATAATTCTTCATTTAGGGGTCACGAAAAAGTAAAGCAGGATTTATTGTTAAAATTTGATTATTCAAAATCAAAGAGTAACAAAATAGTGGAAATTCAAATAATATTTTGAAATCAGGAATTTATTAGTATCGCCGACAATTGACTATTTTGAATGTGCTGTTTGATGATCGGCAAACGCAGAATATTGCAATTTTAATCCACTGAAGACGGTTTATATACGGGCGATTCCTACCGTGTGAATCAAACCCCGTTATCCGAAAAACCTGCGTTAAAATGGATTTTTTCAGCCATTGATTTTTTCATCCACGCCGGTTCACGCCGCCGCCGATAAAAGTCAACGGCGCGCCGCCGTGACGCCGCTGCCGCCGGGGTAAAAGTGACCATCACGCCGCCGCCGCCGATGATATGACCGGCGCACAGGTCTAGTTCACACTAGGGCCTTGTAACATTTTATTCGGCTATCTTGATGAGCTTTCTTTTGTCGATAATTTGAATAACATGTTATTCAGGCCGTAGTGCAAACATAGTATTAATAAGTATATAAATCACTGCTCACGATTTTGTTGAACATATATTGCCGTCGTGTGTTTAATGATGAGTCGATTCACTTAATGTAGACCCATGACTGCCAACACCATCTAACACCGCTGCATCAATTTTTACATCAGCTATATTTTACACTTCTCAGTAACCACCCAAAACACTTCAGCATAATTTTTCACCTATTTCCAAAATCAATTTTTAGGTAATTGTTTTGATATAATATACACACACTCACAGAAACATATATACATTTTTTCACAAATGTGCATATATAGAAACAAAGTATGGTTATCATTTACAAAGTAAACACATATGATATATGCATTTAGGCAATGGAATAAAAATATGATATAATTATAAGTTATTTGCACTTACCATGTATGTATTCTTTTTATTTACTTACCACTTATTAGCTTTAATAAGTGTTTATCGTTCCAGATTCTTTCGATTCCTGACGATATTAGTAGGATTATGCTGCATTTGGTGTTGGCTCGGAGTCTTGTTAATTTCGAAGCTCCATCATAATTTATTATAGTTGAGATCGGGTTAGATAGTGAGGAAAATAATGAAAAGAATGGATATCAGTAAATGTCATTTTATTATTTATGAGGTTCTTTTAAATGGGATTCTCAAATTAGTGTAGTGTTATATTTAATATCAGTCGGGACAAGCTCGGTGGTCTAGTAGCTACCGCTTCTGCCTTATAAGCAGGAGGTCGGGGGTTCAATTCCAGGCTCGTCACTTTCCTAATTTGTATTTCTATCTTAGTTCTTTCTGTGTTTCACGTTATACCAAAACGATTCCTACTGTTATAACCTTCCACACAATCCCAAAACCTCCCGTGGCACCTATGAGAGGTCGTAGAGTTCTCTGCATCTTTCTTAAGTAGGTGTCCAACAAACCATCCTTCCCCTTCCTCAGCATTCGCAAGGACGTGGCCAGGACAGATCTTGACTATTGGAGAGTACATTGCTTCCATCTAAGAGTTAGTGATTAGTCCCAAATCAATATCTGTGGTAACGAATGAGAGTGATGCTACTCTCATACAATAGTCTTGGCTTGTACCACCTACGAATTTGTGCGAACTGCTAAATGCTAATGCTAATGCTAATGTTATATTTAATATCAGTCGGATTTAATTAAGTAGCTTGTTTTTTCTAATTTCAGTTAGAAATTTATATAATAAGTGATTAACTAACAATTATGAGAAGTCTCTTCTAAAGTAATTCTTTAGTACAGGATGCTAGACTTGGATAAGCTAAATAGTATCTTCAAAACTATGTCGCATAGGACATTAAACTACGTAGGCAATGTTGAATACATTCAAATGAATTATAGATTGTTGTGAAAGGAGGTGTCTGTATGGATTACCTATTTTGACATTATTTAGTTACAACACAATAGGAGGCTAAGCACAATTGACTGACTATTAAAAGGCTCTTTATTCAACAAATTCAGTCGAATTATACCACACCTCCCTTAGCTTCTATCCGCGACATGTAGCACGCAACCTGTCGGTCATTGAGGAAACCGAATAGGAGTATACAAAGTTACAATTCAATTCCCAAAATCTATACCACTTTCTTCATGTGTATTCAAATAGATTCCAACCTCCAGTTCGTAGACTCTTACCAGCACAGATTACAATTCTTCTAAAATATATCAGTATTTGTGGAGAAATATAATCCAAAGCCCAGGGAAAAATAAATCTAGTTTTTAAAATTGTATTCTGCGAATTGGTAGTAGTTCTGCAGTTCTTACAATATTAGGCATGTGGCATTCACTTCCGTTGGCGTGGTTTTACTCGAATTCATCTTCTTCGATAGGAACGTGGATCGGGAACTTAGTGGCGCCATCAGTTCCTTTCTTTCCAAACGGAAAATGAAGCTTGAAACTATTGCAATTGAAATATTAAAATTACACAACACAATAAAGGCTTAGTCCTACGCTGCATAATCTGAAGTTTGAATTGATTTTGAGGTACTGAATTTCCGATTCATGGTGGACGCACAATTTCGCCCATTCCAAACGCGTGTTTCTATCTTTCGGAAAACGAAAGAAGTGCAGTCCTGGATGCTTTGTACTACTCCGTCCACAACCTAACGCTTTACACTTCATTTATCCTCGATTCACAATTGCCCGAGACAAATTAGAACGATGACAAGATAGCTAGATTTTTGATTTTTCTTTGACACTCTGTCGCTAAGAGCGCGAAAAAAACAAATAAAATCTACGTGGAATTGCAATACATGGCAACCCGGTCATCATCTTCTATATAATAAAAATGAAATGGTCTGTTCGTATCCGCATACCGTATACCCATATCCGTATCCGTCAAGTCACCATTCACCGTGCATTTTAGAGAACTTATTATGGCGTAGGGCTATCCAGATGTATAAAATTGAAAATAACACTCTTGAATACTGTCGTGTACATTAAACAGTTGTTTCAATTCGAGTAAACATTAGAAACTATCTGTTTTTGGCAAGATAGATGGATTTAGATTAATTTTCATGATATGTTATGGTCTCCTTTCACCGTGATAGCGCACCATTTACCGTGCTGGTAGGTACCCATTTACCGTGCATAAGAACTTTTCATTCAATTCGATTAAAACATGAACCCAAACGTTGAATTTAAAATGTTAATCGTGACTTTTATTTTATTAGGTAGGTAGAAACATGTGAAGTTTATGTGCTTTAGTGTAACACTTAAAAAACATAACAAATTCATATCGTGTAGGGTAGGTGCACCGGTTTTGGCCACCTTAGTGCCTAATTTGGCCAACCCTGAAAAATACATATTCTTCCAAAATAATCGATCAGTTAGTAACAGCGTAAAAGCCTGAGGGATATATCTCTTGTTGGAACTAATAAAACCCTCGTGAATTGCTTTATTTTTGGAGTTATTCGCAAAATTGGCCAAATTAGGAACATGGCCAAAACCGGTACAGTTCCCCTATGCATATAAAAAAGAAAACAAAATTTAAATTCATAACAACAATTTCAAAATGGAACATTTACCCTAACTCTTCTTATACAAATGATGTTGGACCTTAGTTCCGACGTTTCTTTGCTTTTGAAGCCTTTTTCAAAAGATCAGCCTTATTTTTTCTTTTCTTATCCTGTTCCTGTTTCTTCAGCATTGCCTCGGTGTTTTTTATTGAGCGTTTTTGTTTCCTTTCTCTCCGTTTTTGCTCTTTCTCTTCAAGCAACGCTTTCTTTTCACGTTCTTTGGCTTCCATAAACTCTACAAATGCTTTGCTGGTGGCTACTGAAGGAGGGTGGACAATGTCTCGCTTCTTCTTTCCGCAACCAGCCGTCTCGGACGATGGTATGGAAAAAGACTTTTGAAACGCATTCTCCTCAGAGTCTGGCCATGTATCTTCACACTCAATTGGAGGCAAGTTCATTGGAACTGGTGCTGCTCCACTTTCAGCGGTGGATTCATGATCTGTTTAAGAATAGAATATAACTTAAAATAAAAATCTTTCTTCATTCCTTGCCACAAGTAGAATAGATTGGTATCCGCAACATTTCCTTTCCAGAGCACATCGTTCTTGGCCTTCTGAAACTCAGAAAACTGCCTAACAGTCAAGCGACCTTCAAGCGCCTCCAAGAGCTTGACCTCTTCAGGTTCCAGGTGCTCAGGTTCGTTGCCTCCATTTTCAGGAACAGGCAATTGAACAGCACTGGAGGGAAGCGATTGGTAGTCCACCGCATCTGGATTCCATGGGTAAATTCCACTCTTCCTGAAGCCATTCCTGATTGCGGTCTCCTTCCCGATAAATGCATCCAAAGCCCGTTTCATCATCGGACAGAACTCCGCTTTTGCGATTGTCTGAACTCCACGTTGACTACGCTCGTCGAGGATCGTCTCTTCCCAGTATTTCTTCAGCGGACCGAAAAAGCTAACGTCAAGCGGTTGAATAATTTGCGTGGAATTCGGATATAAAGCAATCAAAACAATTTGATTGCAGATGCAGAAATCAATGCTCATTAGCGTCACGTTACTCTTATGACCATCAACGAACAATAGAACAGGAAACGAGATTCGTTGTTCTTTCAGCCAGGGAAGAAAAATGTTCTTAAGATACTCATAAAAAGCATTTCCTGTCATCCATCCGCTTTCTGTTATCCCAACTCCGTAGTCTTCAGAGGCATTCCTAGCTATTTCTCCTGGAAGCCGACTTTTGTAGGGGAACAAAACTAACGGCGGGACCAACATCCCAGCTGCATTTCCGGCAAACAGCGCTGTGTAGTTTTCTTTAACATCCTTTGGAGCCAAATATTTTTTGTTGCGGACAACCAGTTGGAAAGCTGATTCATCCAAGTTAAAAATTTGGTTCGGAAACTGCAGCAGATGTTCGTAGCCCTCTTCCCTGAGCAGTGTTAATGTGTTCTGGAACCAATTCCGTACTTGCTGTTCCGTTACTCTTGCTCTTGCGTTACTCTTACCGAATACGTTGGATTTCCTGCAAGACACTTGAGGGTGTCTTAACTAAGCATATGCGGTATTTCGAAAAATTTCGTTTCAGGTGGTTCGAAACGAAATTCCGTGGAATTTCGCGGAATTTTAGCATGGCGAAATCGCATTTCTTAATTTCGTTTCGTTTCGTAAAATTACAAAAATTTCGCTAGAAAAAACTAGCTTCTAACGAAATATAACGGAATTCCGCGGAATTTCGAAACAAATTTAAACTTGAACCATTCTTCCTATTATCAAAAATTTTGGCTGCGCCACTGAACAAATTCGTAAAGTTGTTTTTAAAACTTTGGGTAATACATTTTTTTTTCTAATAACGCTCATTACATAACCCTATTCTTTGTCGACAAATACGTATGTAGTTTTCTTCTATAAAACGTCTTAAGTGTTTCCAAGTTTCAAATTTATATTTAGTGATATTTTTTACTATTTGTACAATATGAATGTGGAATCCATCGTGTTGCGGCTGGTCATGGGACGGCAGCTAGTCCGGGAGAACGCGAAGTGAAAAAAAAACTACCTCGCGCAGCAGAAATTTGTTTAACCAGTGTACAATCGATCTTGTAGATGCTGATCACGCCAGCTAGTGTGGGAGAACGCGAAGTGATAAAACTAATGTCTGCATCGAAGAGCACAGAATTATTTAGTGCGGAATCGATCGTATTGTAGAAGCTTAATAAACGAAGCACATTGAATTGTGTTGGATTGATTTCAAACACAGTTTTCGTCTTCTTGTTTTCAAAATAAGTTTACAATAAATATTTAGTCGCTCACCAAGGGGCTTCACATGAATTACCTTTTCTACTAACCAACGATTCTTTTCCCGTAGCGCTCACGGAGATGCAGAGCATTCCTCGGTCTTTTATAACAGCGGTTGTCAAGCTGGGGTACATGTACCGCTGAGGGTACTTCCGCCGGGCCCAGGGGTACCTCGGACGAAATGCTTAATGGCGGATGAATTACAATTTTTATGCAAACTTATTGATAAAGCTTTGTATTTTTTTTTATTTCTAAACTTTGTTTTGTACATAATAGAGTAAAGGATGTATTTTACCCTTACGGGGCTCTTATTTTGAACCACCAAGAAGAATTTGCTCTCAGTGCACTGCAGTGGTCCAAAATATGAGGCGTCGAACTGGTGGTCCAAACTACCTACCTTACCCTATGCATGGCGATCAATAAATCATGGCCCTTTGAATCCTGTCCTCCACAACCAGTACAATGGATGAAGATAGGTGGTACAAAAGATCAAAAGGGCAAAACCTCGAATGAACAAATTTTTAAAATCTTCTATGCAATATTCCAGGTCAAAACATAATGTTCAAAAATATGTTAAGAATATGATTCTTAACTAAAATCTAGAGTCTACAGATTCAAAAGCCTCCATTTGAAAGACATGAAGACTTTTTCCCGAAAAGCTCAGTTGCTTTGTTGCAAGAGAATAGGAAGCATCCTTCTACGCTTCTCGGAAGCCTCCTTTCAAGAGGCTCGGAAGCCTCCTTTCAAGAGGCTCGGAAGCCTCCTTTCAAGAGGCTCGGAAGCCTCCTTTCAAGAGGCTCGGAAGCCTCCTTTCAAGAGGCTCGGAAGCCTCCTTTCAAGAGGCTCAGGCCTCCTTTCAAGAGGCTCAGAAGCCTCCTTTCAAGAGGCTCAGGAAGCCTCCTTTCTCAAGAGGCTCAGGCCTCCTTTCAAGAGGCTCAGGCCTCCTTTCAAGAGGCTCAGGAAGCCTCCTTGCAAGAGGTTCAGGAAGCCTCCTTGCAAGAGGCTCGAAGCCTCCTTGCAAGAGGCTCGGAAGCCTCCTTTCAAGAGGGCTGGAAGCCTCCTTTCAAGAGGCTCAGAGTCTCCTTTCAAGAGGCTCAGAAGCCTCCTTTCAAGAGGCTCAGAAGCCTCCTTTCAAGAGGCTCAGGAAGCCTCCTTTCAAGAGGCTCAGGAAGCCTCCTTTCAAGAGGCTCAGGAAGCCTCCTTTCAAGAGGCTCAGGAAGCCTCCTTTCAAGAGGCTCAGGAAAGCCTCCTTTCAAGAGGCTCAGAGCCTCCTTTCAAGAGGCTCAGAAGCCTCCTTTCAAGAGGCTCAGAAGCCTTCTTTCAAGAGGCTCAGAAACCTCCTTTCAAGAGGCTCAGAAGCCTCCTTTCAAGAGGCTCAGAAGCTTTCTTTCAAGAGGCTCAGAAGCCTCCTTTCAAGAGGCTCAGAAACATCCTTTCAAGATGCTCAGAAGCCTCCTTTCAAGAGGCTCAGAAGCCTCCTTTCAAGAAGCTCAAAAGCCTCCTTTCAAGAGGCTCAGAAGCATCCTTTCAAGAGGATCAGCCTCTCCTTTCAAGAGGGCTCAGGCCTCCTTTCAAGAGGCTCAGAGCCTCCTTTCAAGAGGCTCAGAGCCTCCTTTCAAGAGGCTCAGAAGCCTCCTTTCAAGAGGCTCAGAGCCTCCTTTCAAGAGGCTCAGGAAGCCTCCTTTCAAGAGGCTCAGAGCCTCCTTTCAAGAGGCTCAGGCCTCCTTTCAAGAGGCTCAGGAAGCCTCCTTTCAAGAGGCTCAGAAGCCTCCTTTCAAGAGGCTCAGAAGCCTCCTTTCAAGAGGCTCAGAAGCCTCCTTTCAAGAGGCTCAGAGCCTCCTTTCAAGAGGCTCGGAAGCCTCCTTTCAAGAGGCTCAGAAGCCTCCTTTCAAGAGGCTCAGAAGCCTCCTTTCAAGAGGCTCAGGCCTCCTTTCAAGAGGCTCAGAAGCCTCCTTTCAAGAGCTCAGAAGCCTCCTTTCAAGAGGCTCAGGCCTCCTTTCAAGAGGCTCAGAGCCTCCTTTCAAGAGGCTCAGGCCTCCTTTCAAGAGGCTCAGGAAGCCTCCTTTCAAGAGGCTCAGAGCCTCCTTTCAAGAGGCTCGGAAGCCTCCTTTCAAGAGGCTCAGGAAGCCTCCTTTCAAGAGGCTCAGAAGCCTCCTTTCAAGAGGCTCAGAAGCCTCCTTTCAAGAGGCTCAGAAGCCTCCTTTCAAGAGGCTCAGAAGCCTCCTTTCAAGAGAGCTCAGAGCCTCCTTTCAAGAGGCTCAGAAGCCTCCTTTCAAGAGGCTCAGAAGCCTCCTTTCAAGAGGCTCAGGCCTCCTTTCCAAGAGGCTCAGGAAGCCTCCTTTCAAGAGGCTCAGAAGCCTCCTTTCAAGAGGCTCAGAGCCTCCTTTCAAGAGGCTCGGAAGCCTCCTTTCAAGAGGCTCAGGAAGCCTCCTTTCAAGAGGCTCAGAGCCTCCTTTCAAGAGGCTCAGGAAGCCTCCTTTCAAGAGGCCTCAGAGCCTCCTTTCAAGAGGCTCAAGCCTCCCTTTCAAGAGGCTCGGAAGCCTCCTTTCAAGAGGCTCAGGAAGCCTCCTTTCAAGAGGCTCAGAGCCTCCTCAAGAGCTCAGGCCTCCTTTCAAGAGCTCAGGAAGCCTCCTTTCAAGAGCTCAGGAAGCCTCCTTTCAAGAGGCTCAGAGCCCTCCTTTCAAGAGGCTCAGAAGCCTCCTTTCAAGAGGCTCAGAGCCTCCTTTCAAGAGGCTCAAGCCTCCTTTCAAGAGGCTCAAGCCTCCTTTCAAGAGGCTCAGGAAGCCTCCTTTCCAAGAGCTCAAGCCTCCTTTCAAGAGGCTCAGGAAGCCTCCTTTCAAGAGGCTCAAGCCTCCTTCAAGAGGGCTCAGAGCCTCCTTTCAAGAGGCTCAGGCCTCCTTTCAAGAGGCTCAGAAGCCTCCTTTCAAGAGAGGCTCAGAAGCCTCCTTTCAAGAGGCTCCAGCCTCCTTTCAAGAGGCTCAGAGCCTCCTTTCAAGAGCTCAGGAAGCCTCCTTTCAAGAGGCTCAAGCCTCCTTTCAAGAGGCTCAGCCTCCTTTCAAGAGGCTGGCCTCAAGCCTTTCAAGAGGCTCAGCCTCCTTTCAAGAGGCCTGGAAGCCTCCTTTCAAGAGGCTCAAGCCTCCTTTCAAGAGGCTCAGGAAGCCTCCTTTCAAGAGGCTCAGAGCCTCCTTTCAAGAGGCTCAGAGCCTCCTTTCAAGAGGCTCAGGCCTCCTTTCAAGAGGCTCAGAAGCCTCCTTTCAAGAGGCTCCAAGCCTCCTTTCAAGAGGCTCTGGAAGCCTCCTTTCAAGAGGCTCAGGAAGCCTCCTTTCAAGAGGCTCAAGCCTCCTTTCAAGAGGCTCAGAAGCCTCCTTTCAAGAGGCTCAGAGCCTCCTTTCAAGAGGCTCAGGCCTGGAAGCCTCCTTTCAAGAAGCTCAGAAGCCTCCTTCAAGAGGCTCAGGAAGCCTCCTTTCAAGAGGCTCAGCCTCCTTTCCAAGAGGCTCAGAAGCCTCCTTTCAAGAGGCCCGGAAGCCTCCTTTCAAGAGGCTCAAAGCCTCCTTTCAAGAAGCTCAGGCCTCCTTTCAAGAGGCTCAGGCCTCCTTTCAAGAGGCTCTGGAAGCCTCCCCTTTCAAGAGGCTCAGAGCCTCCTTTCCAAGAGGCTCAGGCCTCCTTTCAAGAGGCTCAGGCCTCCTTTCAAGAGGCTCAGAAGCCTCCTTTCAAGAGGCTCAGAGCCTCCTTTCAAGAGGCTCAAGCCTCCTTTCAAGAGGCTCAGCCTCCTTTCAAGAGGCTCGGAAGCCTCCTTTCAAGAGGCTCAGAGCCTCCTTTCAAGAGGCTCAGAGCCTCCTTTCAAGAGGCTCCAGAGCCTCCTTTCAAGAGGCTCAGGAAGCCTCCTTTCAAGAGGCCTCAAAGCCTCCTTTCAAGAGGCTCAGAAGCCTCCTTTCAAGAGGCTCAGGAAGCCTCCCTTTCAAGAGGCTCAGGAAGCCTCCTTTCAAGAGGCTCAGGAAGCCTCCTTTCAAGAGCTCCGGAAGCCTCCTTTCAAGAGGCTCAGGAAGCCTCCTTTCAAGAGGCTCAGGCCTCCTTTCAAGAGGCTCAGGAAGCCTCCTTTCAAGAGGCCTCAGGAAGCCTCCCCTTTCAAGAGGCTCAGAAGCCTCCTTTCAAGAGGCTCGGAAGCCTCCTTTCAAGAGGCCTCGGAAGCCTCCTTTCAAGAGCTCAAAGCCTCCTTTCAAGAGGCTCGGAAGCCTCCTTTCAAGAGGCTCAGGCCTCCTTTCAAGAGGCTCAGGAAGCCTCCTTTCAAGAGGCTCAGAAGCCTCCTTTCAAGAGGCTCAGAGCCTCCTTCAAGAGGCTCGGAAGCCTCCTTCAAGAGGCTCGGAAGCCTCCTTTCAAGAGGCTCAGGAAGCCTCCTTTCAAGAGGCTCAGAAGCCTCCTTTCAAGAGGCTCAGGAAGCCTCCTTTCAAGAGCTCAGGAAGCCTCCTTTCAAGAGGCTCCAGCCTCCTTTCCAAGAGCTCAGGAAGCCTCCCTTCAAGAGGCTCAGAGCCTCCTTTCAAGAGGCTCAGAAGCCTCCTTTCAAGAGGCCTCAAGCCTCCTTTCAAGAGGCTCAAGCCTCCTTTCAAGAGGCTCAGAAGCCTCCTTTCAAGAGGCTCAGAAGCCTCCTTTCAAGAGGCCCAGGCCTCCTTCAAGAGGCTCAAAGCCTCCTTCAAGAGGCTCAGAGCCTCCTTTCAAGAGGCTCAAGCCTCCTTTCAAGAGGCTGGAAGCCTCCTTTCAAGAGGCTCGGAAGCCTCCTTTCAAGAGGCCTCAAGCCTCCTTTCAAGAGGCTCGGAAGCCTCCTTTCAAGAGGCTCAGAAGCCTCCTTTCAAGAGGCTCGGAAGCCTCCTTTCAAGAGGCTCCAGAGCCTCCTTCAAGAGGCTCAGAAGCCTCCTTTCAAGAGGCTCAAGCCTCCTTTCAAGAGGCCAAGAAGCCTCCTTTCAAGAGGCTCCAGGCCTCCTTTCAAGAGGCTCAGCCTCCCTTTCAAGAGAGCTCAGAGCCTCCTTCAAGAGGCCTCAGAAGCCTCCTTTCAAGAGCTCAGGCCTCCTTTCAAGAGGCTCAAGCCTCCTTTCAAGAGGCTCAGAGCCTCCTTTCAAGAGGCCTCGGAAGCCTCCTTTCAAGAGGCTCAGGAAGCCTCCTTTCAAGAGGCTCAAGCCTCCTTTCAAGAGGCTCGGAAGCCTCCTTTCAAGAGGCTCCGGAAGCCTCCTTTCAAGAGGCTCAGAGCCTCCTTTCAAGAGGCCTCAGAGCCTCCCTTTCAAGAGGCTCAGAAGCCTCCTTTCAAGAGGCTGGAAGCCTCCTTTCAAGAGGCCTGGAAGCCTTTCAAGAGCTCAGGAAGCCTCCCTTTCAAGAGGCTCAGGAAGCCTCCTTTCAAGAGGCTCAGAAGCCTCCTTTCAAGAGGCTCAGGAAGCCTCCTTTCAAGAGGCTCAGAAGCCTCCTTTCAAGAGGCTCAGGAAGCCTCCTTTCAAGAGGCTGGAAGCCTCCTTTCAAGAGGCTCCAGAAGCCTCCTTTCAAGAGGCTCAGAAGCCTCCTTTCAAGAGGCTCAGAAGCCTCCTTTCAGAGAGCTCAGAAGCCTCCTTTCAAGAGGCTCAAGCCTCCTTTCAAGAGGCTCAAGAGCTCAGGCCTCCTTTCCAAGAGGCTCAGGAAGCCTCCTTTCAAGAGGCTCAAGCCTCCTTTCAAGAGGCTCAGAAGCCTCCTTTCAAGAGGCTCAGAGCCTCCTTTCAAGAGGCTCAGAGCCTCCTTTCAAGAGGCCTGGAAGCCTCCTTTCAAGAGGCTCAGAAGCCTCCTTTCAGAGGCTCGGAAGCCTCCTTTCAAGAGGCTCAGAAGCCTCCTTTCAAGAGGCTCAAGCCTCCTTTCAAGAGCTCAAGCCTCCTTTCAAGAGGCTCAGAAGCCTCCTTTCAAGAGCTCCAGAAGCCTCCTTTCAAGAGGCTCAGGAAGCCTCCTTTCAAGAGGCTCAGAGCCTCCTTTCAAGAGGCTCAGAAGCCTCCCTTTCCAAGAGGCTCAGAAGCCTCCTTTCAAGAGGCTCAGCCTCCTTTCAAGAGCTCAGAGCCTCCTTTCAAGAGGCTCAGAAGCCTCCTTTCAAGAGAGGCTCAGAGCCTCCTTTCAAGAGGCTCAGGAAGCCTCCTTTCAAGAGGCTCAAGCCTCCTTTCAAGAGGCTCAAGCCTCCTTTCAAGAGGCTCAGGCCTCCTTTCAAGAGGCTCAGAAGCCTCCTTTCAAGAGGCTCAGAAGCCTCCTTTCAAGAGGCTCAAGCCTCCTTTCAAGAGCTCAGAAGCCTCCTTTCAAGAGGCTCAAGCCTCCTTTCAAGAGCTCGGAGCCTCCTTTCAAGAGGCTCAAGCCTCCTTTCAAGAGCTCAGGAAGCCTCCTTTCAAGAGGCTCAAGCCTCCTTTCAAGAGCTCAGAAGCCTCCTTTCAAGAGGCTCAAGCCTCCTTTCAAGAGGCTCAGAAGCCTCCTTTCAAGAGGCTCAGGCCTCCTTTCAAGAGGCTCAGAAGCCTCCTTTCAAGAGGCCTCAGGAAGCCTCCTTTCAAGAGGCTCAGAAGCCTCCTTTCAAGAGGCTCCAGAAGCCTCCTTTCAAGAGGCTCAGGAAGCCTCCTTTCAAGAGGCTCAGAAGCCTCCTTTCAAGAGGCTCAGAAGCCTCCTTTCAAGAGGCTCAGAGCCTCCTTTCAAGAGGCTCAGGAAGCCTCCTTTCAAGAGGCTCAGAAGCCTCCTTTCAAGAGGCTCAGAGCCTCCTTTCAAGAGGCTCAGGAAGCCTCCTTTCAAGAGGCTCAGCCTCCTTTCAAGAGGCTCAGGAAGCCTCCTTTCAAGAGGCTCAGAAGCCTCCTTTCAAGAGGCTCAGAGCCTCCTTTCAAGAGGCTCAGGCCTCCTTTCAAGAGGCTCAGAGCCTCCTTTCAAGAGGCTCCCAGCCTCCTTTCAAGAGGCTCAGAAGCCTCCTTTCAAGAGGCTCAGGAAGCCTCCTTTCAAGAGCTCAGAGCCTCCTTTCAAGAGGCTCAGAAGCCTCCTTTCAAGAGGCTCAGAAGCCTCCTTTCAAGAGGCTCAGAGCCTCCTTTCAAGAGGCTCAAAGCCTCCTTTCAAGAGGCTCAGGAAGCCTCCTTTCAAGAGGCTCAGAGCCTCCTTTCAAGAGGCTCAGAAGCCTCCTTTCAAGAGGCTCAGAAGCCTCCTTTCAAGAGGCTCCAGAAGCCTCCTTTCAAGAGGCTCAGAAGCCTCCTTTCAAGAGGCTCAGGAAGCCTCCTTTCAAGAGGCTCAGAAGCCTCCTTTCAAGAGGCTCAGAAGCCTCCTTTCAAGAGGCTCAGAAGCCTCCTTTCAAGAGGCTCAGAAGCCTCCTTTCAAGAGGCTCAGAAGCCTCCTTTCAAGAGGCCTCAGAAGCCTCCTTTCAAGAGGCTCAGAAGCCTCCTTTCAAGAGGCTCAGAAGCCTCCTTTCAAGAGGCTCAAGCCTCCTTTCAAGAGGCTCAGAAGCCTCCTTTCAAGAGGCTCGAAGCCTCCTTTCAAGAGGCTCAGAAGCCTCCTTCAAGAGGCTCGGAAGCCTCCTTTCAAGAGGCTCGGAAGCCTCCTTTCAAGAGGCTCGGAAGCCTCCTTTCAAGAGGCTCGGAAGCCTCCTTTCAAGAGGCTCGGAAGCCTCCTTTCAAGAAGCTCAAAAGCCTTCTTTTTTAGAGGCTCGGAAGCCTCCTTTTCTAGAGACTCAAAAGCCGCCTTTCAAGATCCTTCAAAGTGGCTTGGAAGCCTTCTTTCAAGAGGCTCAGAAGCCTCATTTCAAGAGGCCCTGAAGCCTTTTTCCAAGAGGCTCGGAAGGCTCCTTGCGAGAGGCTCGGAAGCCTCCTTTCCAGAGGTTCGAAAGCCTCCTTTCAAGTGGTTAGGTTGCCTCCTTTCAAGAGGCTCGTAAGCCTGCTTTCAAGAGGCTCGGAAGTCTACTTTCAAGTGGTTCGGAAGCCTCCTTTCAAGAGGTTCAGAAGTCTCGCTTCAAGAAGCTCAGAATTCTTCTTTCAAGAGGCTCAGAAGCGTCCTTTCAAGATGCAACGGAAGCTTCCTTTTAAGTGGCCCGAAAACCGCCTTCAAGAAGTTCGGAAGCCTACTTTAAAGGTATTCAAAAGCTGAAAAGAGCTTTCCTTCAAAGGGCTCGGAATTATGTTTTCAAGAGGATTGGAAGCATACTTTCTACCTCAATTAATGCAAAAGTTTGAAGGGATACCTCTCAAGAAAAAGGTTGAGAACCGCTGATATATGCGAATACATAGATGTATATGTTGGCGGGGAGGGAACGAAACATCCCGTTCATTGCCACGAGGAATAACGTGACGGCTAGAACGGAGCCCTGAGGAATGATGCCAAGGACTATACGGGAATAAGATTGAAAATACGATAAAATTTCGTTTCAATCATATTGATCAAAAGGAAATAAGTAACTCGATGAATAATGGAGAGCTTAATGTTCACACCCATTAAAATAATTGAGGCGACTTGCACAATGGGACAAAATATAATTTTTGCCGAATGTTTGACACTTATTAGCCATGCAAACATGGCTCCATCAAGTATTATTTTGTTCGCTGTGCTGACCATCCCAGCCAGCAAGACTCTCTTCACCACAGAAGTGATAAAATATTCTCATTCCATTGTCCAATATCTCGTTAGTCAAGAAATTGGAACTTTTAGGTGCATCTTCTGGGATATCAGCGATAAGACCCCATATCAAGATGATTTCGACCTACTTCTAAAGTCAACTAATAACATCACATCCAGATTTGTCTTCAATGGGTTATTTCTAATAACGCATGACTCACATGTGGCCCAATGGCCCTCGTTAATCTTGTTCAACGTTCACACCCTAAACATAAAACGCTTTAGCGCCCAACTCAAGAACATGAAAGACGTATTGAACCCCAACACAAGATTGGTGATCTTTTTCACTGACGAGTATTTCGATTCGATGGTACAGCTAATAAAACTGTTCGTTAATTTCACCCGAAAAATCTTCATCCAAATCGACACAAAGGAGATTATTCGTTTTGGCATTGGTGCTGAGTATTTGGGACATTCAAGCTTTATGCACCCACGGGACATTTTCCAAAATATACTTTCCAACATGCAAGGACGGTCCATAAAGTACAGCGCTACGAACGGAGCCGGATATAAAAATTACAAATGGATGAATTCGACGGCCAAGTACCTGAATGCTACAGCGACATACATCAAGCACTCGTGTGGCAAACCATCGGAGCGGTTTGAGTCTTGCTACTTCAAACACTTGCGCTCTGATGATATTGACATCTCGGTTCTGCAGACGGTGGTGGATATACTCCCGCCAAGCTTCTATCGTTCACTGTTCAGTGTGGAACCGTTTCAGAACGTGATTCTAGTGCCCAGGCCGAGGAGCCTCAACATTTTCGAGATATTCATGTGGCCGTTCAGTATGGGAGCTTGGATTATTTTGGTGATGCTTCTCAGCTTTGTTGAGCTGGTCCATGTGTGCAGTCCGAAAATCTTCAAAAATGATCCAATTCTACTCGTAGTGTGTGGTTTCGAGCGTCACAGTTTGCATGTTTCCAACACCAGAGAGAAATTCACTTTCCTGGCACTGATCGTATTTCTGTTCTTGATTATGAATGCGTACGAAACGCGCATCATTTCATTCATGACGGATAAGCCTTCAGTTGGCGAAATACGATCCGTACAGGATCTGGCTGCCGTTGGAATGAAGCTCAAGATTTCCAAATTTTATCACAGAAAATTAGGGAACGATAGTCAGTTTGCGAATGTGAAAATGGAGGACACCGGAGGATTCACCGCAAAACTGGATGGCGTGAGCGCATATTACGGATCCAAGGACGTTGCTGAGCTGAATATGGCGATGCCTTTCAATTATGATTATGCCAAGCAACGAACCAATTACTACATAATGCAAGAATCTTTCGGAATTCGAATCGGCATGTACCATGTGACTAACAAGAACGGTCTGTTGGAACTGCTTTACCACACTCAGCGAACGTTTTTCGAGGCGGGACTGTTCCAGCAATGGCAAAATGAATATTTTCATGCGAAATTTGTGGAGTTTACAATCATTGCTACGACAACCAACAAATTTGCATACATAGGATGGGACATTTCGCTGGATGAAGGAAACGACATGCTGGAAATAGAGGATCTTCTACCGGCGTGGATAGCCCTGGGGTTTGGATTTGTGTTCAGTGGCATTATTTTCACTGGAGAAGTGTTGTATGGAATTGTTTGGAAGAATATGTGTAATAGAAGAGTTGTGGTTTATATGTAACCTTTTTTAGTTTTAAATTTGTAAGGAACAATTTATGTTTTTGTATAACAAAGATTTGCATGATAAGGGTGGTCGGTATTGAAAAAGTCCTAAGATTGAATCTCGATTGAGAAAGCTGATATCTTCGCAATCTTCTATATTTTCAGGTTCTTATATAAAAAATTAAGCGCATTTTTGCATGAATGCATTTTGAATACAATTTTTATGCCTAGTCTTTATACCCGATTTTGAAAGGGTCTTATGTGGTATTGTGAGAAAATCTGCAACCTAGCTGCTTATTGGCTGTAAAACAGCCTCCACTCATCAATTCAAAAGCTTCTTACCGCACTCTCAACATTCAAATTTTCATACGAACAAGGCCATGAATCGCAGAAGAGGGCATACTTCACAAAATCATACTTTTCTAAATAAAATGGCAAGAATAAATTGGTTTGCGCTTTACCACATCAGAGCGATAGACAACAATAAAACATATAATTCTGTGTGCCTGAATGTAATAAGCTTAATTCTCAGAATTCAAGACAAAATTTTCAAAACGACTTATCTGCTTTTGTAAACAAAGATTCAAACGACGATTTGACGAATCTAATAGCTCTCCCACGCAAACCAACACTATCAATAGGTAGATTAAGGATTCCGCTACCTGTTGATGGTGTTGGTTTGCGTGAGAGAGCTATCAGATTCGTCAAATCGTCGTTTGAATCTTTGTTTACAAAAGCAGATAAGTCGTTTTGAAAATTTTGTCTTGAATTTGAGTCATGCCTCTATGAATTATTTTCATTTACAAAGTATTTTCCATTCTATATAATAAAGCACAAATTCACAAAATCAAATCTTAATGCGAAAAGAAGCCCTACAGAACTCTGGGTTGTTGAAATACAAATAGTTTAAACTTGAAATTTCTCAATTGTTTCGTTATTCAAGATGTGACACGGCCGTCAATCCACGGAAAATTAATTAGAATATCGATAAGTTGGAAAATGAGAAGAATCATTCCATTTCCTCTTAATGTCCTTTACTTGAGACCTCTCTGAAGACCAGCCCCGGCCCCCACTAATCTTATGTACCAAAATCAACCTTTTTTGTACATTCTAGGGCCCCCACAAACTGTCGGCCCCGGGGCCCCCTTCTAGCTGAATCCGGCCCTGACGTCGCTAACCACGCAGTTGCTCGCTTTTTTGTGCCCTTCGTCTCTTCCACGTACCGTCCGCAATCAAGTGCGCGTTGGTTCTCCACGAGCATCGCCCAGGTCTAATGAGCGTTTAGTAGATAGTGAGTTTGGTTCGACTCTATCTACTCTCTACAATGTACGTACGATTTCCTACCACGATGCGTCTCCGAATTCCTCTGCTGGTACCGTTATCGAAGGAATTTTTCAATCACCTAGATTTCGTCACCACTAGAGGTGTGCGCCGGTCCGAAAATAGGCGGCGGCGGCGTCTGCCAGAGTTTTGGTCTGCGACGCTAGCGTTTTCGGCATCACGCCGAAGGCCATGTTAGACGGCGGCGGCGGCGTGAATCGGCGTAGCGATTCTTTTACACTCAACCCTCTTTTTACGTCACTTATTGGGGGACGTAAACCGAATGAGACGTAAATTTTTTTTTCAAAAATTTCTGGTATTTTACTTAATTTATTATTCGTTGGATACTTTTAAATACATTCACTTGCGTCTTACATGATGTATTGTAAGAAATCTGCAAATCCAGGCATATGAGATGTTATAAGATCTCCAAATTGTCCTGGATTTTGAATTAACTGCTCTATCGAATCAATCAAAGCCTTCAGGATGTCCCAAGCCGTGATATCAACTCAATTATGTCCTCCGAGGGATGGCCATCAGTAGCACCTACTTTGCACGAAAGAACATCCGAAAGCACACCTGGAGACACCCAAATGGTGAAACTTGCAACCAGATAGACCATGTTCTGGTGGATGGGCGCCATTTCTCGGATGTTATCGATATGCGGACATTCAGAGGTCCGAACATTGACTCTGATCACTACCTCGTTGTCAGTAAAATTCGATCACGGTTGTCAACTGTATCAAACGAAAGATCACAGCGAACGATGTGTTACAATATCCAGCGATTGTCGGCGGAAGTAGTATCGGCTGAGTACCGCCAGAAGCTCGACGAACGGATAAGTGCAATCAACGTTAGCGACAACATCAACGATCTATGGGAGTCGATCCATGGAGCGGTGAGCACAACAGTACGAGAAGTAGTAGGCACTGCACAGAGGCGACCCAGGACGGGTTGGTTCGATGTGGAGTGTCAGAGAGTGACAGACAAGAAGAACGTTGCCAGAAGCCGGATGTTGGTGTCGGGTACCCGATCGAATAGAGACCGGTACAAGGAAGCAAGAGCAGACGAAAAACGAACCCACCACAGGAAGAAAAAAGAGTACGAAGAACAAGTTATTAGTGAGGCGCAGGAAAAATGGAGCAGAACGATATGCGGAGGTTTTATGAGTCTGTCAATGGCGTGCGGAGAAAGACAGCGCCATCTCCCGTCATGTGCAACGATCAACAAGGGAATTTGCTGACAGATAAAACTGAAGTGGCTGCCAGGTGGAAGCAACACTTCGAGACTTTGTTGAATGGAGGAAGTGACGGTGCATCGGTGAACAGAATAAATATTAGCGACAATGGACAAGCTGTGGAGTCACCTACACTAGATAAGGTTAAAAAAGCTGTTAAAGAGCTGAAAAACAATAAGGCTGCGGGGAAGGACCAGCTCCCGGCTGAACTTCTCAAACACGGCAGTGAGCAGCTTTATGAAGTTCTGCACCATATTATGTCGAAAATATGGGAAGACGAGGAAATGCCTGCTAGCTGGTTGGACTGCCTCATTTTCCCTCTATTTAAGAAAGGGTACAGACTGGAGTGCGCCAATTATCGAGGAATAACCCTCCTTGATTCGGCGTACAAAATTATGTCCCGTATTCTGTTCAACAGATTGAGGCCGCATGAAGAGTCCTTCGTCGATGAATACCAAGCTGGTTTTCGTGAGGGCCGATCAACGACGGATCAAATGTTTACCCTGAGACAAATCCTTGATAAATTCCGGGAGTACAACTTACAGACACATCATCTGTTTATTGATTTCAAGGCGGCGTACGATTCAGTGAAACGGAATTAATTATGGCAAATTATGCTTGAACATGGTTTTTCGGCGAAACTGATACGGCTGATTCGTATAACGTTGGACGGATCGAAATCAAGTGTAATGGTTGCGGATGAAATATCGACGTCATTTGTTACCTTAGATGGATTAAAGCAGGGTGATGCACTCTCGAATCTACTGTTCAATATAGCGCTCGAGGGAGCGATTGGGAGAGCTGGTGTGCAAAGAAGCGGCACCATTATCACAAAATCGCATATGCTCCTGGGATTTGCGGACGATATCGATATTATCGGAATTGATCGCCGTGCCGTGGAAGAGGCTTTTGTGCCCTTTAAGAGGGAGACAGCGTGGATTGGACTCACGATCAATACCAGCAAAACTAAGTACATTGTCGCTGGCAATCAACGTTGGTTCATTAGTGGTGGTGGTAGCGAAATGGTGCTAAATGGTGAAAAATTTGAAGTGGTAGAAGAATTTGTGTATCTTGGAACATTAGTAACGTGCGATAATGATGTTACCCGCGAAGTGAAAAAGTGTATCGCAGCTGCAAATAGGGCTTATTACGGACTTCGTGGCCAGCTTAAGTCCCGTAGTCTGCAAACGAAAACAAAACTCGCGCTGTATACTACTCTGATTCTTCCGGTGGCTTTATACGGCCATGAGACATGGACGTTAAAGGAGGCTGATCGGAGAGCTTTCGGAGTGTTTGAGCGTTAGGTGCTGCGGACAATACTCGGCGGTAAAAAGGAGAATGGTATCTGGCGGCGTCGCATGAATCACGAATTGTAACAGGTGTATAAAGGGCTGGATATTATTAAGCTTATACAACACGGCAGACTACGGTTGGCTGGTCACGTTGTTCGTATGCCGGAAAAACGTCAAGCGAAGAGAACCCGGAAGAGGCCGCAGGCTGAGGGCGCTCAATGTTCAGGGCGACTGGAAGCGATTGGCCCAGGATCGAGTCCAGTGGAGAAGGATACTCCATTCGGCGTAGGTTCATCGAAGAGCTATAGCCCATCAAGTATAGTCAAGTATAGTTTGTCCTCCGAGGGTTTGTCTTTCACTTGCGTCTCAAAACAAGACATATGAGGTGTTGTAAGATCTCCAAATTGTCCTGGAGTTTGAATCAAATGGTCTACCGAATCTACTGAGGCTTGCATGATGTCCTCACCGGCGGTATCATCCCAATCATGCCCTCCGAGTGTTTCTCTTTCTCTTGCGTCATAAGTCCTGGTATATGAGATGTTTTAGGATCTCCAAATTGTCCTGGAGTTTGAATCAAATGGTCTACCAAATCAAACAAGGCTTCCATGATGTCTTCAGTCACGGTATCAACTTGATTATGTTCTCCGAGTATTTGCCTTTCACTTGCGTCTAAAAAAAAAAAAAGACATACGAGGTATTCTGAGATCTTAAAATTGTCCTTGAGTTTAAATTAAATGGTCTACCGTCCTCGGTGTCATCCCAATTTTGTCTTCTGAGTATTAGTCTTTCACTTGCATCTCAAATTGATTTCATTGATTCGGTAGACCATTTGATTCAAATTCTAGGACAATTTGGAGAACTTGGAACATCTCATATGCCTACATTTGAGACGCGAGCGAAAGACAAATACTTGGAGTACATAATTGGATGGTTACCGTGGCTGGGGACATCATGGAAGACTTGGTTGATTCGGTAGACCATTTGATTCAAACTCCAAAACAGTATGGAGATCTTACAACATCTCAAATGCCTGGATTTGAGACGCAAGTGAAAGACTAATACTCGGAGGACATATTTGGGATGAAAACGCGGCTGGGAGTCCAGGGAATTCTTGGATGACATGGAAAGGAACGGCTGCTTAAGGCATGTTGAGGTTGGTTTAATACATCATATAGGGCATGTACCGTTTTTAAAAAGAGATAACAGCCCTTCAGTTACGCTTGTAGACCTTCTGTCCTTGGTTACGCGTGTAGACTCCAGGAAATTCTTGGATGACCTGGAATGAAAGAATTGTTGAAGGCAAATGATGAATATACAAAGCATCTACTTTGTACTATGGGCTTCTAAGAGTGCCGTGTCAATAATGTTTCAAATTCCTTTTACGTCACGTGCCATAAAAAGGAGGCCGAGTGCCATAAAATTATTTTCTACGTCAGGCCTGTCCAACCTTTTCAAGTCACGGGCCAATTTTTAGAATTCACACTTGCTGGCGGGCCAACTGACAAACGTCGCCGAGTTCACCGAGCTTGACGTCACTCCTCATCGCCTTCAAAACATCCGAGTACTTAGCCTCGTCCGCCGTGATGACTAGGGCATCGCCCCTGGAGCGATTGGCGCCTACCCTAGACTTCTTGCTACCCTCATTCGCCTGGGCCTTCTTTTCGGCCCTTGACGTCTTCGGTTTCCTCTTGTTCTTGACCAGGGTCCAGGAGGCGTCACCCCCCCTCTATTTCCCCCTCTATTATTTCCCCCCTCTATTATTTAATGTTCCGAATATTGCAAATATTTATTTTTGTGGAAACTCAAAGAGTGGGAAATTCAAATAATTTCTCGTATATAACTTTTTAAATATTTTCAAAATTATCAGTGTTTTTTTATTTACTAAAAAAAACGGAACACGATTTTAATGCTTGGTCACTTTTTTCGGGCTAGTCACTAAAAAGTCTCTTTTTTGACCTCAAGTCACTAAAGTCACTTTTTCTCGCAAAAAGTCACTATTTTCAACTATTTTGAAACTATTGACTAAGATTTTTTTTATAAGGCTTTATGTATCCATCGGAAGATGCTTTGTTCATGGCGGAAATGAAATTACGGACCATGTTAAAATGATCGCTCTGTAACTTCGCCAGCCATTTAACTGGCTGCTCTTATTGGCATTTCACCAGTAGCTAATTGAAGGTGTTTTACGTCACAATTTATAAATTGGTATACAGTCATGCAAGCAGGAGACCTGTCGATTTCGATTTTAACTCAAACTTTATGCAGTAGAGGATGGTGGGGAGACTTGATTCTTCCCTGTTTACCAAGAACTAAAGTAGTGTTATAGCGTATTTCTATAATAGATCCTCTAGACATATGATCGTTATGTTGCGAGTTTTTTTTAACTGACAGCCTTATTTACTGTGTTTTATTCCTCCTTAAGATGTTTTTTAGTGGTTACACAAAATTAGAACAACTTCTCCCAATAATGACCAAATGCTATCATTTTTTCACAGCACAAATCCATAAATATGCTAAATGACCTTCATTGATAAAAATGCCATCATTCCACCACAATTTTAGGATATTTGGATTTTAAGTTGTTGCCTCAATTAGAGCAGATTTCCCTCATAGGGCATGCATATAAAAATTTGTCTAAAAAATTCAAAAAAGTTTAATTTGTTCTCAAGCGGCTATTTTTTTTTGTAGATTTGATAGGTGGGTTCGCTCCAAAAAAATATTTATTGAGTATCATAGATATCATAGAAAGGCGATCATCAAGTTTCCCCAATTTTGAAGATTGCATGCGCTGTCGAATTCCATAGCAAAAATCATTCATGAATACGCACAGCAAGTTGGAAAACCTGCGTATTTTGGAGTAAACATATTAAAAAGTTCAGAGAGCATGGTCCTCATTACAAGCAGGAGGTCGAGGGTTCAATCCCAGGCTCGTTGTACATGAATCTCCATACTACTGTTGTTCCTGTCGCACTAAAAATCCAAAAAACATCCGTTTCACCTATGACAAATCGTAGAGTTCTCTGCATCTTTCTTAAGTAGGTGTTCAGCTAATCCAATGATCGAAATTTTCACTCATTCTCACGAGAAGAGAATGCTCATTCACGCAGATTTTCGCCGAGAAATAATTTTCAGAAAAGAAAAACAGGTGTTAAGAGTGATAACCATATTTCGCTCACTTCCATTCGCGTAAAAATTTGATTTGCTTGCAGACTACTCATAGTTTTGAATTGTCCTGCTTTTTAAAAATATTGAGTAAAATTTCCGTGGGGTTAAAAGAGAGGGCAATACAAATTTACTTAGTCACAAAGTAGATAAAAGTTAGCGAGTACGATTTTCGTTTCTCTTCTGAGTTTGTTCTAAGAGAAAAGAGTGGTGAGTGAAAGATGTTTTCCGCCACAAATTACGAAAAAAATATTCTCATTCGACCCAAAAACGCCTGATTTCGTCTCATCGAACTTGCAACTGAAATTGGAAGTCACTATTTGGTCACTTTTACTGCAACTGAAAGTCACTATTTGGTCCCTTTTTTCGTCAGCTTTGGTCACTAAAGTCACTATTTTGAGTGGCTTCAGTCGCTACCAGTCCTGCCTTTGCCAGTTAGTTGCTCCGCTCCCTGTATACTACCGTCCCAAGCATAGTTGTCTCATGTCGTTTTTAGTTGATGGCCTTCTTGCTCCCTGGTGGCCAACAAAAGAATTCATCAACGGATTTAAGATCTAGAAAGGATTGCTGGCAAGCCTAGCCATGAAGTCTGATAGAGAAATAACTTATCTGAAAAAAATGCGACACCGCCAGCATAGAGGGAATGGCATCGTAAAAAACGACATGGGACAACTATGCTTTGCACGGCAGTATAGGGATCAAAGCTGGCAATTTCTCTGTCATTCGAAGATGATTGAATTCCTCTTATGAAGACAGCCACCTTTGCCACATTTTTCACGTCAGTATTTTCATCGTTTGTTTGTGAGAACTTGTACTCTTCAACGTGTTCCGCGCAAACTAGTGCTACTGAAGGAGGCTATTTCCTTAGGACACACGATGTACCTAAACAACAACCGAAATGCAGACCGCATCGTGCTTTCGTGCTGTGCGGTTCTTTCTCTCTTTGCGGAAGGAAGTTTTTAATACTACCCGAAGCTATTTTAATTTCAACGGTGCTTCTTAGCGCTATTTGTACCCACTGATCCCGTTACGATCTTTGCAAGGACCCGTGCCTTCGTTTTACGTTGGACCCGTTTGCGGAAGTAAAATTCCGACAAACGGTGCTAGTCCTGCAGGGACACCGTTCTGGGAAACCCCTCTTAGAAGGTCACGTTTCCACGCTCAGCAATGAGCATTAATAAAAACAAGAGGACGGGGGAGTCGCTGAATTCTCCACTTCCTTCAAAGAAACAAGGTTTCAAGACCGTCCTGCCAATGCGCGGAAAAATAGAAGGAAGCTGGAGAATTCAGATATTCCTTCTAACTCTAATATCGGAAATAATTCTTCTCCAATCGAACTGAGCAATCAGTTCGATTTGATTAATGATGAAATTGAGCAAATCGAATATACCTCTAGCCCAGGTGATTCGATTCATGCGAAAAGCAAAGGATTCCGCCAATTGTGGTATCTGTTGCCGAGTTTTCTGGCTTCCGGAATGAGATTTTGAGTAACCTTCAGGGGATCAAGGTTTCATTTCAGATTGCTAGGAAGGGTGACTGTCGCGTTTTGCCGGGATCCTTTGACGATCGCAAACGTCTTCTTCAGTATTTAACTGAGAAGCGCCATAAATTCTTCACATACGACGACAAAACTGAGCGATTGTTCAAAGTCGTCTTGAAAGGTCTCCCCAGTGATGATAAATCACTGGATGAAATAAAAATTGAAATTTCTCAATTACTTGGATTTTCACCAGTCCAAGTAATTAAGATGAAAAAGAAATCCCACTCTGGTACTTCCCAGAGGGGCATTTCTCAAGAATTTTATTTAGTTCATTTTAACAAAAGTGAACTAAATAATATGAAAAGTTTGGAAAAGGCCTGTATTATGTCCCATGTCCGTGTTACATGGGAACATTTCCGCAGGCCTGGGGAAATTTCCAAACCCCACCCAGTGCCGTAAGTGCCAAAAGTGGGGTCATGGAACCAAACATTGTCACATGGATGCTAAATGCATGATTTGTGGTGGAACCTCTCACGCCAAGGATGCATGTCCTGTGAGAGAAGATTCCAATAAATTTAAATGTGCAAATTGTGGAGGCAATCATAAATCCAATTTCTGGGAATGCCCTTCACGCAAAAGTTTTGAATTCCGTGCAAAATTGATGACGGGAAATTCCAATCGGATCCCAGATTCGACGGGTAGAAATTTTTCAAACGCTCAAATTTCGAAACCAGTTACCGGTCGAGCAATTCATACCCACCACAATTCACAAACAAATTTTGCCGCTCGTCAACGGGTAGCAAGCACTTCAGTAAATTCCAATTTTTCCAATGTACCTACGTATGCAAACATCACTGCTGGTAGACAAAATTTCTCTTCTCAAAATGAGGTTTATACCCATGTCCCAACGGAAAATAATGGTCATGTTGCCGATTCAGGTAGCATGACTGCTTCCGATTTTGATTTTTTAACTGAACAATTGCATCACATGATTGATGCAATGTTCAAAGCAAATACCATTCCAGAAGCTGTTCAGGTTGGTATAAAGTACACACAAAAAATTGTTATCGGACTCCGTTTCAATGGATCCAAATAATTATGTGAAAGTTCTAAATTGGAATGCCCGCTCTCTAAAGGGTAAGGAAGATGAATTATTCAACTTCCTTTCAGTTCATAATGTGCATATTGCCATTATAACTGAAACGTATTTAAAACCAGGACTCTCCATTAAAAGAGATCCAAATTATTTTATTTACAGAAATGATCGTCTTGACAGCGCCTGTGGTGGGGTCGCCATCGTCATTAATAGATGTATCAAACATAAATTATTTTCTTCGTTTGAAACCAAAGTTTTTGAAACCTTGGGAGTTTCTGTTGAAACAACAATTTTCCTTCATTGCAGCCTACTTGCCTTTTCAATGCAATGGGCAGCAAAAGAATTTGTTGAAAGCTGATCTTCAAATTCTGACTCGCAACAAATCAAAATTCTTCGTAATTGGTGACTTCAATGCCAAACACCGTTCATGGAATAATGCTCAAAGCAATTCCAACGGCAAAATTTTATTTGAAGATTGTTCTGCGGGATATTATACTATTCAATATCCCAATGGCCCAACTTGTTTTTCATCCACTCGAAATCCTTCGACAATTGATTTGGTTTTAACGGATTCAAGTCAGCTGTGTGGCCAATTGGTAACTCATGCTGACTTTGACTCTGATCACCTTCCTGTGACATTTGAAATCTCACAAGAAGCTATTTATAATCCAATCAACTCTACTTTTAATCATCATAGAGCTGATTGGGATTTATATAAAACGTATATCGATAGGAATTTTGATGTTAATATTCCTTTGGATACCAAAAGTGATATTGACAATGCGCTCGTATCTTTGACAAATTTAATTGTCGAAGCCAGAGGCATTGCAATTCCGAAATGTGAAGTTAAATTCAACTCCATTATTATTGACGACGATCTTCAGCTACTGATCCGTCTTAAAAATGTGAGGCGAAGGCAATACCAAAGATCTCGCGATCCCGCTTTGAAAGTTATTTGGCGAGATTTGCAAAATGAAATTAAAAAACGTTTCGCTATTCTGAGAAATACCAACTTTGAGAATAATGTCTCGAAGTTGGATCCCAGTTCGAAACCCTTTTGGAAATTAACGAAAATTCTTAAAAAACCTCAAAAGCCAATTCCAGCGCTTAAAGAGGGAAATAAAATTTTATTAACAAATGGCGAAAAGGCTCAAAACCTTGCTCAGCAGTTCGAGAGTACCCATAATTTTAGTCTAGGTCTCACTAGTCCAATTGAGGATCAGGTTACACGGAGCTTCGAAGACATTCTCAATCAAGAGAATGTTTTTGACCCTTCGTTGGGAACTAATTTGGATGAAGTGAAATCTATTACTAGAAAATTTAAAAATATAAAAGCCCCGGGTGATGATGGTATTTTCTTCTTACTTATCAAAAAACTTCCTGAGAGCTCTTTATCCTTTTTGGTTAATTTATTTAACAAATGTTTTCAATTGGCCTACTTCCCAGATAAATGGAAAATGCCAAAGTTGTTCCAATTTTGAAGCCGGACAAAATCCAGCTGAGGCTTCTAGTTATCGCTCAATCAGTTTGCTTTCTTCAATAAGCAAACTGTTTGAAAAGATTATTTTAAATAGAATGATGGTTCATATTAATGACAATTCTATTTTTGCTGATGAGCAATTTGGTTTTCGCCATGGGCATTCAACCACCCATCAGTTATTAAGAGTAACGAATTTAATTCGGCTCAACAAATCTGAAGGATATTCGACTGGAGTTGTTCTTCTTGATATAGAGAAAGCATTTGACAGTGTTTGGCATGAAGGTTTGATTGTAAAATTGATGAATTTTAATTTTCCTCTGTACATTATTAAACTGATCCAAAATTATTTATCAGATCGCTCACTGCAGGTAAACTATCAGAATTCTAAATCTGATAGATTACCTGTAAGGGCTGGTGTCCCCCAAGGCAGCTGGGGGGACCATTTTGTATAACATTTTTACTTCTGACTTACCTGATTTACCACCAGGGTGTCAAAAATCTTTGTTTGCAGATGACACAGGTCTCTCAGCCAAAGGGCGTAGCCTTCGTGTCATTTGTAGTAGATTGCAAAATAGTTTGGATATTTTCTCCACTTACTTGCAAAAATGGAAAATTTTCCCGAATGCTTCCAAAACTCAGCTTATAATTTCCCATATAAGCTGAGAGCTTCTTATTTGAACCCTTCTAGCAGACATATTGTCACTATGAATGGGGTTCCAATTAATTGGTCTAGCGAAGCTAAATAATTAGGACTTCTGCTAGATCAAAAATTAACTTTCACATTGAAGGCCTTCAAGCCAAATGTAACAAATATATTAAGTGTCTATATCCACTTATAAACAGAAAATCAAAACTTTGTCTTAAGAACAAACTTTTGATTTACAAACAAATTTTTAGACCTGCCATGTTGTATGCTGTGCCAATATGGACTAGTTGCTGCAATACCAGAAAGAAGGCACTTCAGAGGATTCAAAATAAAATTCTGAAAATGATTCTGAAGTTGCCTCCGTGGTATAGTACCAATGAACTTCATAGAATTTCTAATATTGAGACATTGCAACAAATGTCCAACAAAATAATTTCCAATTTTAGACAAAAATCGTTGCAATCTTCTATTGCAACGATTAGCTCCTTATACCCTTAGTATAAATAAGGTTAGGTTTAGTTTAAGTTAAAAACATTGTTCCTACATAGTTCAAATCAACCAGAGGAAAAATCTGCAGGAGGCAATTGAAATATATTAATAATAACTAAAATGTAACATAGCAAATAAGGATGGAAGTGTTGATAAGAAAACACGGAACACCTAGTCTAAGAGATGAATGCATGCTAGGGTGGCTCAAAAAACACTTTTTCAAATTTTTTTATGGGCCGCCCTCTTATTCGGTTCTATTTGATGCTCTGATGCTCTGGACAAAATTTCAGCCAAATCGGTCAACGTTTGGGCAGTGCTAAACTCGTTGGAAGTTTATATGGAAAAATGTATGCAGAAACATCCCAAAACAGTGATTTGCAGTTGGACGGCACAATTTACGATCAAGAACCATGATACTCATTCAGTTCTTGTAAAATAAAATACAGAATGTTATGCTGAAAACCGCGAGAAGATTAGAGTTTATTACGCAAAGATATTAGCATTTTACTGGAGTGTTGTAGGGGTGAATTTATTTCTTTTCAAAGGTAAAAGAAACGAAATTTGCTCAAACCCCACTGCAGAGAAATGCTAATAACTTAGCCGGGCAAGCTCGAATCTTCTCGCGGTTTTCTGCATAACATTCTGTATTAAATTCTCCAAAATCTGAATGAGTATCATAGTTCTTCATCGTAAGTTGTGTAGTCCAGCTGCAATTTACTGTTTTTGGATGTTTCTGCATACATTTTTCCATATAAACTTCCAACGAGTTTAGCACCGCCCAAACGTTGACCGATTTGGCTGAAATTTTGTCCAGAGCATCAGGGCATCAAATAGAACCGAATAAGAGGGCGGCCCATAAAAAAATTGAACAAAGTTTTTCCCATACTAATTTGAGCCACCCTAATGCATGCATTAGATAATTAGCAAATAAAAAAAATAAAATAATGGTGCGTTGAGAACTGATTTAGTTTATACAGGTACCAGAAGTTTGAACTGGGATTTTATTTTTAATTTTTTTATTTTTGTGATTGAAATTGGGATTGTAAAATTCCTTGAATATTTGCCAGGACTCCATGAATGTCAAAAAGATGCTAATACAGATATGGGACCTGGGATTATCGAACATTTTCGAGTTTGAACTGCCCAAGTGATCGATTTTCCCTGGGCAACTAGTCCGGATCACAACAAGATAAACACTAATGAAAAATATACCAAATCGCCAGCAACAATTACACAATTATGAAGTTTGATATATCGCATGTAATTGTTTGATTTGGATCAATAAGTGGCCACATTTCCCAGATAATTCAAACCAGAACATGTAGAATCGAACACAGATAAATAATATTCTACAAAATTGTCAGCAGTGATTTGGATTCAAAAATTCACGAAGATTGATACGTCGCATGACACTGTTTGATTTGGATCGATAAGCGGCCACTTCCCCCAAGGCACCTGGTCCGGGGACATAGCCAGATAGACACAGACAGAAAATACGCGGAATTGCCACCAAGGAACTGTTATTGTAAAATTATGCAGTTTGATACGTCGAATGGCGTTTTTTGATTCGGATCGACAAGTGGTCACTTCCCCCAAGGCACCTGGTCCGGGGACATGGCCAGATGGACACAGACAGAAAATATACGAAATTGCCAGCAAGGAACTGTTTGATACGTCGCATGACGCTGTTTGATTCGGATCGATAAGTGGCCACTTCCCCCAGGGCACCTGATCCGGGGACATGGCCAGATGGACAGAGATAGAAATATAATGCCTGAAATGATCAGGAATGCACTGGCATTGCAAAATCGTGAAGTTTGAAACGTCACAAGGCCTTGTTTCGATTGGGTTGGTATGTGGCCACTTGCCCCGGGGTACCCGGCACCAGGTACTTCCAAGGAGACCTAATAATCATAGGGAATCTATGAGGTCACTCTGCTTTACGTATTATAACATCTGTCGATGAATTTATATTTTACAATTGAAATTTTACAATTGAAATTTATAATTGCTGAGAAAAATATTTTTCCTATGCCAAAATAATCTATTACCCCAACGGAATCCGGAATATCTTCGGAACCATGTTACGGACCGTCTCCAGAATCCGGGAACGAAAACTATATGAATTTCTGGATCCAACAATACCAGAAACATGAAAATCGGTGGATATTTGACAAAGTTAGAGTAGATTGAAGGAAAAAAAGTTACTGAAAAAAATAGTCGGTACAGTAAAGGTTAAGAAGGACTGACCAATCTGGAGGAGGATTCGTATTATACACCGACTTGAAAACACCTGTGAATAATTTAGCAGATTCGGCGATATCGTTTGATGTAACATCAGCAAAACTCACAATGGATAACATCACATGCGTTTTTTCCTGGTTTTGATGCTGCACCAAAAAGCTAACAACTTCATTTTTTACACGGTGAACATACTCACGAAAGGTAGGAACACCAGAGATTTTCATACTCCGCATTCGTCCGCATTTCACTGAAGTGTTGTATGGGTAAATACATTTCTTTTCCATGGTAAAAGAAACGAAATTTGCTCACACTACACTTCAGTGAAATGCCAATAAGTTCTCCGGCAAAAAAAACTAATCTAAACACTAATTTTGATTTCAGCATAACATTTTATATTATGTTCATCAAGAACATCGTAGTTCTTCATCGTAAATTGTGCCGTCTAAGAGGTTGTTCAAAAATGATGTCACAGGTATTAGGGAGGAGAGGGTCTAAGATTTTGTGACAGTGCTTATACACCCAGGTTTTTTTTACACGGTTGGAATTCATTAATTTCCCGGGAAACCCGCACTTTCACAGCTTTTTAAATACCACCTGAATTTTCTTTGATTTTTTTTGAATTTTTTCATGGTCTTAAACGACTAAAGCCAAACCGTGTAAAAACCTGAGTGTACTAGGTATACAATTTAACTAATATTCATTTTGCACTGAACATTTTTTCGCTAATAAACATTGCTTTATATAGTTTTTCATCGAAATAAAAAACATCGAAATTTCGTATGTACAGAAATAGTGCGGGTAAAATGAACACTGCCTGGTGGTAAATTGAACATCGCTTCTAAAACCCTTTTGAAACATTTAATTTTCTTTTTTAACCCAATGATTGTAAAATATTAATTCATTGACCGATTTGACTGAAAATAGTACACAGAGCATCAGGGCATCAAATAGAACCGATTAGAAGCAGTGGTGGAAATACTCGCTTCACGATTAAGAAAAGAGTGTAATTGGGCCTACCAAAATTGCCATACTCGCGCGAACCTATTGCCTGCATATTTCTGGCGCTTGCTTTGTTCGCGAGTACGGGCAGAGCAAAACAAAAAGCCGAGCTGTATTTTGTTCGGGAGTAAAAACACGGTCGCGAGTTTTTGTGATTACTTCGAATATATGGATAGATTTGACTTGACATAAACACAATAACAATTAACAATTGTGTTCTAGCTCGAACATCAATGAGAAATAAGTTCCGAGGTTGTTTTATGACTTTTAGCAAATTAACCCGAAACAAATGTTCGCGAGTCTTTTGCATTGCCTACTTCTTGTTTTGTGAGTAAGATTCGCAGATTTCCACCACTGATTAGAAAGGTGGCCAATAAAAAAATTGAGAAATTTTGTTAAGAAAATTATTTTGAGATTTTAAGTGGAATGTCTTCACTTGTCATAAGACGAGTTTGTACAGTCCCATTGAATTCCACCACTTAATTGTATCTTGACAAATACGTATTTCGACCTCAACAGTAAGGCCGTCTTCAGTGTCTCGTAGAAGTCGAGTCAAGTACGAGACACTGAAGACGGCCTTACTGTTGAGGTCGAAATACGTATCTGTCAAGATACAATTAAGTGGTGGAATTCAATGGGACTGTACAAACTCGTCTTATGACAAGTGAATTTGAGAAAGTTTTTAACATATAAATTTAAGCCACTGTAATATCCACAGAAAGTTCTTTAGTATTTCTGTTGAGTATAAAACAGTGAGAAGTAAGAAATAGAGAGTGAGACGTCTCTCTTCTTATTCTTAGTTTATCACTTTTCAAACGACCTATTCGTCCAAATGACCCTTTCGGTCAATAACCCTTTTGGCTAGATGTCTCTTTCGGCCAAATGACCCTTTCGGCCTAATGACCCTTTCGGCCTAATGACCCTTTCGGCCAAATTACCCTTTCGGCCAAATAAGCTTTTCGGCCAAATTACCCTTTCGGCCAAACGACCCTTTCGGCCAAATGACCCTTTCGGCTTAATGACTCTTTCGGCCTAATGTCCCTTTCGGCCAAATGACCCTTACGGCCAAACGACCCTTACGGCCAAACGACCCTTTCGGCCAAATGACCCTTTCGGCTTAATGACTCTTTCGGCCTAATGTCCCTTTCGGCCAAATGACCCTTACGGCCAAACGACCCTTACGGCCAAACGACCCTTACGGCCAAACGACCCTTTCGGCTAAACGACCCTTTCGGCCAAATAACCCTTCCGGCTAAATGACTCTTACGGCCAAACGACCCTTTCGGTCAAATAACCCTTTCGGCCAAATGTCCCGAACGGCCAAATGACTTTCAGCCAGATGGGTTTCGGCCTAGTAGCATTCGGTTGAATGGCTTTCGGCCAAACGACCCTTCCCCGCGACTAAATGTTTAGAGCGTCTCCATTCAACACGCGCTTGTGATTCTGCTACCGAAAGCAACTTTCTGCTGTCGCTAAGCAAATATGATTTGCGCGATGAATAAAATTCGACTCTGCGCAACCGTCCCTTGTATAAAATGGTGGTCCTGAAGAGAACCTATCTATTTTCTGCAACGCGCATTTCCACTCACGCATTTCCAAACCAGAGCCAGAATCACGCGAGAAAATTTCACTAGAGTGCTGCTGACGCCGAAGGCAGCCACTAGATAGTTTGCCGCTAGAATGCTCCAGACATGGGAGCCAACGTCATCGATGCTGGGACCGCTACCGACGCCATCGTTCTGTCCGCTTTCCGTGCCCTCTCTCTGTGTTTACTCACCGTAGATTCTTGAGCAGAAATGACACGCGAGTTGATTGGTGGTTTGAGTCCTTCGAAAGATTAAGGCGCTATAAACATTCAAAATCTTACAAGGCGGTCCCTGATTTTAGATTTTGATTTGCCTCCCAGTACCTTTGGTTAAGTAGTTGTCCAACGTCAAAACGCCGATCTTACTAGAGAAGGCCGACCGAAAAGGCGCTTTGCCTGTAGGGGGTATTCTTCTTATTAATTGGCTTTACCTATTGGGATATTGTCGCTTTGCAGCTAAATGTTCAGCAAGATTTTTAGGTCAAGTTACCATTCATCACATACACTGCTGCTAACCGCAAGTCAGACTTATCTGTATATGGCATACATATACAGATAAGTCTGACTTGCGGTTGGCGGCAGTACATGTCAACAGGATAATACTTTTCTGCTCAGTCGGGATAAATTCCAATCTGAAATCTCCCTACACTGCACCGGCAGTTGATCCCAGCCACTTTGATTATGGAATTTCTTTGTAGCCACGTACATTACCGCTGGACTAAGGAAAGCCCTCCACATCCCATTTGTAAATGCAATCTCATTTAATATTCATGTTTCCACTTCATATGACTTTTCAATCAAAGTTATGAACTGCTTTTGTGTAATCAAATTAAACTCTTCCCAGTTCGTTTTCAACCATGGCACCCATTGTACATCGATTTAGGCTTCTCGCCTTGCTATTCGTGACTCCCGTTGCTCCCGATTATATAAACCCCATCCTGCTAAACTATTCCCTCTCCGTTATCGAATACTTTCACCGTCAACCAGGTCGCTTCGACTGCCTTCTTTTCGACATCGGTGGAGGTCGCCCATTCGACAATTGGTTCATAGAGCTACTTCAATCCCCGCGACTCTTCCACATTCCACACTACATCATCAATACAACCTTCCCAAGTTCCTCTGCCTACCGAATCGCCATCAATCCGTCATCGCTGGTTGTGATCAATCTGCGAAAACCTGACTACAACATTGATTCATCGGAAATCACAACCGTGATGCAACGGTTGAATCCGCACACCCGGATCATGGTGCTGTTCGCTGGAGCGGTTCTCCGCTTCATGAAGGAGATGGCAGTGTTCCTCACTGAAAGAACTTTGCACACTAGGGTTGTGTTCATCGAAATTCGGATCATGAAGGTCGTGAGGACGGGATTTGACGGGAGGATTGAAGACTTCACCGATTTGGTGCACCCACGGGACCTCTTTCGGAATATTCTGCGAAACATGCAGGGCCGCCCGGTACGCTACAGTTCGGAAAGGGCTTTGTCCCTCTCGGATAGGAACTGGATGGATGAGACCGTTGGGTTTCTGAATGCGACGGCACAATACATGAAGAACCCATGCGATGGATTGGGGGAGGAAGCGTTCATGAGCTGCTATGAAACGCACTTTAGACAAAGTCAGCTATTCGTATCGCTTAGTTTGAAGGAATACACGATAGATCGAGTATTTTCGAGGCGATTATTGTTTGGAGTTGTACCATTGGAATGCATTATTGTGGTACCGACCGGAAGAGTCCTCTCCATGACGAGCGTATTGATTTGTGCTCTAAGGTTGGAAGTGTGGATCACGTTTGTGCTAATATCGATAGTTACATATCTATTGAAGATGGCAACATTTTGCAAAAAGCATAAGTATGTTCCGTTTCTGATCTGCATTTCGATCGCCGTGGTTTTTCATTCATACCAAACAAAAGTTATGTCTTTCATAATCAATCATCCAAAGACGGAAGCAATTGGAACGATTGATGATTTGATTGGCTCAAAGGTTGTTATGAAATTACGGAAACCATTCGATCGATCAACGATGATCGAAGATCGACTCAAAGGTATCAACGTTGTCGAAGATTCGGATGAACTGACCTTAGATGGAGTGAGTCCCTACTATGGTCGTAATCCCAATACTGCGCTCCTAATTCGAAATCCTAAGAGCTACAATCACAATGAGAAACCCGTTAGATACAGAGAACTTAAGGAATATTTTGGAACACGACTTGGGTCATACATGGTTCTGACTAATGATCCACTGGTTGATATTTTCTATTCCTCACAAAGGACATTTTTCGAGGCTGGACTACTGTCAAAGTGGACGTGGGATGAATGTTCCAATACGGTCGAGGACTGGAGAGCAATTGATCACAATTTCGACATTCGGGTTTTGAAACTGGATGATCTATTCGTCATGTGGGCGTTCCTGATTTGTGGACTTCTCTCAAGTTTAATTACATTCTTGTTGGAGAGATTTTTCAGAAAAATGTAAAATTCAAGGAACAGTGAAATAAAAGGATAAATAAACTGCTTGTGGAATACAAAACAGGCTTTTCAATTGATATTAAAAATGCAATCCAAATCAAACTGACATTTCAGTTCTAACTATTTTAACGCCTCAATATACTCTCCTCTGTACCACATATTTCAATGACTCCCTTCCTCCTATAATGTGGAATGACCATTTCTGCACCCTCTTCCATGAGCATACATTTGCTTCAAAAGATAAACACATTGTGTGTTTCTTTTGTTACACAATACTACCGACCGTCTTACCCAACATTGTTCTTATGTGTGGCTAGACGTCCTTTTTATGCTGTGCTGTTGTTACCAAAATATTTTGCCTGCTCAATATTTATGCAAACGACCACAGAATGACTATGTAAAGTATGGAAGAAAAATATGACTTGCATAAACAAAATTTGATCAATAATAGGCATATCCTGGAAGGGACTGAGTAAATGTTTTTTATCAAGCCAGAGACTATAGAAGTTGAAAAGTATGTAAATGCTTTTGCTTCTCCTTGTTATTTATTGGCATTGCACACTCCAACCGGGAAATTGCCATATCACAGCCATGTAGCCATTCGTAGATCCGTAGGGTAAGACGATATAATGCGAGGCACCTGGCCAAAACGCCCTGTTTGATTTCTAGAAAACTATAATCAACTAAGGTTTGAAATCAGCTGATGCCTTTAAATATTTGTAAGACTATTATACTATGCGAATGTGGAAGTATTTTTATATTACATAATGGATATAAAAGCGAAATTCGTAAGGCTAAGGATTTGATGTAATTTTTAATGCTTGGTTGCTCAGCATTATGGAGCGACGCTGGTATACTGTCCGCAAAACAAGCATTGGATCACTCAGTTAGGCAACAAAGTAGCTTACCTTAGTGAATTTGTTTTCTTCTTCTATTAATGCTTAATCATCTGTATATATAACACGAAGTTGGAATTGTCATTCGATAATGATAAGATCGATCTATGTCAATTTTTGTTTGCTTACTCAACTGATAGGAAAAATGTCATGATAGCTGATTTGTTTTCTATATAACTTGTGCCGTGCGGTAAGACGCGCGGCTACAAAGCAAGACCATGCTGAGGGTGACTGGGTTCGATTCCCGGTGCCGGTCTAGGCAATTTTCGGGTTGGAAATTGTCTCGTCTTCCCTGGGCATAAGTGTATCATCGTGTTACCCTCATGATATTAATAACTGTGGAAGTGCTTAATAAACACTAAGCTGCGAGGCGGCTCTGTCCCAGTGTGGGGATATATTGCCAATAAGAAGAAGAAGAAGAAGAAGAAGAATGCCTTGTGTAGGTAAAAAATTGTATCAGAAAATTGATTAATTTTTGGTGGGACAAAGTTCGCCGGGTCAGCTAGTATGGTATAAAATTACTTTCATTTTCAAAAATGGTTTCTGCCTTTTTCGTATACTAAGTACACGTAAAGGCTATTGGACTATTGGTGTCAGGCCATTTGGCCGGATTCTGTTTGGCCACATGGTCGAATGCCGTTTGGCAGAATAGTTAAAATCTCTCAAATTACGATTAGTGTGAAAGAGAAGTGTGAAAAAGGAAAAGAGAAATGAGTAATGAGAGGTGAGAAATGAGAAATGAAAAGTGAATAGTAAGAAGTCAGAAGTGAGAAGAAAGAAGGAGGAAGTGAAAAGTGAAAAGAGAAAAGTTAGAAGCAAAGAATGAAAAGAGAGTGAGAAATGAGATCTGACAACTTCTTCTTTTTTCCTTCTTCCGGTAAAACGTCTAGCTCAAACTTTTGTAGAGGTATGTGGCGGGACAATCATCATCATCATCATTCTTCCTTCTTCCTACTTCCTTCTATCTTCTTCCTTTTAATTTTTCAATAATTTACAGATAACGAGAACAAATTTTAATATCTTCTTTTGTCCCACCGGAAAAATAATGATATTTTAAACTTTCATAAAAAAAATCTTTAAGAAAACTGATGAATTTTTCGATTTTACCAATTTATTTATTTATTTTTTTATTTTCCACCCCCTTCCTCATCGAAAGGTCAGTGGGACAAAAAAAGAGATTAATATTTGTACCGGCCTAACTGTGAAAAATATTACCGATGAAAATGTAGAAGAGCTGTATCATCTTCTTCTTCTTCTTCTTATTATTGGCATTACATCCCCATATTGGGACAGAGCCGCCTCGCAGCTTAGTGTTCATTAAGCACTTCCACAGTTATTACTGCGAGGTTTCTAAGCCAGGTTACCGTTTTTGCATTCGTATATCATGAGGCTAGCACGATGATACTTTTATGCCCAGGGAAGTCGAGACAATTTCCAATCCGAAAATTGCCTAGACCGGCACCGGGAATCGAGCCCAGCCACCCTCAGCATGGTCTTGCTTTGTAGCCGCGCTTCTTACCACACGGCTAAGGAGGGCCCTAGCTGTATCTATTTCGGTTAAAAACTAAGCTGAAAAGTCGGTAAACGCAAGCAACTTCGAAAAATCATGGAGGGAACTGAGATTGAATGAGTAAGTATTTCCTAATGACTTTCGAAATCCCGCAGTCAATGACATTGTCTGCTGGAAATTATATGAATTAACCGAGGGAGTTTTGGAAGAACTCCTTGAGGAACTTTCGGAAAAATTCTTGAAAAAATGTCATGAAGAGTTTTAATAGAACTTTTACAGGATTTCCAGGAAGAATACCTGGAGAAACTTTCTGAGGAACTCCTGGAGAAGCTTCCCAAAGAATTCCAGGGAGAACATCACAACTAATTTTTGAAGGAACCTTCGGAAGAACTCCTGAAAAAAATCCGAAGGAGCTCTTCCAAGAACTTTTGAAGGAAATCATGGAGGAACATCAGGAGGAACTCCTGGAGGAACTTCTGGAGGAATTCCTGAAGATTTGATAAATGTCCGAAGAAATTCTTGACGAAGCTTCCTGAAGAATTTAAATTGAATTTTTTGGAAGTTGAATTTGTTGGAAGAATTCCGGCAGAAGTTTTCCGAATAATTCATGGAGGAACTTCCAGAGGAGTTCCTGGAGGAACTTTAGAAGAATTTCTTGAAGAAACTTTCTGAGGAATTGCTGGATAAATTTGGATGGGTACAAGCGCGGTGGTCTAGTGGCTATCGCTTCTGCGATTCCTAATACTAAAACCTCCCAAACTAACAACTGGAAGAACTCCCGAATGAACTTCTGGAAGAACTCCCGAATGAACTTCTGGAAGAACTCCCGAATGAACTTCTGGAAGAACTCCCGAATGAACTTCCGGAAGAACTCCCGTATGAACTTCTGGAAGAACTCCCGAATGAACTTCTGGAAGAACTCCCGAATGAACTTCTGGAAGAACTCCCGAATGAACTTCTGGAAGAACTCCCGAATGAACTTCTGGAAGAACTCCCGAATGAACTTCTGGAAGAACTTCCGAATGAACTTCCGGAGGAATTCCCGGAGGAACTTCCGGAGGAATTCCCGGAGGAACTTCCGGAGGAATTCCCGGAGGAACTTCCGGAGGAATTCCGGAGGAATTCGCCGAGGAACTTCCGGATGCATCCCCGGAGGGAGTTCCTGAGGAATTGCCGGAGGAACTTCCGGAGGAATTCCCGGAGGAACTTTCCGAGGAATTCACGGAGGAACTTCCAGAGGAATTCCCGGAGGAACTATCGGAGGAATTCCCGGAGGAATTCCCGGAGGAACTTCCGGAGGAATTCCCGGAGGAACTTCCGGAGGAATTCCCGGAGGAACTTCCGGAGGAACTTCCGGAGGAATTCCCGGGGGAACTTCCGGAGGAATTCCCGGGGGTACTTCCGGAGGAATTCCCGGGGGAACTTCCGCAGGAAATCCCGGGGGAACTTCCGGAGGAATTCCCGGGGGAACTTCCGCAGGAATTTGGAGGAACTTCGGAGGAATTCGGAGGAACTTCCGGAGGAATTCGGAGGAACTTCCGGAGGAATTCCTGGAGGAACTTCCGGAGGAATTCGGAGGAACTTCGGAGGAATTCGGAGGAACTTCCGGAGGAATTCCCGGAGGAACTTCCGGAGGAATTCGGAGGAACTTCCGGAGGAATTCGGAGGAACTTCCGGAGGAATTCCCGGAGGAACTTCCGGAGGAATTCCCGGAGGAACTTCCGGAGGAATTCCGGAGGAACTTCGGAGGAATTCGGAGGAACTTCCGGAGGAATTCCCGGAGGAACTTCCGGAGGAATTCCCGGAGGAACTTCCGGAGGAATTCGGAGGAACTTCGGAGGAATTCCCGGAGGAACTTCGGAGGAATTCCCGGAGGAACTTCCGGAGGAATTGGAGGAACTTCCGGAGGAATTCCGGAGGAACTTCCGGAGGAATTCGGAGGAACTTCCGGAGGAATTCGGAGGAACTTCCGGAGGAATTCCCGGAGGAACTTCCGGAGGAATTCCCGGAGGAACTTCCGGAGGAATTCCCGGAGGAACTTCCGGAGGAATTCCCGGAGGAACTTCCGGAGGAATTCCCGGAGGAACTTCCGGAGGAATTCCCGGAGGAACTTCCGGAGGAATTCCCGAAAGAACTTCCGGAGGAATTCCCGAAAGAACTTCCGGAGGAATTCCCGGAGGAACTTCCGGAGGAATTCCCGGAGGAACTTCCGGAAGAATTCCCGGAGGAACTTCCGGAGGAATTCCCGGAGGAACTTCCGAAGGAACTTTCGGAGGAATTCCCGGAGGAACTTCCGGAGGAATTCCCGGAATAACTTCCGGAGGAATTCCCGGAGGAACTTCCGGAGGAATTCCCGGAGGAACTTCTGGAGGAATTTCCGGAGGAATTCGGAGGAACTTCCGGAGGAATTCGGAGGAACTTCCGGAGGAATTCCCGGAGGAACTTCGGAGGAATTCCCGGAGGAACTTCCGGAGGAATTCGGAGGAACTTCCGGAGGAATTCCCGGAGGAACTTCGGAGGAATTCCGGAGGAACTTCCGGAGGAATTCCCGGAGGAACTTCCGGTGGAATTCCCGGAGGAACTTCCGGAGGCATTCCCGGAGGAACTTCCGGAGGAATTCGGAGGAACTTCCGGAGGAATTCCCGGAGGAACTTCCGGAGGAATTCGGAGGAACTTCCGGAGGAATCCCGGAGGAACTTCCGGAGGAATTCCCGGAGGAACTTCCGGAGGAATTCGGAGGAACTTCCGGAGGAATTCGGAGAAACTTCCGGAGGAACTCCCGGAGGAACTTCCGGAGGAATTCCCGGAGGAACTTCCGGAGGAATTCCCGGAGGAACTTCCGGAGGAATTCCCGGAGGAACTTCCGGAGGAATTCCCGGAGGAACTTCCGGAGTAATTCTGGGATGAACTTCCGGAGGAATTCCCGGAGGAACTTCCGGAGGAATTCCCGGAAGAACTTCCGGAGTTATTCTTGGAGGAACTTCCGGAGGAATTCACGGAGGAACTTCCGGAGGAACTCCTGGAAGAACTTCCGGAGGAACTCCTGGAAGAACTTCCGGAAGAACTCTCGGAGTAACTTCCGGAGGAATTCCCGGAGGTACTTCCGGAGGAACATCCGGAGGAATTTCCGGAGGAATTTCCGGAGGAACTTCCGGAGGAATTCTCGGAGGAACTTCCGGAGGAATTTCTGGAGGAAATTACGGAGGAATTGCTGGAGGAAATTACGGAGGAATTCCCGGAAGAATTTCCGGAGGAATTCCCGGAGGAACTTCCGGAAGAATTCCCGGAGGAACTTCCGAAGAAATTCCTGAACGCTGGCTGAAAATGATTTTTCACGCCGCCGCCGTTAAAATTTCAATTGGCGCACAGGTCTACTTACTACCTCTTTTTTGTATCTTTATGTATCCTTCTCTCACTAGTCCTCACTTCTACTTTCGCTTCTCTCTCATCACTGCTCACTTCAAACATCTCACTTCCGTCACTTGATAAAGAAATATATTTTTACAGGGCTGTAACAAACTGATCGAATTCCAATCCGCGAAATCCGCGACAATAAAAATAATGGCACTATCACGAAGAAGCTTTAGCATGCAACCCTGGAGAGCAAAATAGACAAATCGTCGTTCCCAAAATTTGCGGTTCTCGCAACAACATTCATGGGAACCACTGTCAACAATATTGAAAACAAAGACTAACTTCTAAACACAATTCAGCGTCCGGATATCCAGAATTACAATATGATCAATTTGTCAGGTCAACAGATGGTCTATCAAATATCGTGTGAATATCAACCAAAAACCCAAATTTATCCCCCAGTGGTGATTATGCCTTTCTCGATTCAATGTGTTGAATTCGAATTAGTATGGTAAATGCAACGTAAATTGCCTCCATTTAGGCGGTTAATAGCTTTGATGCGATTATATCACGCTGCTTAAAAATTACTCAAATATGAGAGTAATGGGTTGCACCACAGCTAAATTGATTAATGATTTAAAATGTGCATGTACACAGCGTATTTGTACGTATTTGATAAAAGAAAAATAGAAATATTATTCAAATCGCATGACATATTAGCAAACAAAAACAATAGTGTGCAACTAGGAAAGTTTCTCCGTCGAATGAAACTAGTTGCACTCGAATCGGTCCTTCTATATGAAACGTGTTTAACAATAAAAAATTCCCGGGGCTACACACATACACACACAGTCAGACATGTGCTCAGTTTTTCGAGCTGAGTCGATTGGTATATAACACTATGGGTCTCCGAGTCTTCTATCAAAATTTGGCTTTTGGAGTGAAATTATAGCCTTCTGGTACAACTTTGTTGTACGAGAAAGGCAAAACATATTATATTAGGATATAATATGTTTGGATCCCAAAGTATTACACACTCCTCATATACTCATATAAAGAACATAACCATCTTGTATTTATCCAATAATTTTCAGCGAACTCTACAATCACAATTTTCAAGAAAGTAAACATAAATCCGCGATTTCCACGACTACATTTGAAAGAAACGTGATTTTCTCGACTGATCAAATCCGCGAGATTCGCAAAAAACGCGAAAATGAAACCTTTCGACCAAACGACAGTCGACCAAATGGTATTCGGCCAAATTACCCAAAAACATGGCTATTGGACCACTCCAAAATCGAACTTTTTATAGAAGTCTCGATGACTCATAATGTAATATTCCAATCAACTCAGCACGATGAATTGAGGTGATGTCTGTATGATCGTTTTCCAGCATTTATATATTACATAATTAAAATAGACATCACAGCTACATTTAGAGCCAAACCAGACTCCAGGGCATGCAGAAATGCGATAAACAGTAAAATGAGAAGTTCCGCTTGAAAATCTTATAACTCGAGGGAGAAAAATAAATAAGAATGCAGACAGTCCACTATAAATCCTCATCAATCGTAAAAAGCTATGCAACCTTTCACATATAAGACCAACAAATTTGTCAAAACAGCGCAAATGAAAAAAAACCTGTTTTCTCTTCAAGGTGCTTCAAGATTACAAGCAAAAAATAAATCCCTCTCCTATTGCATGACATGGCTAGAACAGCAATCCGATTTATTTCAATGGAAACGTACGTCAGTCAATATAAATATATATGTAGTAGTGCGGATAAAGGACATTTGTTCTTCCCATTCCATTCCGGTTTTCCGCTAACAATGCTCGAACGGATTTAGCGGTCTATTTATCCTACCGCTAAGCAAAATCCGAAAAAAGCGAGTACTGCCTTATAGTGGACTCTTCTAGAAAAATATTTCGATTGGATACCAAACATGTTGATATCTTTAATAATTATTTGCGAGCGTCTTAGGGGAAAATGTTACGGTCGATAAACAAAACACTGAAGATGTCCACAAGTAGTGGATGAAATACGTATTTGTGTAATTACCAAAAAACGAATTAGTGGAAGTAAAAGGAAGACAATTTTTTAAAGCCGTGTATATTGAGCGATATCAATATTTTATTTATACAAACAATTCGAGCGATTTACTTTCTGAGAGGAAACAATGAAATTTTACTATGAGCAGGTTTATCGGAAAATATTCACAACATTTACTAAAGGGTACCCGTAGATATTTCCAATTATTTTCTTAGTTTATGGGTCATTGATTTTAAGAAACGAGTTTTGCACTTTTACAAAAAAAAGCGAAACATCTAAAATTTCGTCCAGGCAAAACGCTGTAGTGGGAATAACCTACAATGTACTACGCGTCTCCACGCACTGTTTATAACAGAATGCTGATTTGCCGATGTGGTGCGTTGTTCCCTGAGAGTTGCCAAATAAATGGCGCTTTGCCTCATGAGTTGCATAAGGTAAATATTTCGATGAAAATCGTTAAAGCCATTATATATATATATATTGTAGCAGTGTTTGCTAACATAAGGACTTATTGCCCCCCACCTTCCCCCACTTTTTAGGAGCAATTTATGTTGGTACGCATTTTTGTCCGTACCACAATTGCTCTCAAATGCGAACCAGTTCCTCCGTCCAACATATCGCTGGAAAATTTTACGGTGGCATAACCTTGATTAGAAATTATAGACAAATTTATGATTCTCCGTCTAGCCATACTGTGGTGGAGTAGGTTTGCCCTCGGAGATTTATAGCTTGATCATTGTTTTGACAATTCGCATTTATACACTAAATAATAAGCTAGTGGTTTTGTTCACTACTAACGTCGAGATGACCAGGCGTTCGCGGTTGCCCGACTCATTAGGGTGCAGCACTGGCGGCAGTATAAAAATGTATGCGATTTGAAACATATTTTATTTTTATTTCAGTGGGAGATTCATAAAGGACTTGAGTTCTGGTGTGTTTCGATTCGTGACTAACTTAAAATCTGCCGGACGATAGTTTTTATGAGTGCTGTAATTAGGAAAAGTGATGTATGCGCCATTTTCCAAATACGGTGGTAACAAATAGTACAGACAACAATTACATGTTTCTCAATTACATTTTCGACGGAAAGACGGAAAGATGCATAAGTATTAGATTGCTAATGTCGCTCCTGTTCGCGTGACTAACATCTAGGTCACTTTGATCTGGCAGCTAAAGTACCGGTACTACAAGTGTCAAGCCAATGTTGATGATGAAACAAAACATGTACTACAGCATTATGTATAATAAACGGCCAAGTTAAGCTTGTGGAAGTATATTTTGGCGAAATGCTTTTAATGACTACAGCGCCACTAGCGTTCTAGTACTTATGCTTCTACTGAAAGACCAGCTATGTAAAAAGCTAACTAAAAGAAACAAAAATATTTCCGAATACAATAAAATAGTGTTTAACTTTTCTCTCAATATAATAATTCAGTCATTCTGGAAAAATGACGAAATACCATTGAATATTGTGCAGAAAATTTCTGGCTCGCCGGCTCTGGTGTCAATTCTGAAATTTGGCCCGTGGCTAGAAAACGTCATTCACTAAATTTTGCCTGTTACGCGGTATTCCAGCATTTTTCTTCCTGTTTTACTTAGTAACACATTTTGTCAAATTGTAACGATTGATTGTGAGGAAAAAACGATTATACGATTATTAGAACTCAACATAAAAAAGGCCCAACCTGTGATTCGAACTCAAGAGTTCCAAATCGAGAGCCCTTGTGGAAACTGGATCTAAACTTAATTTCCGAGCATCGTTTTATTGTAACAGCTAAAAGCTAAACTTTTTATTTACACGACATTACTTTTGACTTAATTAACAAAACTTACATAATATAGTTCTTGAATTCACTTCCCATTTCAACTCAATGCGGGTGCCTGCGTGACTCGATGAAATCTAAAATTCACTGTTAAGATAATCTATTTCCACTTCAATTGATTTCTACTTACATCTAGCCTTTTATAACTAAAATTAAACTAATAACTCTTGATAACTTTCAATAATTGCCTTAGTTCCACTGCACGCAATATGTATGCTGATTTTTACATTAACGAATTCCTACTCTGATAGCACACTTCATGATATTCATCTACCTAAAATTAAACCACTTTTACACCTAATCAATGTACCTACCAAACAAGGTTTTCGTGTCTTTCTGCATTTGAATCAGGGTGGTGCTAACACTTTTGGTTAAATTTGAGTTGACTATAGCAAAAATGCTTTGGTTTGTGGCAATATGTTGATATAGTTTAAACATTGTGTGTAATAAATGTGAAGATTCACAGAAAATAAGTAAAATTAGTAGAACATTTGTTAATTAGTATTCCCATACAAGTTTTATAAAACGAAAAGATACAGAAAAACTTTGCACCCAAAGTTTTTGTCACTTACACCACTTTGCGTTTTATGCCCTCCTTGTACTTGTACATATACCCCACTACAATTACATATCAAAAGCCGAAAACAAGATCCAATCCACAGGTATATGGACAATACTTTCATCTTCAATCCTTTTAATATAAAGTTTGTTTACAATATTTTAACTCAGGAGCTGGCATGACTGCTACAGAAAAAAAAACACTTTTTTTCTTGAACTCTGATGTAAATAGATACAACAGGAGCATTCCTTGATAATCAGTGTACAGATCATCAACAATGCGAATACTTTTTACTATTGTTAATTGTTAAATGTTAATTCAATGCAGCAATACGTGATCGTTTGCCGTCCATTTCATGGCTTGATGCTGTAAAGGATAATCAAACCGTTTGTTCGAGAAATTGCATATCTGACATTCTTTGCAATCATAAGATTTTTATTTATACTGAATCTTCGACCAAAAATACGTATTTTGGTGAATAACATAGAAAATTGTTTGGAAATGGAAATGGTTTGGAATTGGAAATGGAAATGGCGTCATATTATAGGCGATCATGTAACCAGATTATGTGATTTTGTGATTAAGTGGCGTGAGATGAAAGCCGTCGAAATTTCAAAATACTTGACGAGTATGTGTGGTATTGACAAGCCTAACATACCTCTGTTCTTCAGTCACTTGACAGATCAAAGCCGCCATCGTACGAGATACATATTCGAAGTCAGTCGACCCTACCTTACTCACGAGGTGAGTCACGAGCTCTAGCAATGCAAACATGATTGCTGCTTTATTTGAGAGGCCTTTATAAGAGAAATGCGGATAGAAAATTTGACTTTGCCAACACTGCAGTCAATCTTCTTTATCAAAGAACAACACATGAAAAGGAAAAAATGGTTTATCCAAGTAAAATTTCACATACCGCTATTTAATATGTTCAAATCACATGACAATAGAATACAATAAACAAAGCAATTGCATTTCATGATCTAATGATCTAACGTAAAATGCATTCCAAATTTGTTTATTCATAAATGGTATTAAATCAAATTTGGGCGTTTTCAGTTTGAGCCAAAGTTTGGCTGCTTGGCAGGGAGAGGGTCGTTGAGCCGAAACCCATTCGGCCGATATCCATTTGGCCAAATGCCACTAGGCCAAGCAAACCATTAGGCCGAAAGTCATTTAGCCGAAAGGGTAATTAGGCCGAAAGGGTAATTAGGCCGAAAGGGTCATTAGGCCGAAAAAAATATTTGGCCAAAAGGGTTATCTAGCCGACGGGGTCGTTTGGCCGAAAGGGTCATTTGGCCGAAAGGGTCGTTTGGCCGAAAGGGTCATTTGGTCGAAAGGGTCATTTGGCCGATTGGGTCATTAGGCCGAAAGGTTTATTAGGCCGAAAGGATCATTAGGCCGAAAGGCTCATTAGGCCGAAAGCGTCATTTGACCGAAAGGGTAATTTGGCCTAAAGGTTCATTTGGCCGGAAGGGTCGTTTGGCCGAAAGTATCATTTGACCGAATAGGTCATTTGGCCAAATAGGTCCTTTGAGAAGTGATTGTGTCATTAGGCCGAAAGGGTAATTTGGCCAAAAGGGTTATTTGACCGAAAGGGCCATTTGGCCGAAAGGGTCATTTGGCCGAAAGGGTCGTTTTGCCGAAAGGATCATTTGACCGAATAGGTCATTTCGCCGAATAGGTTATTAGAAAAGTGTGAAATTAGGAATAAGAAGAGAGACGTCTCACTTCTCACTCCTAATTTATCACTTCTCGCTGTGAAGAGTGAGAAACGCAAAGTGAACTTAACGCTCTTCATTTTTGTCCGTTTGGCCGGAAGGGTCGTTTGGCTGAAAGGGTCGTTTGGCCGAAAGGGTCCAACGACCCAGTGCTTGGGAGTCAACAGAGTCAACAGAATTGAAAATATGATAAATCAGATATTTATTATCCCGATTGTTGTAGAAGTCGATTTTTATTGTCGTTGCAATCTTTGATTGTAAGTTAAGCCAGGAGTTGAATTAAGAATAAGAGCTTTTTGATATTTTTCATTTTGATCTATGTGGGGACACTTGCCAGATCCTTTCAAGGCCATAGGGAGCATATTGCTGAGTTTCAGTGGAACGTTGTTCAACTGATTATTGTTCAGCTATTGATTTGGCTGAAACCAGTTTCTTGGTGTGTGGTTCCGTCATATCTACGTGAATCAAAAGAATACTGCTTTTGAGAATTGTTTTTTGTTTGGTTTTTGAAGCGCTTTAAAAAATGTTGACGATTATTTTCTAGCATTTTATTGTCCATACTCTTTGTTTGGTATGTCAAATGACCCGTAATGCTGGGTAGACACCTTTACGTGCTGTGTTACGGGGTATGATCTACCACGGTTACATTGCCAGCTACAGGCACATCCTGACCCAACGAATACCTTCCTCATTATCCAACTCCGTGGTACTTATGAAGGTTGTCGCTAAGTCGGTGGCCTCTCGTTAAGTAAGTACCACATCAACACTTCCTACCTCTCCTTAGTTAGGGTGAAGATGGGCGTGACCAGGAATAGTAATCCTCATGCTTTTGTTATTTTGTTTTTTCCCCTTCTCGATTTCCAATAGCATTCTAGATAAGGATCTCAAAAGTAAAACATGAGTATCATTAGTGTCCAATCTACGAATTACACCGTAACAATGCTAATACTAATGCTAATACTCTTTGTTTGGTATGTCAAACATTGCAGTTTGTGCAAGGCTTTCTTTTGTTTCGTTAAACGGAGTTGTTCAATGGATCCAATCTCACCGATTTGATTTATTTGTTAATGGATTATCCTAAGTGTGTGATGGACAAAACTTGATTATGTGCGAAACAAGTTACTCTGTTTTCCTTTGCTGTCTGCCAAAACGATGAGATTCAGCTGAAGTAAAAAAATTGAAATAAAAGTATATTACCAATGTTTGGTGGAATTGATACAACCATAGAAGAAAATACGAGTGATATCCTGTAAGAGTATGAAACACGTGAATTTACCAAAAAGTGTTGTTCCATAAATAACCACTTGCAAGATTCGTTTTCAAAACTATGTGTTATATTTTTGTTGTTGTCGTTTTCAAAACAAAATATTCCAGAGTTTTGTTTTTATTAGAACAGTATGATATATCAAAAACTCGCAATCGTCATGTTCCTTGTATTACAATATTACAATATATACAATATCGCGTAGATTAGGTGAATTGTAATTAGAAGGCAATACTTCAATTAGGTGAATTTTGATGATGGCTAGAGCTTTGAGAAATTGGAGTACTTTTTGACGTTGATGGAACGACCGCAAGAAGAATGGTATTATTGTGGATCATAATGATCACAAGTCTGCGTTGGTGCAAAACCCGCACTTAATAGATTCTTTCTCGTCGTTGGTGGAACGCCCACAAGAAAAATGGTATTCTTGGGGTTTGGATTGATCACAAGTCTGCGTGGTGGGACGCCCGCACTCAATGGATTCTTTCCCTGCGTTGGTGAGACGCCCGCAAGATTAATTACGAAATGAGACGTTCGAAGTACAATAATGTGCCTGAAGTGTTTGTTATTGATTGTTATTGTAGAAGAGTAATACGATTATAGATAATATGAGGAAGTGTTAATTTTTCTACTCTATTCTAGTAGCCATTTTTATTAGGAAATAGGGTAGATGTGTGGTATTGAAGAGGCCTATAAACATCAACAAGCCTAACATACCTCTGTTCCTCAGTCTCTTGACAGATCATAGCCGCCATCGCACAGTGTTGCTTTTTGCCGATTTCGTGCGCTTTTTTAATAACATCGTTTCTGTTGATTTTTTCGCTGTAGTTTGTTTGGAGAAGACGTTAGATATGAAAAGGGCCTTTTTTTGAGAAAATCTGTAAAATGATTAATCCACCTAGAAACGAGATAAAAATTTTGCTTAACCATCGAAACCGGATATGAGCCTAGTGTCTTCAGGAAAGTTGTAGCGGATGGTATTTCAAGTTATTTTGCCAAAGACACCCCATACCTATGACTTATATAGTACGAGATATGTGACATTTTCTGTGGAAGGTCCCTGAAATCAGTTTGTTGAGCATTACTATTTTTCTATGTTTAAGACATTTTTACCACCATCTACAAAGTTGTTTGGCTAACAAAAATACACGTTTTTGGAGAACATTGCGAAGCTCTATCTCTTAAAATTTAAAAGCTATTTGAGAAAATGTGTTTTTTCTAGGGGTGTTTTAGACTCGTGTAATTGTTCCGGCGCAAAATGGCGCACACAACTTTTTAGTACACTGAAACTGCTGTATGTTTTCTCGGGAGGAATTTAAGCACTTCGCAAAAAAAAACTAGCAAAAAGTAGCGATACTCTGCTTCTAGTTACAAAAAGATTCACTATCGTCTAATTTACCCTAAATTACTCGCGTCACAGCAGTACAATAATACTAAAGCTCACAAAAAAGAAAATCCCTTGCTGGCGAAACAATCAACTCCAATCGTTTTCCGACTCTACTGGTTGGTTCATTATTGTTCTTCCCTCCCAGCGACAATTCGCTTCGCCCTTCGACGAGTGGCGGGTCTTATCTATGAATTATGATCGATTTCCTAACGACGATTAACTGAAACACTGGTCCCTCTTGTCGTTCCAGCGGACATGTCTGCCGGCAGTGCTATCGATGCTGGCCGTACTGGTGGCAAGCGTGACCGGTGCCGGCGGCGATTTGTCCTCGCAGCAACAACCCAACGGACAGAAGCCACAAACCGGACAAAAGGTCACCGATTCGGCATCGGCTTCGGACGGAACGCTCGCCAAAGCGATTATCAACAGTTTGGACAAAGCGCAAAACAAGCGAGGCGCTCCGGTCATTCCGACCACGATTGTCGGTAAGTGGGATGTAGTGGTTTTTTCGATTTATGATACATCAAGCAGATTGATTTTCATTGTCACTATCCCTCTTTGAAAATGAAAAAATAGATTTGAATTTAATTTATTTGAACGATTTGGATGTATGCAAAAGAGTAGCGATAGGCATTCTCGGCAAGATGATCATTCCATTTTTACATATCTACGATATGCTAAGAAATGTCGAGGCAATCTCCTAAACGAGATGGAGATTCGAACAATGCATGCCTCATAGCTGCGTACTTGCCGCTGAGTTAAGGAAGGCCTCTTTGAATAAATCCAAAACAAACAAAAAACAATATGTTGATTCACCCTAACGGTTACGCAAATATTATCAACCCAAACAGGTACCCCCCAACATGCGTACATTAATCAACCGGTGGCTGCTGGAGCCACAGCTGGATCGGTAGTCGGTGCAGCTGTGGGACCGGTTGCTTATGCAGCGTACGGCCATCCCCACTACCACCAGGCCGGAGCCATTAGCAGCGCCGGAAATCTGAACGCCGGAAGCCACCAGCAGCTGGTGCAGCAGAGTTCAGCCGCTGTCGCAGCCCCTCAGGTATGTTTGTGCTCCTTTGTGTACTATTTGTGTATGTGTGTCTATGCCTCGAGTACGGCGGCTAAAATAAACAGCTTTGCGGTGTTTTGTTTTGAACGGGATTTGTGGCTTGGGGGGTTTCTCGATCTAGAGCGAAGACCAGAAAGATTTTTGCAGACGAAAGCGGTATTAAAATATATTAAACGACATTAAGAGCGAAGTGCTTCAATATGCGGTTGAAGTTTGGGAAGTCAAATGACATGTCCTGCCTTATTTGTGAAAAAAGAAAAACTTCCAAAATTCTTTCAATATGCCCATGTTAATCAAATGGAGAAACAAGTTTCAAGCGCTTTTTACATACATAGGATGGAATATTTATAATAAATCGTTCCGGCAAAAATTACTTTTAGCAATACTTCGTGGGCTTCGTGAACGTGTGGTAAGCGGTTTAAGTCGTCTAAGTATATTTACGAGCCCTGTAATGTGGGCTCGATTCCAGCCATCGTAAGAAAATTTTTCGTAAAACAGGAAATGCTCCATTTGTTCACTGGGTGTTGTGTAAATGTCCTGTCTGTTGTCTAATGCTTTTTTAAGTTCATTTATTTGGTAGGCTCAGGCGTGTATAACGCATTACGGAGCCATGGTTCATTATGATATGTACAATCGATGACATCTTATTATTAAGTTAGTAAGAGAGACAGTTAAATACTAGAGGTTAGCCATACAGTCTGTGTGACCTCTGACCGTAACTCGTTTTTTATAATTACAATATTTTAAGCTTTCTTCTTTCATTTTTCTCCAGTACGACTTTTCCCTCCACCCTTCTTTTCGCATCCTGGTTTTTTCCTCTTTTTTTCTCCTCCTTCCTTTCCGTATTCTTTCTTCCTTCTTTATTCTTTCCTTTTCCTCTTTTTCCTTTCTCATATTTTTTTTCTTCTTCTCTAATCGTCCCTTCTTTTTCTTCAACACCCTTCTTTTCTTTCTTCTTTCTCTTCTTTCTTACTTATTTTTCTTACTTTCTTTCTCGTTCTTCATTCTTCTTTCCTCTTTCTTTCTTCTACCCTACTTCTTCTTCTTTTTTTCCCTTCTTCCTGATTTATTCTTCTTTCTTCTCTATACTTATTTTTCCTTATTTGTTATTTCTTTCTTCATCTTACTTATATCTCCACTTATCCTTCTAACTTCTTCTCACTTTTTTGTTCTTCCCATATTTTTTTCTCGTTTTTACGATTTTTCTGTTATTAATCCTTTCTCGCGACTTTTTGTTTATTTATCTTCTTTCCTATTCCTTGTTTCAACTTTCTTCTAAATACTTCCATCTTTCTTTTTGCTTTCTCTTTCTTCCTGTTTCCTTCTTCCGCTGTCCTCTTTCTTTTTCCTTCTTCCATGCTCCCTTTTTGCTTCATCCTTCATCCTTCTTTTGTCTACCTTCCTCCTCCTTCTTAATTTTCCCTTTTGACGTAAACTACGTCTAAGGGGAAGACTCTGATACAGGGTGTCAAATGAGAATTTCAAAACTGGAGACCGTCACGAAATCATGTAAGATTTGTAACATTAATAGGTCCTTTATCTTTCAATGGATTTTAATGATTTATATATCAATCGATTCGTAAACTTTCCACCAATTTGCCAGTAATATTGAAACTAATATTGAAACGATTATCAACGCTAAACTATTGAAAATTTTAGTAATTGTGTGCATCATGCATCCCCTATACAGCGCGTTCCAATCCTTGGTAATTGCCTACTTTTAGGGTATTATCTATTATTGAACTGGGTTGTATGAATGGGGTGGCCCAGCCGCTAGACAGTGGAGTCCCTACTCCTTCATAGAGGTAGTATTGTCCTGGGATGATTCCTTTTCTTCTATATAGAGCGGAATAGTTGGTTCAGTGTACTATATTTGGTTTTACGTAGTTTACGTCGAGCGGTCGTGTCTTGTATGCAACCCCAATTTTTTGCTTTTTTTTCTTCCTTCTTCTTTTTCCCTTCTTCCTGTTTCCATCTTTCTTATTTCCTCTTCTTTCTCCTTCTTGCCTTCCTCGTACAACAAAGTTGTACCGGAATGCTATATGATCACTCCAAAAACGAACTTTTGATAGGAGCCCCGGAGATCCATAGTGTTATATACCAATCGACTCAGCTCGACGAACGTAGGTGATGTCTGTATGTGCGTATGTATGTGTGTGTATGTGTGTATGTGTACAAATTTTGTAGACACACTTTTTGGAGCTTAGCATTGTCAGAATTACTTGCTAGGTTCCATTCGACGAGAACTCCTCCTGTCCCATTGTTTGTTATTGAAAATTTGCCAGATCGGACTATGGGATCAGAAGTTATGGCCAAAATACTATTTTAGGCCCAAAACACCCTAAAAATACTCATGTATATTTTTTTAGTACTTTTTGCTCGAGAAAAGCACTAACACCACTAGGTGGATGTATCAGGGTTTTCATAATTCTCTTTACTTATTTTTTCCATTTTTCTCTCTCTATTTTTGTTTTATTTCATTATCTCTTGTTTTCCTTTTTCTACCCTCTTCCTAAATCGTTCCTACTTTTTAATTCTTTCTTCTTGCTTTTTCATCTTTCTTGTTTCGTCTTTTTATTGTTTTCTCTCCCCTTTTCCTTCGATCCTTCTTTTTCCCCCTTATTTTCGATCTTTCGTTCATTGCTTCCTCCTTTTTCTATTTTGTTTCTTCTATTTTTCTTCATCCTTATTCATTCTACTTTGTTCTTTCTTCCTTCTTCCGTCTTTCTTATCTCTTCCTCTTCCTTCCTTCTTCCCTCACCCTTCTTTCTTCTTATCTCTTCATTCTTCACTGTTCCTTCTTTTTTCTTTCTTCCTTCTTTCATTTTCCTTATTCAATTTTTCTTGTTTTCTTCTTTTTTTGTCTTTCTCATTCCTTCATTTCTCCCCATTCTTTATATTATTTCGACGTACATCCTTAAAGCTACACAAAAACGGATTATAAACTCGTATGCTACAAAAAATGCAATAATTATTATTATGATATAATATTATAAATATAAATTATAATATTTCGAAGAAAACAATTTGCAGTTATTTAATTTTTCAATTTACGTAAGATATTCACGGAAGTGTTCTAAATCGCACCCAGTTGCGAGCTGTGATTGAATTTGAAAAGTTTTCACCATGGGTAATTAATGGCGTTGATGAAATCTCGCGACAAGAACCAAACAACAGCTTGATGCAAATTTAATCGAAGGGTTAACTCGTGCTTCTTGTGATCGTGAAGAGTGCGATACACCAGCGCCTTCGTTTTACATATTCATATTGTGCGCGCGCCTGTTTGAAGGCTTGTCATCAAGGCGGGATGTGATGAAACGATTAAACATTTTCTCACACTAATTGGTGCCGAGTATTCCCAGCGGATAAGGAGGTGCTTGACGGTTATTTGAAATTCTTCATTTCGTTTGAATAATTGAGATGTTTTATGGTTGGATTAACGCTTCCTATGCCTTGGGAAAAGTAATGAATATTAATTACTTTCTTTTTGTTTCGAAAAAAATACTGAGTTGCTCTGCGCCATTGATAAGTTGAATTGAAAATGATCAAATAAGAATTTCGCATTATATTATTGTTTGATCGGATGAACCAGGGGGAGAAGGCGGAGCACTGAATCCCTACCCCAACATGTGCGACATCTGGATTTGGTTCTAAACTGTAAACAACAGTGTTAATTCTCTACCACCTTTTTGTTATGGCGAGGCAATTTTTATGCACACTTTTGTTTTCGATATTTTATCAAAATTAAACACTCAATCATGCAGCAATATAACGATATGGTATGCTTGAGATACCTGCTTGATTGTAGGGACTCGAAAAAGAATTTATTTGCACTAACTAACCGAATATAAAAATGTTCGCATTAACGATTGCGCCCTAACACCGGTTCTAAGCTTCGATGCAGAGTACACGAGCTTTGTTCGCCAGTGACAGGCGTATGAGGCCCTTGGGATGAACGACTAGAAAAGGGCACCTTTATGTTTGCATAAAGGGCATAAACATCCGTACACCCAAGCACTTTAGTATATTTAAAAGTCTCTGGAGAATATGAATCGAATGCAAATAAAACGTTGATGTAGTGCATGAAGGCCTTTATTTTCCGTCCTTCACGGAAAAGTTTTGAATCAAGGGATCTAAATACGTAAAGCTATTTTTTGACTAAATATTCAGGAAAATCAATGGGTCAAGTCAAAATGTTAACAACTCTAAATAGTTAATTACGAACCTTGAAAGCGATCTCTTCGATTTATATTCCGCTGATCTTACTTTAATCATTGCGATTTGCAATTTAAACACAGTTACTTTTGGTACAATTATGGTCAATGCCCAAACAAATGGCAGCTAAAACCCCGCGCTTGCTAGGTGGCGAATTGTTTTTGATTTGATTTGTTTCAACTTCATAAGCTATGTTCAAGCTTTATCAATGACGGAATAGAGAAGTCCTACTGTAGCAGATTGGTAGAAGTCTCATAAAAATTTCTCGTTTGTAGTGCGACAACTGGTGCTAAGCACGACAAAAATTAAGCAAAATCACTTTTCACAATTATGTTTAACTCGTTTTGGAGGAGATTAAAGGTGTTATCGTCTCATATGAATATTATTCACTGATCAGAATATTTTGTGGTGATATGATGTGCCACTTAGTGTATAATGCACTAGTGGGACAACTGGTATATCTACCGTAGTGCAAGAAACGTCATTTTAATTAAAATTGGGTTAATGGGCCAAAGTTCGGCTCTAGGTTTTGGGGTTCCGTGTACACTAGACTGGCCCAATATGCATGAAATCCTGAATTTCAAACCTTGCACCCTTAAATGACAGTTTGGGGGTCCCAGAAGCTCCCCTGAAAATTTCAGCTCATTCGGTCCAGTGGTTGGCGTGCGCAAATGGCTCAAAGTTTGTATGGGAAAAGTGATCCAAATGTATGAGGAAACGCAACCGTTTCAGTTTTTTTGCTTCTAGGTGGCGCTGTAGTCGACGGATTCCTGTTGTGGACAAAATGTAGAACCTTTTTTATATAAGGAAGCGACTGGTGAAGACTGGATGTAAATCCCTTTGAAATTGGCCAAGTTATAAGCATCCAAAGTCGAGGGTGTCGAGCGTGTCCCCCAGGGGTGTTTAAAATGAGAGCAACGTACCACCGACCATTGCGGCGGCGATGCAGACGTATTCGGTGCCGTGCGAAATTAAATGCATGATTATCACGCAATCTCGCGAATTTTTATCCGATTGGTAAATACTTTCCGTACTCTGTACAGTAGTGTAGCTAGAGAGGGAGGGGGTGAATAAGGGGGGCAAGGGGGTGATCTTTATTTTTTTAGTAGAAGTATACATCCGGGATATTGTTCGATGTTTAATCTCGCAATTTTCTGGCGTCGTTTTATCTTCGAGCTAACACGCTAAAAAAATTTACTCAAAATTGACATAAATTGAAGAACTCAAAATTTTGTCAAGTTTGGTTTATGCTATAGTTTAAAGTTCAATTTTCGAAGCGTGAATGTAAATACACGAAATAAATTAAGTACTTCTTCCATTTATTTTGTTAGTCTCAAATAAAAATATACAGCCATCCAGTTCCAACATTATTGATATGATCCCTCAAAATTACCTTATATTTGGTAGGATCGTTCCTTATAGAACAATATTGGACCCATTTTATTATTTCCCCTTTATGGTGACCAATTTCAATATAGGGTATTCAGAAAAATCGATCATTTCAGGAATTTTAATTGAAAGTTTTAAAGGTGTAAAGTTGCCTTCAAACGGTGATGTGCTTGGTCGGATGCGTTTTATAATGAAAAATCAACACTTGAGTATAAAACCAGCTGCTAAAACTGTAGTAACTGAACTTCAATTTTTTTGGGAGAAATATAGAATTTCTCTAATGCAACACTACAATGCTGTTGTTGAGCTCCTAAAATTATTTAACAAAATGCGAGCAATTATCAAAAAATCTTCTCACACGGGAGATAAACAGAAAGAGCAAGACTGCCCATGATCTCATAGTTGACGTAACTATCATTGCACTTTCGCACGTATTTCGAATAATATAGGGACAAACATCGCACATGAGCTCTGGAACAAGCAACGTATCAATGTTGCAACGGTCGAATCACTTTAGTAAACGCGTAATAAATCAAATTCGCTGAAATTTCGAATGGTTGATACGTCAACTATGAAATCATGGGCAGAAGAGTATAGTTTCATTAATAATTTAGATCGATTGTTTGACATTGCTCGACGAAATGCATTAAATTTGATTAAAAACGATAAGGATAAACAGTTCCTTATTCTGCAAAGGGAAGTTGGAAGGCCTGGATCTGCCTTTGCGAGAGTTAAAAAAGGCAAAATCGAAAAAAAACCAACAACGGAACCAGAGCCTTCCTTGGAATCTCAATCAGCTACCAGCGTTTTTACTAAGTTTTTTTTTTTTTTTTTTTTTTTTTTTTTTTTTTTTTTTTTTTATGATGACCGTGCATTTCGTAGTTGCTACTCCGTGATCGACCAGAACAATCGCAATTGCACAGGGAACCAATGGATGGAAGCATGGGATTTGCTCTCCAACCTCAATGTGCACAGTCCGAGAGCTCTAGTATTTTGGATAGTCGATAACGGCGCTGGCCACGTCCTCACGGTCATCGGGGATGGGAAGGAATTGATGATGCAGTCACTCGCCCACTGCAAGCCGAGAACACCTCTGCACTCGCCACGAGTTCCTGCGGAATTTTATTGGAATCTTGGGGTTAAGGTTTTTTTTTTATGGCAGAGGTTCGTCTTGGTTAACGGGTTGCCAATGTGATAGTTATGAAAGGGTGGTGTAGTATTCTAATTGGATGCCGAAACGAACATATTCGCTCATTTCGAATTCTAACAGTAACCTGCTAGAACTAATCAAGTTGTAGGTATAGAGGGATAGAAGATGGAAACGGTATGAAAGCCCATTTCCAGTTCTAGCGATTGCTAGAACATGAGAAATATATGAAAAGATACAAAGTAGGAAGAATGGAACGGGCCTGGGATTGAACCCACGACCTCCTGCGTATGAGACAGAAGCGGTAGCCATATGACCACCAAGCCCGTTAATACCAGCGTCTTTACTAAGTTTTGATGAAAAAGGCCCTTCTTCAAGTATTTTTATAAAATTTAAATCGGCATGGCCTACTATGGATCAATCCTTTGATGAAAATATGGTAGACGAAAACATTATTGAGATCCTTGGTGATGAAACACAACATTTGATTGATTTTTTGAAAAACCAACTCAATATTCAACAGCAACGACAAGACTATAAAGAGTTGCTAAATTTATCTTTAGCATTTCTTGGTGTGAAAAGAATTAAATTTTCGCCACCAGGAGCACATAGCAATGCCAGATGGATGGCGAAAGCAATATATTGTCTTAAAATATGGCTGTTTAGAGGCCAATTTGACATGACCGATGATGAAAGGCGAAAAATTCCAGTAATGTGTGCTTTTATTTTACGAGTTTACATTTGGTCTTGGTTTAAAGCTCCTTTACCCTCATCAGCAGCACGAAATGATCTAAACCTGGCAAAAAAATTGATAACTTTACGAGATGCTTTCCCTGATCAATCAAGAAATGTGTATATGGCTGCGGCTTCAAGATTTGCAAATCATCTATGGTACTTGAGTGAAGAACTAGTCGCTCTGGCTTTTTTCGACCCAGAAATATCTACTGATGAGAGAAAAGAAATGGCACACAATTTAAAATCTTGTAAGGGTGATGAAGTAAGAAAAATAAAATTGAAAGTATCTACGATCGATAAGTTGACTTCTTGTACGCTTTCGTATTTTGTTTCTCAAAACACGATGAATTTTTTTGAAAATTCTGGAATGTCTGCAAATTTTCTCAAAGAAGATCCTAGTATATAGGATGAATTGGAAGAATTTGTTGAAAGTAGAAATAAAATTAATTCATTTTTGGTAGTGAATGACTGTGCTGAAAGAGGAGTTCAACTAGTTCAAGATTTTTGTGGAAAACTGACAAAAAATGAAGAACAGTTTAAATATCTTCTCAAAGTTGTTCAACAGCAATTTCCAGGTTGCACTGTTGAAATAAATTCAGAGATGTTATCGATCATTTAGTAAATGTTGTATGGTGGACTTTTAGTGCGAAGATTTTTCTACAACTCTCCTGAACAGGTCGATGTTTGAATTCCACTGCTAAAGGAGTTACGGTGCTAGTGCTACTTATACTAAATGATAACAAAATATGCAATCATTTAGTCTAAGTTACTGCTACTAGCGCTACAGCTTCGTTATTAGTGAAATTCAAGCAACGAACTGTTAGGCAGAGTTGTAGATAAACCTTTGCACTAGAAGTCCACCATACAACACATTTTGAAATTTAGCCTCTGGAATGAGTTATTGACAAACTACTAAATGATCGAATGCAGATTACTAAATGATCGATAACATCCTTGCTTATACCTATATTAATAATTTATTTCAACTGCTAGGCCTTCCTTTATAACAGAGCGAGTGCAACCTGGAAAATTTTGCCTATGCTGTTGAACAACTTTGAGAAGATATTTATTATATTTTTATTATATTTTAGGCAGATTACTAAATGATCGATAACATCCTTGGGTATAAGTGTTGTTTGTTGATAACTTTGTGGTTTTATACAGTTAATAAATTATGCTATAAACATTGAAATTGTTGTTTGAAAAATATATAACTTATATAATATCCCAGGTCTCTCTGTCTTTCTGTCCTTCTGTCCCTCTGTCTGTTACGATTATATCATATCGTTCTAAAATTGATGCAACGGGCATCACGATGTCCGAAATCAACTCGTTAAAAATATTTCATGAATTTTGTCTCCCCTTAAAAACTTCAGCTGGTTGGCTTCAGTTCACGGGCAGCAGGGACTATGTCCAAGGGCTTGACGATCCCTCCCCAGGACATATGCGAGTTGTGACAGTGGGCCCTGTTAAACCTCTATAAAAAGCTGCATGTATCCGCAAGTAGGCTCCACCAAAGCGACCGTGTGCCGCTCAAAGCGCACAAGCCCAAGTCCTGGTGTTAGGAGGGACGCTAAACAGCCCTGACACGACGGCCCTCCGACGAGACAGGAGGTTTGCGCAGGCCCAATAAGCCGCCTAGAAAACCAATCATTACGAACAATATAAGAGATAATGCGACTCGATATAATCGGCAAAGACCTAGGCGACGAATACAGGATCACGATTGGAAGCTTGGAACATGGAATTGCAAGTCGCTAGGTTTCGCAGGTTGCGACAGGATGATCTACGATGAATTACATCCACGCAACTTCGACGTCGTGGCGCTGCAGGAGATTTGCTGGACAGGACAGAAAGTGTGGAAAAGCGGGCATCGAGCGGCTACCTTCTACCAAAGCTGTGGCATCACCAACGAGCTGGGAACCGGCTTCATAGTGCTGGGTAAGATGCCCCAACGCGTGATTGGGTGGCAGCCAATCAACGCAAGGATGTGCAAGCTGAGGATTAAAGGCCGTTTCTTCAACTATAGCATCATCAACGTGCACTGCCCACACGAAGGGAGACCCGACGACGAGAAAGAAGCGTTCTACGCACAGCTGGAGCAGACATACGATGGATGCCCACGGCGGGACGTTAAAATCGTCATCGGCGACATGAACGCACAGGTAGGAAGGGAGGAAATGTATAGACCGGTCATCGGACCGGATAGTCTGCACACCGTATCGAATGACAACGGCCAACGATGCATAAACTTCGCAGCCTCCCGCGGAATGGTAGTCCGAAGCACCTTCTTTCCCCGCAAAAATATCCACAAGGCCACATGGAGATCACCTAACCAAGAAACGGAAAACCAAATCGACCACGTTCTAATCGACGGTAAATTCTTCTCCGACATCACGAACGTCCGCACTTACCGCAGTGCGAATATTGAATCCGACCACTACCTCGTTGCAATATGCCTGCGCTCAAAACTCTCGACGGTGTACAACACGCGTCGAAGTCGGACGCCGCGGCTTAACATTGGGCGGCTACAAGACGGTAGACTAGCCCAAGAATACGCGCAGCAGCTGGAAGTGGCACTTCCAACGGAAGAGCAGCTAGGCGCAGCATCTCTTGAAGATGGCTGGAGAGATATTCGATCCGCCATTGGTAGCACCGCAACCGCTGCACTTGGCACGGTGCCCCCGGATCAGAGAAACGACTGGTATGACGGCGAATGTGAGCAGTTAGTGGAAGAGAAGAATGCAGCATGGGCGAGATTGCTGCAACACCGCACGAGGGCGAACGAGGCACGATATAAACAGGCGCGGAACAGACAAAACTCGATTTTCCGGAGGAAAAAGCGCCAGCAGGAAGATCGAGACCGTGAAGAGACGGAGCAACTGTAGCGCGCTAATAACGCACGAAAGTTCTATGAGAAGTTGAACCGTTCACGTAAGGGCCACGTGCCACAGCCCGATATGTGTAAGGACATAAACGGGAACCTTCTTACGAACGAGCGTGAGGTGATCCAAAGGTGGCGGCAGCACTACGAAGAACACCTGAATGGCGATGTGGCAGACGAAGATGGCGGTATGGTGATGGACCTGGGAGAACGCGCGCAGGACATAATTCTACCGGCTCCGGATCTCCAGGAAATCCAGGAGGAGATTGGCCGGCTCAAGAACAGCAAAGCCCCTGGGGTTGACCAACTACCAGGAGAGCTATTTAAACACGGTGGTGAGGCACTGGTTAGAGCGCTGCACTGGGTCATTACCAAGATTTGGGAGGAGGAAGTTTTGCCGCAGGAGTGGATGGAAGGTGTCGTGTGTCCCATCTACAAAAAGGGCGATAAGCTGGATTGTAGCAACTACCGCGCAATCACATTGCTGAACGCCGCCTACAAGGTACTCTCCCAAATTTTATGCCGTCGACTAGCACCAACTGCTAGGGAGTTCGTGGGGCAGTACCAGGCGGGTTTTATGGGCGAACGCTCCACCACGGACCAGGTGTTTGCCATTCGCCAAGTACTGCAGAAATGCCGCGAATACAACGTGCCCACACATCATCTATTCATCGACTTCAAAGCCGCATATGATACAATCGATCGGGACCAGCTATGGCAGCTAATGCACGAACACGGTTTTCCGGATAAACTGACACGGTTGATCAAAGCGACGATGGATCGGGTGATGTGCGTAGTTCGAGTTTCAGGGCATTCTCGAGTCCCTTCGAAACCCGCAGAGGGTTACGGCAAGGTGATGGTCTTTCGTGTTTGCTATTCAACATCGCTTTGGAAGGTGTAATACGAAGAGCAGGGATTAACACGAGTGGTACAATTTTCAATAAGTCCGTCCAGCTATTTGGTTTCGCTGACGACATAGATATTATGGCACGTAACTTTGAGAAGATGGAGGAAGCCTACATCAGACTGAAGAGGGAAGCTAAGCGGATCGGACTAGTCATCAACACGTCGAAGACGAAGTACATGATAGGAAGAGGTTCAAGAGAAGACAATGTGAGCCACCCACCGCGAGTTTGCATCGGTGGTGACGAAATCGAGGTGGTAGAAGAATTTGTGTACTTGGGCTCACTGGTGACTGCCGAAAATGACACCAGCAGAGAAATTCGGAGACGCATAGTGGCTAGAAATCGTACGTACTTTGGACTCCGCAAGACGCTCCGATCGAATAGAGTTCGCCGCCGTACCAAACTGACAATCTACAAAACGCTAATTAGACCGGTAGTCCTCTATGGACACGAGACCTGGACGATGCTCGTGGACTACCAACGCGCACTGGGAGTTTTCGAAAGGAAAGTGCTACGTACCATCTATGGTGGGGTGCAGATGGCGGACGGTACGTGGAGGAGGCGAATGAACCACGAATTGCATCAGCTGTTGGGAGAACCATCCATCGTTCACACCGCGAAAATCGGACGACTGCGATGGGCCGGGCACGTAGCCAGAATGTCGGACAGTAACCCGGTGAAAATGGTTCTCGACAACGATCCGACGGGCACAAGAAGGCGAGGTGCGCAGCGGGCAAGGTGGATCGATCAGGTGGAAGATGACTTGCGGACCCTCCGTAGACTGCGTGGTTGGCGACGTGTAGCCATGGACCGAGCCGAATGGAGAAGACTCTTATATACCGCACAGGCCACTTCGGCCTTAGTCTGAATAAATAAATAATAAATCGTTGGCTTCAGTGGTAAGTCACCCCCTCCCTCTCTAGCTACACTACTGTACAGAGTACGGAAAGTATTTACCAATCGGATAAAAATTCGCGAGATTGCGTGATAATCATGGATTTAATTTCGCACGGCACCGAATACGCCTGCATCGCCGCCGCAATGCACAGTGGGAATTATTCGACAATAGTTACCCTTAATTGATTTTTTCAAATCGCAAACAAATGCGAGGGATAAATCAAAAGTGTACTTACGTAAAAATGTCCAACGAATCGATTGCGCTAGGCATCGTAGACCGCAGAGAACGGCAAGGACCTGTTTAACCCTGATTCCCCTATGACAAATGAGTAACACATAACTGTTTCATTATTTTTTTCAAACAATATTATTCACATTCAACAAACAAATGCGTATCTTGTGTAAAAATGTGCAAGAAATCTTGTGGCACATGTAGTTTCTACCAACAGCAACATTCAGGCTCATTTAACTCCAATTCCCCTATACAATATTGCGATTCTTTATAGATTTAGCATTTTCTCAAATCGCAATTGGCTGCGTTATATGAATCAAAGGTATTCTTATATAGAAACGTCCGATGAGTTGATTGCGCTATGTTTTGCTAACCTGAGGGCATGTAAAAAGCCGTTTTACCCCAATTCCTGAACGATATACAAAAGTTTATATTTTTGGCTTTTTCTCAAATCGCAATTGGCTTTAGTATGTGAACGAAGGATTTTCTCATATAAAAAACGTCCGGCGAGTCGATTGCGCTAAGTTTCACCGACCAGTGGGCATGTAAAATGCCGTTTTACCCCATTTCCCTGAGCGATATACAGAATGTTGATATTTTTGGCATTATTTTTCAAATCGCAATTGGCTTGGTATATGAACGAGGGCTAATATCATATGAAAATTGGGCTAGGTTTCACTGATCAGAGGGCAAGTGAAAAGCCGTTTTACTCCAATTCCCTGAACGATATACAAAATGTTTATATTTTTGGCTTTTTCTCAAATCGCAATTGGTTTCAGTATGTGAACGAAGGATTTTCTCATATAAAAACGTCCGGCGAGTCGATTGCGCTAAGTTTCACTGACCAGTGGGCATGTAAAATGCCGTTTTACCCCAATTCTGAGCGATATACAGAATGTTGATATTTTGGCATTATTTTCAAATCGCAATTGGCTTGGTATATGAACGAGGGCTAATATCATATGAAAATTGGGCTAGGTTTCACTGATCAGAGGGCAAGTGAAAAGCCGTTTTTCCCCAATTCCCTGAACGATGTACAAAATGTTTATATTTTTGGCTTTTTCTCAAATCGCAATTGGCTTTAGTATGTGAACGAAGGATTTTCTCATATAAAAAACGTCCGGCGAGTCGATTGCGCTAGGTTTCACCGACCAGTGAGCATGTGAAAAGCCGTTTTACCCCAATTCCCTGAACGACATACAGAATGTTGAAATGTTCAGCATTTTCTCAAATCGCAATTGGCTGCGGTATATGAACGAGGGCTATTATCATATGAAAAAGTCCGGTGAGTCGATTGGGCTAGGTTTCACTGACCGGAGGGCATGTAAAAAGCCGTTTTACCCCGATTCCCTGAACGATATACAGAATGTTGATATTTTTAGCATTTTCTCAAATCGTAATTAGCTGAGGTATATGAACGAGGGCTCTTCTCATATGAAAACGTCCAGTGAATCAATTGGGCTAGGTTTCACTGACCGGTGGGCATGTAAAAAGCCGTTTCACCCCAATTCCCTGAACGACATACAGAATGTTGATATTTTTCAAATCGCAATTGGCAGCAGTATATGAAGGAGGGCTATTATCATATGAAAAAGTCCGGTGAATCGATAAGTAGCCTGGCCTTATCGACGAGGAAACTCGATCATCTGAAAGTAGACGTACTTTATAACACGCTTGAGCTATTGATCCGACAAGAGTTCCCTTTTGCTCGACAACTGCCACCATGCTTGCATAAATATAAACATTTGGGAGAAATTTCACAGCGAATGGTAATAATTAATTTAAACAAATCAGTTCTTTTTATTTACTAATCGTTTTCATCCCATAGCCGTACACTATGAACTTCATAGATGAACAGGCAGGCGAGCGGTGTCACAAGAAGTACAAAAATAATCGAATTACGGATACGGATGCGGATACGAAAATTTCCTGCTTAGAGCAGTCGAATAATCCTCAACGCTAACAATATAAGGATCAGCAGTTCAATTTTCTCATGAACGATTTTTCCATTGATGAAGACAATTGTAGTGACACAATCATGATTGAAGAATTTGACGATGATGTAAGTAGTGCTGAAACAGCTTGAGTGACAGCGTAGACGGTTCATCATAACTACGGTATAAATTTAAGAAAAGTGAATTACAATTATATAGATAACCTCACATTTGTTCCCCAAGGTTTTATCAACAAAAGAATTCCCGTTAAAATTGCAAAATAAACTACATATCACGAAACACAAGTTAAACTTAAACCAATAAAAACAGTAGCAATATGATTTTGTAGAATTAAGTTTTATTATTAGAATTAAGAACTAAGTTGGAATCTTTATGCACTCCAGTAGATGAAACCTAGCGCAATCACTGGACGTTTTTTTTTAGTTTATGAGAAAAACCTTCGTCCATATACCGCAGCCAATTGCGATTTGAGAAAATACCAGAAATATAAACATTTTGTATGTCGTTCAGAGAATTGGGGTAAAACGGCCTCTTACGTGCCCTTCGGTCTATTAATTTATTTATTTTGGAGCAGGGAAAAGCTCGCTTGAGTAGAGCATATCCCTTCCTCAAACGGGCGCAAAACCTTCTCTTCTTTTCATATCCACAGAAATTACATTTTTCAACAGATACAATGTTTACTTAAAAATATTACAATTTGTGGATTCTTAATACTAAATATCCTGACTAACTAACATTAAACAAGAGTGTATTGGTTTGGGGGGCGGCAAGTATACGACAAAACTTTTTCCGAAGGTTGGAGCGAGAGATATGAAAATCAAATTCAGTTGCACAACGATTAAAAATGCGGCACATACAAGTGAATGGTTCATTATGCCCATAATTTGTGCGGGCACCCTGCGTGCGGTCAGTAAAACCTAGCGCAATCGACTCACTGGACATTTTCAAATGAGAATATACTGCAGCCAATTGCGATTTGAGAAAATGCTAAACATTTCAACATTCTGTACATCATTCAGGGAATCGGGGTGAAACCGCATTTTACATGCCCTCCGGTCAGTGAAACCTAGCCCAATCGACTCACCGGACGTTTTCATATGATATTAGCCCTCGTTCATATACCGCAGCCAATTGCGATTTGAAAAAAAATGCCAAAAATATCAACATTCTGTTCAGGGAATTGGGGTAAAACGGCCTTTTACATGCCCACTGGTCAGTGAAACCTAGCGCAATCGACTCGCCGGACGTTTTTTGTATGAGAAAATCCTTCGTTCACATACTAAAGCCAATTGCGATTTAAGAAAAAGCCAAAAATATAAACATTTTGTATATCGTTCAGGGAATTGGGGTAAAACGGCTTTTCACTTGCCTTCTGATCAGTGAAACCTAGCCCAATCGACTCACCGGTCTTTTTCATATGATAATAGCCCTCGTTCATAAACCGCAGCCAATTGCGATTTGAAAAAAAAAATGCCAAAAATATCAACATTCTGTATATCGTTCAGGGAATTGGGGTAAAACGGCTTTTTACATGCCCTCCGATCAGTGAAACCTAGCCCAATCGACTCACCGGACGTTTTCATATGATAATAGTCCTCGTTCATATACCGCAGCCAATTGCGATTTGAAAAAAATGCCAAAAATATCAACATTCTGTACATCGTTCAGGGAATTGGGGTAAAACGGCTTTTTACATGCCCTCCAGTCAGTGAAACCTAGCCCAATCGACTCACAAGACGTTTTCATATGATAGTAGCCCTCTTTCATGTACCACAGCCAATTGCGATTTGAAAAAAATACCAAAAATATAAACTTCTTGTATATCGCTCAGGGAATTGGGGTAAAACGGCTTTTTACATGCCCTGAGGTTAGACAAACATAGCGCAATCAACTCATCGGACTTTTCTATATAAGAATACTTTTGGTTCATATAACGCAGCCAATTGCGATTTGAGAAAATGCTAAATCTATTAAAAATCACAATATTGTATAGGGGAATTGGAGTTAGATGAGCCTGAATGTTGCTGTTGGTAGAAACTACATGTGCCACAAGATTTCTTGCACATTTTTACACAAGATACGCATTTGTTTGTTGAATGTGAATATTATTGTTTGAAAAAAATAATGAAACAGTTATGTGCTACTCATTTGTCATAGGGGAATCAGGGTTAAACAGGTCCTTGCCGTTCTATGCGGTCTACGAAACCTAGCGCAATCGATTCGTTGGACATTTTTACGTAAGTACACCTTTATTTTATCCCTCGCACTTGTTTGCGATTTGAAAAAATCAATTAAGGGTAACTATTGTCGAATAATTCCCACTGTGCATCGGTTGAAACGTATCGGGCAAAATGTCGTTTGGCCGAAAATGTCATATGCCCGAGAATTTCGTTTTACCAAACAGGTTATCCGACCATAAACGTCGTTTGCTGAAATATCGTTTGGCTAAACAATAGTGAATGAGAGATGTTTGAAGGGATTAATGGTAATTGAGAAGTGAGAAGTAAGAAACGAGAAGTGAGAAATGAGCAACAAAAAATGAGAAGACCTCTCACTTCTACCTCCTCATTTCTCACTGTGAAAAGTGGGAAGTAAGTAAGTGGTATTATTCCCAGTATTTATTAGTATTAACTAAATATGGATTGGCACACGCAAAAAAAGCGTTCCTGAATTCGTGAACCAGTAAAAATACACCGTGATTTAATTCATGGATTCGGGAACACCAGTCACGTTTTCTAGAACGTTCCAGAAAACGTGACTTTGTTCCCGAATCCGTGGCTGTTGTTCACGAAAAAATACACCGTGAACTTGTTAGTTCACGAATTCATGAACGCTTTTTTTTGCGTGCAAATAACAGGCTACTGACATCCTATTGTTTAGCCCATCGCCAGATCGTAGCCAAGATGTCCTGAGCTATAATTTTTTTTTCATATTGCGTTTCAATGATGACAGCGGTCTTTGTCTATTGATGATGATGACAACGCGCTTGTCACCGGGTCGGCAAATAAGGAAGATATTGAACACCTAGTCTAAGAGATGAATGCATGTATTAGATAATTAGCAAATAAAATAAGGCCGATACAAATATTAAATTTTTTTATGTCCGACAGCTCTTGGAATGGAAATAAAAAATACCAAGAAAACAAAAAAAAGCCCCAAATGCAATTATTCCATGGAAAATTTTAAATTTTAATGGGAATTGAAATGATAGCTAAGAATGTTAAGAGAAAGCAAAGAATATAAATATTTGTAACAAATTTATTCAGTAGTGAATTTATAACAAACTTTGAATTTATAACACAGATTCCACGTTAGACTTGAGTATTCGGGGTTAGGTGCATTGCCTAGACCGCCGCCCAACTTTGACTGGCTTTGGTTTTCGACCTTCTCCACTATTTGCCTGGCTACTGTGGAGTAGGAGTTGTTCACATCCAATGATTCAGTGTTGCTGAGGGGAGCGTTCAACCAGGTCATTCGATTTACTCCGCTGTTGCGTTAGTACTGTAGTAGCGTCATCTGGGTCGAGGTAGTATGATTAATCTATGGTGGTGGGCTGCAAGAGCGACCCATGATTTCGTCGATTACTATGGGCAATGTCAACAGAGATATAATACATCCAGCCTTGCCTCAGTTTAGCTATTATATTGCGCTGGACTCTGGATTTTGTCTAGACCTCCCTTGCTTTTAGGGACGCCCCTCAGTTTTTCGTGATTCAAACGATCGAAGACTTTTTCGTGGTTAATCAGTACCAAATGGAGGGACTCTTGAAATTCATTGACCTGCTGATGGTGCAAAGCATGGCAGTATGATTCTCACATGATTATCCGGGCGGAATCTTGCCTGCTGCCGTCGAAGAATTGTCAACCTTTCCCTATATCCGAATTAGGATAAGTCGTCAAAACTTGCAGAAGTTGTTCTAAGTTGTCGAAGCAATGTTTCAGCTGCTGATCAGTTGGATCGGTGAGTGACTGACATGTCGCGTCTTTCAATGGCACTCACGGATTTGTCCTTGCCCCAATCAGGCGTCGTGAAACATCGGAGATAAGGCGATTAACGCCGGTTGTTGCGGCTTTTCTACCATCTTTGACCGGAGAGCCCACCTGCGTCAGCTTCTCCCGTATGCAGCAAAAAGGGTTTGACTTACTTCTCTAGAGCCGCTTTTAGTTGTCAGGACTAGTATTTGGCTTCTCTGGAAATAGATCAGCTGAAAATGGAAACGGTGCCTTCTTGAGTTCGTAATAAAAAAACCCAGATTAATCCACCTAGCGGTGATGGTGCCTTTCTCGTTTTTTTTTCGAGTGAGTAATTTCTATGCACTTTTGGTGAAAAAAAGTATTTTGGCCATAACTTCTGAGCCCATAGTCCAATCCGGCCAAACAGGAAATAATGGGACCGGATCATCGAATGCAACTTGTTGCGAGCAAATCGGCTGAGGGTAAGTGCCTAAAAATGAGTGAGATTTTTTTTGTAAATAAATGTATTTTGGCCATAACTCCGAATCCCATAGTCCAATTCCGCCAATTTTCAATACGAAACAATGGGACAAGATTCCGCGTCGAATGCAACTTGTTGCGAGCAAATCCGTTAAAGATAAGTGCCTGAAAAATGAGTGAGAATTTTGTATGTGTTTCTTATGTAAAAAAAATGAATTTTGGCCATAACTTCGAAACCCATAGTCCGATCTGTCCAATTTTCAATACGAAACAATTGGACAAGATTCTGCGTCGAATGAAACTTGTTGCGAGTAAATCAGTTAAGAATAAGTGCCTGAAAAATGAGAGGGGCAGCAGGGACTATGTCCAAGGGCTTGACGACCCCTCCCCATGGCCACTGCGAGTTAGGGGGCCTGCCTAGGATGCGGTGGGGTTTGACAGTGGGCTCTGTTAAACCTCTAGAAAAAGCTGCACGTGTCTATAAGCAGGCCCTATCAAACCCAGTCAATACATGAACGTGTATGGTGTCGTTTCCATACAACATGTTTGTATATCGTCTCCAATTTAGCATCTTGTATTGCACCATGTACGATTTTATGTTGACTGGGAAGCGACCGTGTGCCGCTCAAAGCGCACAAGCCCATCAGGATTAATACCAGTGAGATCCTGATTACGGTATACTGGTCACGGCAAGCGACAAACACACGCGCGAAAGTAATGCAATATAAACGACATGTAAAATAAACGTAAATTAACAAAATATAAATAGAGATAACATAATTAGCTTTCCGATTACTATCAATTTGGTTGAACAGCCGTGATTATTACTTTATTTTCAATTTAAATCCCGTTTCTTTTTTACTTTTCTTGCGTTGAAGAAATGATGCCGCGGGCGCCTCATCCGAAATTCAAATGAACAATCGCTCATTTTGAGCGATTGATTGTTTATTCTCGCGAAGGATAAACAATTGAACAAATCAAGAAAATGCTAATACTGTAGTATAGAAGTTGCATAGTCACATCACTTTCCATGGTGAATCCCGATCTATGTTACTGATTACCCTACCCAACTAACTCAACTTCCTTCCCGTGGTAATTGTGGAGATGCAGAGGTATTCTCGGTCTCTAGTAGCAACAATAACCACACCTAACATTCCCTCCCTTCCCCAACTGACTGTAAGGACTTGGCCGGCGCCGTTATTGATCAACATTTGAGAGCTGCTGAAACGTGCACTTCGAGAATAGATGGTAAACCCCAACCACTATTCACTTGGATCGTAGTGCAATTTGCACCAGTTCTGATCAATCACGGAGTAGCAACCATTGATATGTACAGTCAGTCTAAGCTAAGCTAAGCTAAGCAAGCGCAAGTGTCTAAAAAGTGAGTTAGAATTTTTCTTATGAAAAATATATTTTGGCCATAATTCCGAAGCCCATGGTCCGATTGGGCCAATTTTCAATACAAAATATGGGACAAGATTCCGCGTCGAATACAACTTGTTGCGAGCAAATCGGTTAAGGATAAGTGCCTGAAAAATGAGTTAGATTATTTTGCGCACACACATACACACACATACACACACACACACACACACACACACATACACACACACACATACACACACACATACACACACACATACACACACACATACACACACACGCACACACAGACATCACCTCAATTCGTCGAGCTGAGTCGATCGGTATATAACACAATGGGTATCCGGGACTCCTATCAAAAGTTCGTTTTTGGAGCGAACATATAGCCTTACGTATACTTTGTATACGAGAAAGGCAAAAATAAACTTTGACCATATCTGTTTAATACCGATCTGTTTAATTTTCAATACGAAACAATGGAACAAGGTTCTGCGTCGAATGCAACTTGTTGCAGGCAAATCGGCTAAAAGTAAGTGCCTAAAAAATGAGTGAGAATTTTTCTTGTCAACAAATGTATTTTGGCCATTACTTCGAATCCCATAGTTCGATTCGACCAATTTTCAATACAATCGGTTAAGGATAAGTGCCTGAAAAATGAGTGAGAATTTTGTACGTGTTTATCATGTGAAAAAGTGGATTTTGGCCATAACTTCGAAACCCATAGTCCGATCTGTCCAATTTTCAATACAAAACAATGGGACAAGATTCTGCGTTGAATGAAACTTGTTGCGAGTAAATCAGCTAAGAGTAAGTGTCTAAAAAGTGAGTGAGAATTTTTGTTGTAAAAAAATATATTTTGGCCATAACTTCGAAGCCCATAGTCCGATTCAGCCAATTTTCAATACGAAACAATGGGACAAGATTCCGCGTCGAATGCAACTTGTTGCGAATCGGTTAATCGGTTAATCGGTTAATGATAAGTGCCTGAAAAATGAGTGAGATTATTTTGCGCACACACATACACACACACACACACATACACACACACATACACACAGGGGGCAGCAGGGACTTTGTCCAAGGGCTTGACGACCCCTCCCCATGGCCACTGCGAGTTAGACCGGGACCATCGTCCCTAACCCCTAATCCCAAGGCGTCAAGTGACCCGTGCCGAGGGGATGCATGGCCAGGGGGGTGAAATAATAAGCTAGGCCTTTAACGGAGCCTATGGGGTACCTGGGCAACCTCCACAGTAATTGTCCCTTACCGCGTCATGCTGGGCTCTGGCGTGGTGGACCTCTTTTCCCGAGCAACTCGTGGGACCAAAATGGACAACCAAGTCAATTCTTCAATTAGTGGTAGTAGTGTAGGCGACAACCCCTTCGCAAGAGGTGGGTTGTTCAGGTCTCCGCCTAGGAGGCCAGAGGCAATAGTCGGCAGCTCAGTGCGCAGCGCCAGCGTGGGTCACTCAACCTTCCTCTCGGCTATAAAAACGCCGGTAGGGGTTATTGACGGCCCATGGCTTGTGGAGGCGATGAACCGGAAACGCGATGGGCTTTCGGCCTTCGAGGTGGCGACGGAACAGCTGGACGCCATCATCGACTTTGCGTCATCGAAGCATAATATCAGCAAGGACCTCAAGAGGAGCTTGCAGAAACTTCGAAAGTCGATGCTGGACGCCAAGCTGGAGAGGGCGGTCGGGACGGCCAAGTGTAAACCCGTGAAATCGGTGGAGTCGAGGTCTACCCAGACTGAGGCCCAAGGATTCGCGGACTCGGGCAAGGTCGAATCGACCGAAGGCGTGCCAGCGAAGACGGTGGTGCCAAAGTCTACCCAGACTGAGGCTCAAGTATTTGCGGGTACGTCAGGGTGACTGCTCCAACGGAGCAGACACAAAACGGGGAGACAGTCTCCAGGGGATGAGCTCCCTGGGGGCCGCTCCAAAACGCGGAGGGTTACTACCCCGAACAAGGGTAGTGGGGCTGGGAAGCTGAACCCCGGTCAGGTACCTCCAAAACCGGGGGAGGAAGGACCTGGAAAGGTCCGCCCACTCAGGAAAGACGGTGATAAGGGGTTACGGCAGGCTGAAAGTTCTCAGCCGCACCAGACCAGGGAAATAGAGGGGGGGGACGCCTCCTGGACCCTGGTCAAGAACAAGAGGAAACCGAAGACGTCAAGGGCCGCAAAGAAGGCCCAGGCGAATGATGGTAGCAAGAGGTCTAGGGTAGGCGCCAATCGCTCCAGGGGCGATGCCCTAGTCATCACGGCGGACGAGACTAAGTACTCGGATGTTTTGAAGGCGATGAGGAGTGACGTCAAAAAGGGCGCCGCCTACAAGAAGTTGGCGGAGGAGGTCCTAGGCGAGACGGTCAAGGTGAGGGCACTCACGACGGAGGTGAATCTAAGGGTTAAAGACCTGGACGAGATCACTGAAGTCGAAGAGCTCGTCACGGCACTGCGGCGACAGTGTGAAGTGGAGACGACCACCGCAGCCGTTCGGCTACGGAAAGGTCCGGCAGGGACGCAGGTAGCATTGGTTCGGCTATCTGCAGCGGACGCCTCCAAGGTAGTCAAGTTAGGGAGCGTCAAGGTGGGATGGTCGGTTTGCCCTGTGCGCATATACGAGCAACCCGAAGTTTGCTTCAAGTGCCTGGAACCGGGGCACAAGCAATGGGACTGCAAAGGCCCTGACAGAAGCAATCTCTGCCGACGCTGCGGATTGGAGGGACATAAGGCACAATGCTGCACGAACCCTCCCAATTGTTTGATTTGTTCCAGCAAAGCTGTGAACAGCAAGCACCCCATGGGAGGTTCGATGTGCCCGGCGTTTAAGCGTGCTGCAAAATCAAAGTGCAGGTAACGCAGCTGGCTTGCTCGGCCTCGCCCGAGTGTTTGGTGTGCGCAGGTTTAGAGGAAACGGCGGAACACGTGTTGTTCGTGTGCTCACGTTTTCGCGCAATGCGTGACCACATGCTTGCCACATGTGGTCTGGACACTACCCCGGACAACCTAGTTCGGAGGATGTGTAAAGATGAAGTTGGCTGGAACGCCGTTTTATCGGCTATCGCCCAAATCGTCTCGGAGCTACCCAGAAGGTGGCGCGTGGACTCAAGGATGGCTAGTTCAGGCGCAAATAAGAGGTGGTCCAAGGGATCGGAGTCGGCTTCATGGGTCATACCGGTGGTCATGCTCTGTGGTCGAACTCGATCCTTTTATCAAACAAGTGGCCGCGCGAAGAACAACATGGTATCGTCGCTTTCGTGGCGTCGGTCAACCGGGCGGGTTCCGAGCCCGAGGACGGAAAGGGGTCCTCGTCAGGGCTGGGGCAGGCGTAGGCCTCGCGTCGGCAAGTCCCTCTGTGTGCTGGCGAATAGGCCCTATCGCAGAAAGGTCAATTTGGGGTGCACGCGGCATCATCATTCTTGATACCAGTCGTGCAGAGGGAAGCAGGCGCGATGTCGACCCTTCCCACCTTCCGAGGACATAGGGCGTGGTAAGGCCACCTGGAAAGCCGGCAACGCGCTGGCACGATACCATGGTGTTCTTCTAGAAAAGCGAGTTACGATGCTCGGTGCTGCAAGGACACGCAGCTAACCTCGAGGGTGCGTTGTGCACTGGCCCCCCTTTGAAGCATTACTTTCTGGTTGTACCGAAGGGCCTATGGGCTTGGCGGCAATGGAAACGGTTTAGCGGGTCGGGAATGTAGTCCTGCCTCCCTCGGTGATCCCTAACCCCGCACTTCCTGGTAAACCCAGGATGTCTGTTGAGCAGATTCCCCCTCCATTGTTTAGGAAGAAAAAAAAAACACACATACACACACACATACACACACACATACACACATATATACACACACACATGCACACACACACATACACACAGACATCACTTCAATTTGTCGAGCTGAGTCGATCGGTATATAACACTATGGGTCTCCGGGACTGCTATAAAAAGTTCGTTTTTGGAGCGAACATATAGCCTTTACGTATACTTTGTATACGAGAAAGGCAAAAAGACAGAATCACCGTCTTCAATCAGCGGTCGCACAGTATGAATACTTAACATCCAGCATGAGACAACGGACAGGACAATTACACAACACCCAGTAGACAAGTGGAGAGCTTTTCGTATTACGAAAAGTTTTCTCTTTACCGAGGGGGGGGGGGGAAACAAATCCACCCACAGAACATGCGTCTAGACGATTGACGTCGCAAACCGAACGGCCACGAAGCCCACCGCAATAAACGCAGCGGTGACATCGCGTTTGACTATCATTTTATAATTGGCAGGATCCGACCACGCATTTTTCACGGGAGAATTCACTCGGGTGTCGATTCACCATAGACCGACTAGAAGATCCAGCTGTAAAGAGATCGTTCGTTGAAGAATATGGAACTCAGATAGTGGATGTTCTGGAAGGTGGCAGCGTAAAATAGAAGTGGGTGGCGAATAATGCTTTTTTCGAAACCGGTGGGATCAACTTGAATGAGCTGCGCACTCAGCGAATAGCCTACAGATGTAATCCGGCTGGAGATTGAGAAGCGTATATAATCAAAGGCTGAGGAACGGGTAGAATCAGAGGAGTTTGTACGAGTCCCGTGTACGGTATGTATCTCTGTAAGTGGGAGTCGGGCGTTGATGCAGATAGGACAGGCTAGCGTGGGTGGACATCCTGGCCGATGAAGAAAATATGGCTGCAACAACCGAAGATTATCGCCTCAATAACTCACTGACTTGGAAAGCTGAAATGTTGGTTCGATCAATTCGGATAGCTCAGCTAGCGTTCTTCAAAAAGTAGGAAATCTTTAGGTACCCGCAAGGTCGATTGGCAGTTGCTGTCTGTGATGTCTGTCTGAATCACAAATATCTGTTTGGCGCCCAGGAATGCAAGGGTTTTCAACTAGAGTCAGAGCTTTGTTCGATCTCATTCGGGTGGTCGCCAATGTGAGGCAAGGATGCATTTCATCTGCACTGTTACTTCTCAGCGTCATCGAAAAGATCTTGGTGGGTGCGATTGACCAAATACCATACCTTGAGCTGCTTTGGCAGTTTATTGTTGTGAAACATCTAGACGACTCTGATTTGGCTAATGAACACGAAACGCTGTATTAGTACTGCGGTGGTCTTTTGTGAATGCTTAATGAGCTGACCGTATGCGTCTTCGCGGCAGGACCACCTTCAACGCCCGCATGACCAGGTAGTTGAGTGTCAACGGGAAAAGCTCCTCAAACTTTGCAGTACCCGGACGATCGGAGGACTTCAATATCTTGACATTCTGATATCATCAGATGGCGAAATTGGGATTGACACGGAACTATGAGTCAGGAGGGCTGGGGCTATCTTCGCGAGTTTTCGAAATATTTGGAGACCCAACTGGATTGATCCACGCACCAACATTCGAATGTACTACTCTATCGTGAAACGTATCGTGTTTAGGCAAAGATAACGAAGATGTTGTCTAAAATTTATAATACGAACGGCCTTCCAGCTGGATATCGTGTGACGAGCAACATAAAAGCTGTTAAATACCAATAGCAAAAGATGTCCGAAAACGTGAATGGAAATGGAGCTTAGACGGAATCTGTAAGGACAGGATATAGAATATTTATGTCGATGTCGATAGAAATATATGCTAGTATTTTCATTTAAAATACTTTTGGGGGCACATTTATGGTATATGAATGATATATTTCGTATCAAAATAAAAACCATGATGCATAAAGCTCAAAATATTAAAAAAATAAAAATACTCAAAAACCAATTTTTTTCTCCCTTTCAATATTTTGGGAAGGGGGAGAGGTGACATAAAATAAATTTAATATTTGTATCGGCCTAAGTAAAAAAAAAGTAAGTGGTAGTTTAGGTCAAACGATTTTCCAACCAGTTTTGGCCCAATAAAAAAAACAAAACTAGTTAGTTCGGTCGAGGTTGTGTCTGAACCGCAAACTCGCGACTCTAATTCTGCAACCCGTAACTCGACAAAATTTCTGAGCTACGTGCATGCATTTTAACTTGGTAATTTGTCTTGCAATGCACACCGCACCAAATTCCTTGCAAAACATAGCCAATGCACAGTGAGGCAGATATCTGGTTTTGTTCTGTGAATTGTTCAGTTTATTCTAGATTTCAGATGTGTCCATGAAACGTTTTTCTCAGACAGAGCTCGTTGCTAATAAGCCCGCACTGCGACACTCGTAAATAATTGAGCCGACAAATCGTTAACAGATATATGGACAAAGCTTTAGATTGGTAAAGCAATTCAATCGCAAGCAAACAAAATGATCTGACTGCTGTCAGGTCATATTTTCCCTGCAACAGTTTTACGAATGCATCTATACATACTAATCGCCGATCAGATACATATTTTCCAACGAAATCATAGATCTGCCCCAGTATGCAAGGGAAGTCTGTTTTGGTTGTTTTGGCGAGTAAATCCGTATACGGTTTCCCAGTGCCTGCAATTAGGAAATGTTGCTACACTTTCTGGCCAAACAGGCGTCCTACGATGTGATACCAACCGTCGTCGTCGCCTTCGCCGTCGCGTTGTTGATGAGATTTTATAGTGGTTAACGTAGAACGAATAACAGATCGTAGTTACATCGACGGGACCTAAAAAATGACTTGTTTTTTGCTGCTGACATGCCGAGAGTGTTCTTTTTTCTGAGAGAAGTGTATAAAAGGATAAAAGCTCACCGAGTTATGATCTGATTTTAACGCCAGAACTAGCAGCTGGTTATAAAAGCGGTGTTTGCTAGTTTTTCAGAATTTATGAGCATACGGATAGTTTGGAGGTGTCGTGTTCGTTTTTGATTTGAGTTGAACAAACAAACTTCAGTTTTCAAAAGAGCACAGCAGATTCGGTGCAGCAACTTTTGCAATATTAAATGTTTCGTATTGATACACCAAAATTATTAAGCAGATTCAAGCAATTGGAAGAAAATAAATTAATAGAGTTCCTTGATGAAAGTCAGCGAGGCTTGATACTTTGATAAAGCCTTCCTCGCATTGTCTACAACAAAGAGTTCTGTTTGTCAAAGAAAGCGAATCCGCTTGGAACACCCAATTTCCACTGTTTCTAATTGAAAGGAAACCCACCAAAATGCTGATAGGAAAATTCCTTTCCGCTGCAAAGTTCAGCTCCAGCAGCACTTTTTGCTCCGTCATTCCGATTTGCGGCCATCGCATCAAAAATAATGAACTCGAAAGTGAAAACAACGAACAATTAAACAATTTGTTCATTCGTCGAAACGGAAACCCATCTTCGAGTTTTCCCTTTTGTTGAGTTTTTCCGTCCAAAACAGCGATGCCACTGCTCGTTGCCAGTTCTTGCTGATGGGCCGGGTGCAGATCAACCAACTGTCAGACAATCAGACATCCGAATGGGCAGGCAAGTGGAACGATAGACTGGTGGAAAAGAATGAAGCTATGGGTTTGAATAAATGGACTATTCAGATCTGTTTGTTAAAGTTTCAGCAGATTTTTTAATAATTGCGAAACAAAAATGAGGAGCAAACGAAATCATGATAGGAGGTAAAATTATGGAAATTCTAGGATATTTCTACCGATTTATAAAAAAAATACGCTTACGATATAAGATATTAGACCGATAATATAATTTTAGTAAAGACCAGTCTATTGTCGAATAAAGTTAGTCTGGCACGAAGCTCATGCCTCAAATGTTTTCATCAACAAAATGATACAATTTGTGCACGAAATGGATGAATAAGACAAAGCAAAAAATTAGAAATCTCTATTATATTCCTCTAAAAGGAGATCCAATCTTTCTTATCAATCACATTGAAAGTACTGAAATTAGTACAGCATTGACATTTTATAAAGCTATAGCATTCAACCCCAACAGAACCGCTCGATATTCTTACGGGTTGAAACAAGAGACTTCCAGCATCTCGGCAGCATGAACCCATTTCCTGAAGCAACTTCAACCCATAGCTGCACAACACGTGCTCTCAATTTAATTTCAACATCCAACGAACACATCCACTTCAACTGAGTCCTTCTAGGGAATAGTAATGGCTGTAAAATTCCTTCCTAATCATTTAGTGCATTTTCACTCATTTGCCTTCTAAAGTTTTAATACAGACACCATTCTATCATTTGATCGTTTAAAAAGATCTTCTCGCTCAGTACACCAGTACGAATTATTGAAGGTAAAGTTAGTGATTTTATTGTACATTCGACTACACGCTCAACGCGTAAAAAAGCCCAAATTCTCAAAAGCAAATAATGCTGTTTTAAAAATAGTTGCTCGTATTGAAATCGCTACCATTTGTTCGAGCATCCAACCAATTTGTGACAATAATTTCTCAGCTTGGTTAAAATTTCTTTATAGCAGCGAACACATACCCTTTCGATACGTACATGGCCAGATAAAAATAAAAAGCTCTTCAAAGTTCATGATTCCGTGAACAATTTTTCCACATGAAGAGATTTGTGTGCCCGCCTACCTTTGAGTTCGGTTCTGAGACGCCTTTCAAAGGGTTATCTCGTACTTCTGGGTAATTTGTTTTTGATTGAGTGCCAGAATCCGCCGCTGTGGGCAACGAAACAATGAGTACAGGTTTTGACAGCTCCTGCTGGATCGGTGAAGGAAACGATTACATCAATTAGCTTTTCTGAAAATTGGATAGAATGGAGGGATTGGTTATTTTCTGCTTTGTCTGTAGAAAGCTAAGGAAAGTATGCACATTTGTGGCAAATCTCAGAAAACTACTCATTATACAGTATTGAAACTAAAATATTTTGCTTGAAAAAAGTGAGCAATTAATCTGCACAAGTTAACACTGCAAATACCAACCCTTGAAGAAAGCTCACTTTGAATGCACTTACCCTCAACCGATTAACTCGCAACAAGCAAATAAAGGAATTCCAGAATTTAGGAACTTTGAAATTAAGGAATTTGGGAATTAAGAAACATAGGATTTTATGAGTTAATGGATTTAGGAATTTAAGAGGTATTGCGCTTTGATCCGATCAAGGCAAGTTCGCTATAGCTTGGAGTAGTTATCGGGCAAGTAAGTATTGAGTGCTGCACGTCGATTCGGTTGCCAGAAAAACGATTCTCCACAGTTTGCATATGCCACCGGCGTGCATAATTTGACTTGTTTTTTTCGTCGTACAAAGCGCGATCCTCCTCAGTTTTCATATGTCACCGAGTGTGTTTTTTTTTCTCGTCGTGAGACAGCAAAAGTAATTAATTAGTGTTTTATTCCATCCTATTGATCGCATCGCTTACCGAAGTGAATCCGATAAATCGTCCTTTGTAACTAAAACGATATCCTATCCTAAGACAATCGTGGAGATGCAGAGGTATACTCGGTCTCTGGTTCTATCACAAACGCCCGAATTCCATTCGCCCGAATGACAAACGCCCGAATTCCATTCGCCCGAATAGACCAAACGCCCGAAAAGACCAAACGCCCGAAAAGACCATTCACCCGAATGGATCATTCGCCCGAATAGACTATATACCCGAAAAAACTCTTCACTTTACTTGATGAAAAGATTTTTTGTGACTAATAAAAGAAAAAGAATATTTGATTTCCTACTTATCTAGGCTGACCATATCATTTTGGTGAAAAAACGGGACAATCGCACTTGCAAAACGGGACAAGACAAAAAAACCGTGTGATAAAATTCAAGAGCTGTGGAAATTTCAAAATTCACTGAGATTGCTGACGTCTAATCACCTTGATTGATTGCGCAATTCATAACTAGAGGCGTTAGTGTCGTAATTCTTTGAGTTTGACATTTCACTCCAGCGCCTTCTGGCGACGATGTCATACGAAACATTGTTTCGCAAAAGATGTTCGCAAGATGGTGGTAAAGGAGTTGAGCGAAATATTTTTCAGAAAAATATTCAAGACTGTTTGTGCTTTTAATGCAAGTTAGTTGTGGAAAAATACTACAAATATTTCACTCTTCAAAGGAACGCGGACAAAAATACGAAGGAACAGGAAATTAAGCATCTTTCAATATTAAAAAAAAATAAGAAAACATACTTTAAGGAAAAAATGTCAGAAGACAAATGCGAAAAGAGCAATAGAGTGGATCATTGATTTCCCGTGCCAAATCCCTTTTTCATTAATAAAGTGGGCAAAAAATCTGCGGATAAGAATAACATGAATATTAACAAGGAAAGAACTTTAAAAGAATGTAATTTTAATAATTTACATGGAATTGGTTGGCGCATGAGAACAAATGTCAAATCTAAGTAATCCAAACTGATTTTAATGGCGCTACAAGTAGGCCAACACCTCGGGAATCTTGTCTATTAATTTTGTTCCCATGTGCTCCCAAGCGAGAATCATGCAATTTCGTCGCGAAAGGTTAAAAACCCTAACTAATTAATAGTCTGGTTTACAGCTCGGAACTTCGTAGATGTTCGCTGGATTGTATTTTAAATCGGGGCGAATTTTTAATTTTCATGGGGGAATCCCCTAAATCTCGTCCATACACATGGCAGCGAAATTTGCAGACAAGCTCCTGATGTATGAACTACCCTTCAAGTACGTGGGGATCTTAAAACTAGTTTTTAATCCGACCTAATGAAGTGATGAACTTTGTTATAAACTTAAAAATCACTATAATAAAGAAATAAAAAAATCCGACCTAATTTTCCCTTGGTGTCGTAAAATCGATTTTGTTCACACTGAAAACCAAAACTACCCAAAAGTGGGTTGTTTGCACTCAAAACCGTGGTTTGGGCCAAAAACCCAAATTTGAGTAAAATGACTTTTCTGGCACTAGGTAGTTTGCCTTCAATCCCATGTAAACAATTTACCCAAAGCTGAGTTTAATTTATCCAAAGCGAACCTTAATCAACCCAAAATAGAGAATATTGAATTTACTCAAATTTGGGTTATTGGGCTGAGCAACCTCGGTGAGGTGTTTGCATCTTGCTCTAGTTTTGATAGCAATCATGGGAAAGAAAGGGAAAACTACCCAAATTTGGGTAAATTTTTTCTGCTGTATTCTCATAAGTGCGTATATTGAACTCAAAGTTTGGGTTGATTTATCTGTCCGTGCAGTTGATTTTTAAATTATTATTTCATGCCTTTGTTTGCTTACAGTGGAGGATGTCGAAATATTTAGAATTATCCAGAGAGTCTTTAAATGATTCTTAACATTTCGAAAAGGATCAAATAAAAGATATTTTAGTTACTAGATAAAGATTGTCGCTGTCGTCGCTGTCCGGAACATCTTTTGCTGGCGAGGATAAGCAGAAAAAATCATTGACGGTATGAAAAATCTCCCGGTGAAGCACCTGTTGTCAATAACTGACACCTTAAGAAAAGTCGATCAATGGAAAATACAAAACGGCATAGATAGCATTATTTTAAAAGCAACACTAATAACCTAACACCTTACACTTTTTTATGGGTTTCTTCCACTTTCTTTGTTGAGAGATTAGTCAGCCGAGGGCTGTAAATCTCTCTTATAAAGGACGCAAACAAAAACACTTCCCATGTATGATCAATGTAGAATCAATGAAAAAACGGGACAAATTGAAGATTTTTCTGATTACGACGGGACAGCACAAAAAGGTCTAAAAAACAGGACTGTCCCGTTAAATACGGTACGTATGGTCAGCCTATACTTATCTCATATTTTGTCGTACACGTGTTGTACACGAGACGTACGTCTCTAACATGTATCTAAATATTCGTTTCGTTTATATGTGAAATAATAAGAAAATTAACGACGTTATGTAGTTTCTTTTTCATAATATTCAAAAAATGACTTCATTTCTTTAAATAAGTCCTTTAAGGTAGCTTCAAACCTCGGGAATTCGGCCCGCAGACTTTATCCCCAGGATACAGAGACCAAAATTCGACGGAAAACTTATCCGAGGTGTAAAGCCCCATTTAACATTGATTATAAATAAAATCTACTCATCACTGTCTTGCAATCCATTCATCAAAAAAAATGTCAGTTTCAATCGCTCAGCATTGTTGAGAGAATCTGATATTAAAATATGTTTTATGTATGCTGGTCACTTATACCGGTCCACAAACATCTTGAAATAAATCAAAACCTGACGGAATAATTAGAGCTGTAGCGAAAAATAACGTTGCAAGGGTATTTATTTAAACCAATCGTCAAAAATAAGAAGCACAAATACGAATTCACCCTTCTTTTCTTCATACATTGTTCTTTCTAAATGTATTGAAGACACAATTTCTTCCCTAAGTATTAAGGTTCAAGCAAAATTCGTTTTAAAGATAACCAAAAACGACTGATACTATATGACAACATTGGACGCAGAACCTTTCTTGCCATCGACTATACATGTTTCCTTCAACACATCATTCAGTGTTGTAGGCACAAGCCAAGATTTGGATAATTGACCGAACATTCTCAACTGCTCCACAACAATTTGCTCAAGTATTCACAATTCACGGAACTGTAGGCGAAGGTCAACACCGTCGATTCTTTCCCTTGGCATTAATGCTAAAACACGGGAACGTATGATACAGCCTTTTGTTCATTGATGGAAAGCAATTTATTAGTATACGTTAGATCCAGAGTATATACTATTGGATGTTAAGATGGCTGAGATTAATGCTGAGGAACGTGTCTTCCCAAATTCAAGTTTTAAGGATGTTTTTTTCTCCTCAACCAAAGTTTTGTTTTTAGAAACCATCAGCGATTGGGATTACAATCGGCATACGGGAAGAATTACAGACTTTAACTTGCCTATACAAAGTGTGTTACCTTTGCACTTTTTTCATGTTAAGATATAACAAAGGCATTAAAGAAGGTTCGAAAATCTTGCCCAAAAAAAGGTAATTTTTTTAGAAAGCAAGTATTATGCGAATGGGGTGTACCCGTTAGGTATAATGAACGTTATACATAAATGACCCAAAGAACAGCCCATGACATAAAGAAGGCAGAATTATGCCAAACGACCATTATGCCTAACGTACTTATGCCTAACGTAGCGGACTTATATGAATGGTCGCAAATCAACGCACAAAAAGACCACTAGATACCCACTTTTCTCCCCTTCACTATGATCGGTCTATGAAAAAAAAACCCTAAACAGTATTCCAGTAACTTGCAATAACATTTAAGGGTGTCACAATAAGTGGAATTCGCTTTTGAAATGAGGAAGTCCTCCGTTTTATAGCGTTCCAAAACAGTTCCAACAAGAAAAAAGAAATGCGACCACTGATACCCTACGACCAGAAGACATATAGAATGAAAATAGCAGAAAAGAATGAAAAACTAAACAAACGTTCATATATTCCAGGTGATTGGCATATTTTTTCTTTTAATATGATTAGGAAAATAACATGTTGTTATAGAATCTGGAAGTATTCATAAATATATGACGTATTCGGGCGAATAGTCCATTCGGGCGAGTGGTCTATTCGGGCGAGTGGTTCATTCGGGCGAATGGTCTTTTCGGGCATTTGGTCTTTTCGGGTGAATGGAATTCGGGCGAATGTTACATTCGGGCGTTTGTCATTCGGGCGAATGGAATTCGGGCGAGTGTCATTCGGGCGTTTGTGATAGAATCCGGTCTCTAGTAGCAACGAGAGTCGGACTAACAATCCCACCATTCCTATATGACCGTAAGGACGTGGCCGGCGCCGTTATTGACTTAAAATATTTGACCTCCCGAAACGTGTACATAAAGAATGGGTAGCTAATACCATGCTCCATTCATTGTATCCTCTGCACAATTTCGCAAGTTGTAGTCAATCACGGAGTAGAAACTACGAATTGTGCGGTCATAATACTCATGCTCATGCTCATAATGGATTTGTGAGTTTTAGAGTTTATGAATTTGAAATTAGAATTTAAATTCATAGTATACCTTCTAGAGTTCTTCCAGAAAGTTTCAATGAAGCTCGTTTAGGAATTCTGCCTAAAACCTTCCAGGAACCTACAGTGGAGTTCACCCAGGAATCCAATTCACAGAAGAATCCCACAGGAACCACTGCTGCAGTTATTCCACGAAGTCTACCTGGAGTTCCCCCAGGAACTATATCAAGAGATCTTAGAGAGTTTCTCCAGAAACTCCTTTTACAGTTCCTCCAAGAATATCGTAGAATATTCCCTGAAGTTCTTCCAGAAATGCCTTCTGTAGTAGTAGGATTTCTTCCAGGAATTATGTCCGAATTTCCCCAGGAGTTCATTCTGAATTCCTACAAGAATTCCTCCATGAGTTCCACCAGGAATTGCTCCTGGAGTTACTTAAGAAATTCCTTGATGCAGTTCTTCCACAAGATCATCCAGGAATTTCTCCAAAAAATCTTCTTGAAACAGCACCAGAAATTTCTGCTGAAGTTCCTCCAAGAACTCCTCCTGCAGTTCCACAAGCAATTCCTCCTTAAATTTCTTCAGGAATTCCTTCCGAAGTTTCTTGAAGAATTTCTCCAGAGATTCATCTTGGCGCCCCTTCGGCAATTCTTCTTAGAGTTCCTTCAGGACTTCAACCTGAAGTTTATCAAGGAACTCTTCCTGGAGTTTCTCCAGTAATTCTACCTGTAGTTCTCCCAGGATATCTTTTTGGAGTTCCTCGAGAAACTACTTCTGGAGTTTCCCAGGATTTTCATCCTGGAGCTCCTCCATTAACTACTCCTTAGGTTCTGCAGCTATTCCTGCTGGAGTTTCTGCAGAGATTCTTCATGGGGTTGCTTCAGGAATTTCTCCTAGAGTTCCTTCAGAAATTTATCCAGGAATTACTCTTAGAGTTGCTTTGGAAATTCTTCTTAGACTTCCAAAAAATCTTATTGGAACTCCTTCAGAAATTACTACTGAAGTTCCTCAAAAAATTACTCCTGCAGTTCTTCAAGGAATTTCTCTGGCAGGTTTTTTTTAAATGAATTCCTGGAGAAATTCAAAATGAATTCCTGGAGGAATTCAAAATGAATTCCTGGAGGAATTCAAAATGAATTCCTGGAGGAATTCAAAATGAATTCCTGGAGGAATTCAAAATGAATTCCTGGAGGAATTCAAAATGAATTCCTGGAGGAATTCAAAATGAATTCCTGGAGGAATTCAAATGAATTCCTGGAGGAATTCAAATGAATTCCTGGAGGAATTCAAAATGAATTCTTGGAAGAATTCAGAAGAATTCCTGGAGGATTTCAAAATGATTTTCTGGAGGAATTCAAAATGAATTCCTGGAGGAATTCAAAATGAATTCCTGGAGGAATTCAAAATGAATTCCTGGAGGAATTCAAAATGAATTCCTGGAGGAATTCAAAATGAATTCCTGGAGGAATTCAAAATGAATTCCTGGAGGAATTCAAAATGAATTCCTGGAGGAATTCAAAATGAATTCCTGGAGGAATTCAAAATGAATTCCTGGAGGAATTCAAAATGAATTCCTGGAGAATCTCAAAATGAATTCTGGAGGAATTCAAATGAATTCCTGGGGGAATTCAAAATGAATTCCTGGAGGAATTCAAAATGAATTCCGGGGGAATTCAAAATGAATTCCGGGAAGAATTCAAAATGAATTCCGGGAAGAATTCAAAATGAATTCCGGGGGAATTCAAAATGAATTCTGGAGAATTCAAATGAATTCCTGGAGGAATTCAAATTGAATTCCTGGAGGAATTCAAAATGAATTCCTGTAGGAATTCAAAATGAATTCCTGGAGGAGTTCAAACGAATTCCTGGAGGAATTCAAAATGAATTCCTGGAGGAATTCAAAATGAATTCCTGGAGGAATTCAAAATGAATTCCTGGAGGAATTCAAAATGAATTCCTGGAGGAATTCAAATTGAATTCCTGGAGGAATTCAAAATGAATTCCTGGAGGAATTCAAAATGAATTCCTGGAGGAATTCAAAATGAATTCCTGGAGGAATTCAAAATGAATTCCTGGAGGAATTCAAAATGAATTCCTGGAGGAATTCAAAATGAATTCCTGGGGGAATTCAAAATGAATTCCTGGGGGAATTCAAAATGAATTCCTGGGGGAATTCAAAATGAATTCCTGGGGGAATTCAAAATGAATTCCTGGGGGAATTCAAAATGAATTCCTGGGGGAATTCAAAATGAATTCCTGGGGGAATTCAAAATGAGTTCCTGGTGGAATTCAAAATGAGTTCCTGGGGGAATTCAGAATGAATTCCTGGGGGAATTCAGAATGAATTCCTGGGGGAATTCAAAATGAATTCCTGGGGGAATTCAAAATAAATTCCTGGGGGAATTCAAAATGAATTCCTGGGGGAATTCAAAATGAATTCCTGGGGGAATTCAAAATGAATTCCTGGGGGAATTCAAAATGAATTCCTGGGGGAATTCAAAATGAATTCCTGGGGAATTCAAAATGAATTCCTAGGGGAATTCAAAATAAATTCCTGGGGGGATTCAAAATGAATTCCTGGAGGAATTTAAAATTAATTCCTGGAGGAATTCAAAATGAATTCCTGGAGGAATTCAAAATGAATTCCTGGAGGAATTCAAAATGAATTCCTAGAGGAATCCAAAATGAATTCCTGGAGGAATTCAAAATGAATTCCTGGAGGAATTCAAAATGAATTCCTGGAGGAATTCAAAATGCATTCCTGGAGGAATTCAAAATAAATTCCTGGAGGGATTCAAAATGAATTCCTGGAGGAATTCAAAATGATTTCCTGTAGGAATTCAAAAGGAATTCCTGGAGGAATTTAAAAGGAATTCTTGGAGGAATTCAAAATGAATTCCTGAAGAAATTTAACATGAATTCCTGGAGGAATTCAAAACGAATTCGTGGAGGAATTCAAAATGAATTCCTGGAGGAATTCAAAATGAATTCCTGGAGGAATTCAAAATGAATTCCTGGAGGAACTCAAAATGAATTCCTGGAGGAATTCGAAATGAATTCCTGGAGGAATTCGAAATTAATTTGTGAATATGCTTCTTCTTCTTCTTCTTATTGGCATTACATCCCCACACTGGGACAGAGCCGCCTCGCAGCTCAGTGTTCATTCAGCACTTCCACAGTTATTAACTGCGATGTTTCTAAGCCAAGTTACCATTTTTGCATTCGTATATCATGAGGCTAGCACGATGTTACTTTTATGCCCAAGGAAGTCGAGACAATTTCCAATCCGAAAATTGCCTAGACTGGCACCGGGAATCGAACCCGGCATGGTCTTGCTTTGTAGCCGCGCGTCTTACCGCACGGCTAAGGAGGGCCCCTTGTGAATATGCACATTATGCGGAAGATTTTGATTTGAAAAATGTATTGAGACTTGAACCCACGACCCTCAGTACTGAGGCTACCTCCAATACATTTTCAAATCAAAATCTCTACATAATGTGCATACTCGTATATGAGTTTTCAGAACATTACATAATGTACATGCCCTTTTAACACTTTGGAGTTTTTTATTGTAATTAAATTAAAATATATTAATAGATTATTTGTTATTATTAATAGATTTGAATTTTTATATAAGCGCTCAATAATAATATTGTATTGGTTGTAACTATCAACTCTGAAAAACTTTATTCTGCCAAACTTTGTCTAAAATGTCGAACACGTATAGTAAAAATTGTCTCTAGTTCCAAACCCTTTGATTCGGAATTCCGAACACCACTTTCAATGCACTTGAATGCAATATGGCAAAACATACTTTTGCATATAAACGATAACGACGGATCCATAAAAAACTGAAAAACGATCCATAAATAACATCTGAATGTTCCTTAAAATGCTACCATAAATCCATAAAATAGTTAATGAGATTCCATAAAGAATAATTTTTCGATCCATAACTAAGCTAAAATTTAGCAATTAATTGGGACATATGTTCCATTAACATGGTCAAGAAAAACAATACAATTCTTGCTATTTTCCCATGAAAATATGACAAATAATCCATAAATCTTTGGAAAATGATCCATACAAAACTATATTTTGATCCATAATTTCAAATTTGCGCATTTTTTAACGTTATGAGATCCATGATTTCAGTAATATGATCCATAATTTTAGTCATATGATCCATAATTCTTAATAATTCATATGATCCATAATAACTTTGTTTAAATGATCCATAGTTTTGGTGATATGATCCATAAATTTTGATAAATGATCCATAGATTTTATAAAATGTGTGGATAAATTAATATAGTTTCATTGGCCTTCTTTCCAAACATTATGGATCACATTATCAAAATTATGGATCATATGACCAAAATTATGGATCATATGGCTGAAATTGATCTATACCCCTGCCGAGAAAATTTGTTTATTTATGCAATAATTCAATAATTTCCATGTAACGAGTGCGTGATTTATCTTGTTTCGGACAGCAGAACGATCGCGCTGTCGGCCGAAGTATTTTGTTCTGCATTGCGTGGCCGGTAATAAAAAATAATCAGTTCAGTGCGTGATCTTTCTTGTTTCGGACAGCAGAACGATCGCGCGGTCGACCGAAATATTGTGTTCTGCATTGCGCGGCCGGTAATAAAAATTAATTAGCTCAGTGCGTGATCTCTCTTGTTTCGGACAGCAGAACGATCGCGCGGTTGGCCGAAATATTAGTATTATTTCCCATCCTATAGATCGCATCGCTTACCAAAGTGAATCCAGATAAATTATCCTTTGTAACTAAAACGATATCCTGTCCCAAGACAATCGTGGAGATGCAGAGGTATACTCGGTCTCTAGTAGCAACGAGAGTCGGACTAACAATCCTTCCATTCCTATATGACCGTAAGGACGTAGCCGGCGCCGTTATTGACTTTAAATATTTGAGCTCCCGAAACGTGTACATTGAGAATGGGTAGCTAATCCCAAGCCCCATTCATTGTGTTCTCTGTACAATTTCGCAAGTTCAGTCATTCACGGAGTAGCAACTACGAATTGTGCGGTCATAATGCTCATGCTCATGCTCAATTCAATAATTTCCATGTAACACGTATTCAGACTATGAGTATGTCCGGTATTTGAGTCGGTAGCACTCAAGTCTTAACAGAATCCAAACCACGTTCCAAGTCGGTAACAAAAAATCAAAGTTGGGCCAGAAATCCATAGCGCCATGCATAAACGCTGACTGATTAATAATGAACAATGCAATTTACCAGCAAACGTTGTCAAGTTGACAATGAATAATTAATGAATGAGTGTCTTAATAAACAACTTTGCCAACGCCCGTGAATAACTTAATATAGAAGCAGTGCACCTAGCCCACAATGTAGAGCCGCACCGGAACGGACAATTTCACGACAGCCAACGTCACTGACCGCCTGTCCTTTGAACCAGCCACCCATTTTTATCTTCCACTAGGCACCATCGTCATCTATCTCCCCAAATAGCCATACTTTTCCGTTTTGTGGGTTCCATTTTCAGCTTCATCAGGCACGATCGCTTGCAGGAGGCATTCGACCAAAATGTGATGCGATGTTCCTAACCTACCCTGCTGTCACTACCCACTAGTGCTTAGGCACTGTGCGCTCGAGAAGTGTGTTTTAAAAATTTACTCACTTGAGCGTGAAACAACTTTTTCAGACGGGTAGCCCTCATAGGCATCCACTCGATGAACATCGGACCATTGGGGGTTGATGGAGGGATTGGGACACATGATGGGCTCCCTCGATTGGGTAAGCGATATGCGATTCTTGAGTATGAACACGAAATGCCAAGCTCATTGGTCGAATTGAAATTGCACAGTTGTCAATTGTACCATGCAAAAATAGGAAAAGTGAAACCATCCATCGTACCGCATACCCTCACACTGAATGTTTCATGCCACTTACGTGAAATGAAGAGATACCATCGCATCACATATACGGCGGCTAATGCCATCAAGTTCATATCAGTTGGTTGCATCATTTTTCTTGGGCTGGTCTTGCTTTTGTTCGTCGTTAGCCCTCTCACTTTCAGGGTCGGTTGGCGTTACAACTGCGCGTGCAGTCGGTTCGGTGGTGGAGATGCGGTCGCATGCTGCTGGTGGGAAAACTATGCACACGGCTATATAGGTCTGGGTTCTCTTCAAGAACCCGACCAAATATAGAATAAAGTGCAGAAAAAAAATAGCTGAGTCGATGTCGAGCGCAGTGGCGTCCAAACGAGATTGAAAAGAAGTGGAGAGACAAAGATTGCAGGGGAAACTTTTTATGAACTTTAATTACTTCAATGCACTTCTTTTTCGGTTCGTATGTTGCCGGTTTTCTGCTGGTTCGGCAGTCGGTGGGGAGCAGCTTTTACCGAACAGTGCGGCGAGCTTCTAGCAGTTGAGCTGCATCAAGCAATGTGCTTCTTTTAACACCAGTGTATGTGTCGTCGACAGTTTTTTTTTAATGGATGTGCATCTGCTGAGGGGATTAATGGATTCATTATGTTGCTCCGAGCGACTGGAGAATGAAAAGTTGACTGTAATTGCTTATATAACTTGAACAATTTAATTTGGAAGAATTTTTCATTTGATGCTGCCTGACATTGTTGATTCTGGGAAAAGCTTTTTCGTCTACTTTATTATGTGTGTTTTAGATTTCGGTTGGAAACAATGTGATTCCGGCAGGAAGTTTTCATGAGCTGAGTCTTTGTTGTTTCATAAGGACTTAAATCACAAACATAAAAACGGCTTGGCAGTTTTCTCTTTTATTCTTTATAAATTAATTAAGCCGTGTCTCTTGCCGGAATACTCACGGAAACAAAACGTCTGTTAGCTGGCAGCTTTAAGGAACGATTCTATTTACTTTTCTGTTAATATTACTGACTGTGCGTGGAACGTATAGATGCGCGCAGTACATCATGGTCCCAAACTTTAGTCTTTCATTGCATCTTGTCAGTTATTGATTTTTTTTTTAATTTTAACTAAACTACGTAAGCTTTAGTTTTTTTTACCTATGAAATCTTCCACCACCCACAAAAGTTCTTCCCCAAACAGGAGTAAGAGGGGGAGTGGCTGAAACTACCAAAATGCTGATTTTTGTTTTGAGCGTGTCACATGTTAAGATTCTTGGGAGAATATCATGAGAAGTTTCCACGGAATTTTTTTAAGAAGAATTTCTTAATTTCTAAAAGAATTCTCAGTTAAATATCTGGAAGAGTTTCTGAGGGAATTTATTGAAGAACTTCTTGGATTTTTTCAAAGAAATTAGGGAAACATTATTGAAGGAAATTCATGTAGAATATTTGGGAGAATTTCGAAAGATTTCTTAGAAGAACTGGAGGAACTATTTTAGAGGAACATTTGAAGGAATTTTTGGAATGAATTCCTGGAAAAGCTTCCGCAGGAATTCCCGGAGGAACTTCCAGAGGAATTCCCGGAGGAACTTCCAGAGGAATTCCCGGAGGAACTTCCGGAGGATTTCCCGGAGGAACTTCCGGAGGAACTTCCGGAGGAATTCCCGGAGGAACTTCCGGAGGAATTCCCGGAGGAACTTCCGGAGGAATTCCTGGAGGAACTTCCGGAGGAATTCGGAGGAACTTCCGAGGAATTCGGAGGAACTTCCGGAGGAATTCCTGAGGAACTTCCGGAGGAATTCCCGGAGGAACTTCCGGAGGAATTCGGAGGAACTTCCGAGGAATTCCCGGAGGAACTTCCGGAGGAATTCGGAGGAACTTCCGGAGGAATTCGGAGGAACTTCCGGAGGAATTCCCGGAGGAACTTCCGGAGGAATTCCTGGAGGAACTTCCGGAGGAATTCCTGAGGAACTTCCGGAGGAATTCGGAGGAACTTCCGGAGGAATTCCTGGAGGAACTTCCGGAGGAATTCCCGGAGGAACTTCCGGAGGAATTCTGGAGGAACTTCCGGAGGAATTCCCGGAGGAACTTCCGGAGGAATTCCGGAGGAACTTCCGGAGGAATTCCCGGAGGAACTTCCGGAGGAATTCGGAGGAACTTCCGGAGGAATTCCCGGAGGAACTTCCGGAGGAATTCCTGGAGGAACTTCCGGAGGAATTCGGAGGAACTTCCGGAGGAATTCCCGGAGGAACTTCCGGAGGAATTCCCGGAGGAACTTCCGGAGGAATTCGGAGGAACTTCCGGAGGTATTCCCGGAGGAACTTCCAGAGGAAATCCCGGAGAAACTTCCGGAGGAATTCCCGGAAGCAGTTCCGGAGGAATTCCTGGAGGAATTCCCTGAGGAACTTTCGGAGGAATTCCCGGAGAAACTTTCGGAGGTCCCGGAGGAATTTCCGGAGGAATTCCTGGAGGAACTTCCAGAGAAATTCCTGGGGGAATTTCCGGAGCAATTCTCGGAGGTACTTCCGGAGAAATTCCCGGAGGTACTTCCGGAGGAATTTCTGGAGGAACTTCCCGAGGAATTCCTGGACGATCTTCCCGAGGAATTCCTGGAGGAACTTCCCGAGGAATTCCTGGAGGAACTTCCCGAGGAATTCCCGGAGGAACTTCCGGAGGAATTCCCGGAGGAACTTCCGGAGGAATTCCCGGAGGAACTTCCGGAGGAATTCCCGATGAACTTCCGGACGGATTTCCGGATGAACTTCCGGAGGAAATCCCGGAGGAACTTCCGGAGGAATTCGGAGGAACTTCCGGAGGAATTCCTGGAGGAACTTCCGGAGGAATTCCCGGAGGAACTTCCGGAGGAATTCCCGGAGGAACTTCCGGAGGAATTCCCGGAGGAACTTCCGGAGGAATTACCTGAGGAACTTCCGGAGGAATTCCCGGAGGAACTTCCGGAGGAATTCGGAGGAACTTCCGGAGGAATTCCCGGAGGAACTTCCGGAGGAATTCGGAGGAACTTCCGGAGGAATTCCCGGAGGAACTTCCGGAGGAATTCGGAGGAACTTCCGGAGGAATTCCCGGAGGAACTTCCGGAGGAATTCCCGGAGGAACTTCCGGAGGAATTCGGAGGAACTTCGGAGGAATTCCTCCGGAACTTCCGGAGGAATTCCTGGAGGAACTTCCGGAGGAATTCCCGGAGGAACTTCCGGAGGAATTCCCGGAGGAACTTCCGGAGGAATTCCTGGAGGAACTTCCGGAGGAATTCCCGGAGGAACTTCCGGAGGAATTCGGAGGAACTTCCGGAGGAATTCCTGAGGAACTTCCGAGGAATTCCCGGAGGAACTTCCGGAGGAATTCCTGGAGGAACTTCCGGAGGAATTCGGAGGAACTTCCGGAGGAATTCCCGGAGGAACTTCGGAGGAATTCTGGAGGAACTTCCGGAGGAATTCCCGGAGGAACTTCCGGAGGAATTCGGAGGAACTTCCGGAGGAATTCCCGGAGGAACTTCCGGAGGAATTCCGGAGGAACTTCCGGAGGAATTCCCGGAGGAACTTCCGGAGGAATTCCTGGAGGAACTTCCGGAGGAATTCCGGAGGAACTTCCGGAGGAATTCGGAGGAACTTCCGAGGAATTCCCGGAGGAACTTCCGGAGGAATTCCCGAGGAACTTCCGGAGGAATTCCTGGAGGAACTTCCGGAGGAATTCTGGAGGAACTTCCGGAGGAATTCCTGAGGAACTTCCGGAGGAATTCCTGAGGAACTTCCGGAGGAATTCCCGGAGGAACTTCGGAGGAATTCCTGGAGGAACTTCCGGAGGAATTCGGAGGAACTTCCGGAGGAATTCGGAGGAACTTCCGGAGGAATTCCCGAGGAACTTCCGGAGGAATTCTGGAGGAACTTCCGGAGGAATTCCTGGAGGAACTTCCGGAGGAATTCCTGAGGAACTTCCGGAGGAATTCCCGGAGGAACTTCCGGAGGAATTCCTGAGGAACTTCCGGAGGAATTCCCGGAGGAACTTCCGGAGGAATTCCCGGAGGAACTTCCGGAGGAATTCCCGGAGGAGCTTCCGGAGGAATTCGGAGGAACTTCCGGAGGAATTCCCGAGGAACTTCCGGAGGAATTCCCGGAGGAACTTCCGGAGGAATTCCCGGAGGAACTTCCGGAGGAATTCCTGAAGGAACTTCCGGAGGAATTCGAACTTCCGGAGGAATTCCCGGAGGAACTTCCGGAGGAATTCCCGGAGGAACTTCCGGAGGAATTCCCGGAGGAACTTCCGGAGGAATTCCCGGAGGAACTTCCGGAGGAATTCCTGGGGGAACTTCCGGAGGAATTCCTGGAGGAACTTCGAGGAATTCCTGGAGGAACTTCCGAGGAATTTCCGGAGGAACTGCCGGAGGAATTCCCGGAGGAACTTCCGGAGGAATTCCTGGAGGAACTTCCGTAGGAATTCCCGGAGGAACTTCCGTAGGAATTCCCGGAGGAACTTCCGTAGGAATTCCCGGAGGAACTTCCGGAGGAATTCCCGGAGGAACTTCCGGAGGAACTCCCGGAGGAACTGCCGGGGGAATTCTGGAGGAACTTCCGGAGGAATTCCTGGGGGAACTTCCGGAGGAATTCCTGGAGGAACTTCCGGAGGAATTCCTGGAGGAACTTCCGGAGGAATTCCTGGAGGAACTTCCGGAGGAATTCCCGGAGGAACTTCCGGAGGAATTCCCAGAGGAACTTCCGGAAGAATTCCCGGAGGAACTTCCGGAGGAATTCCCGGAGGAACTTCCGGAGGAATTCCCGGAGGAATTCCCGGAGAAATTCCCGGAGGAACTTCCGGAGGAATTCCCGGAGGAACTCCGGAGGAACCAGGGAGCAATAGAGAGCTTTTAAACAGTATGAAGACTTGGATCCGGATGGCAAGGAAACACGTCGAATGGAATGAATAACTTTTTCACAACCTTTATTTTTCGATCGGTTAACAAACAACAACTGTCTACACGCTAATGCCAGGTTACCTATACTCAACTACACGGTAAACTGAAAATCTAATATCATGGGTTTCAAAGCTAGAAGCTTACAGCTCGACCATCCTGCACCAATCACTCATCTGAAAAGATATGTTTTACATACTTAATCATCCTCCAAATACTCAATGTTTTCGTATTCCATGTCACTGCTTTCATCTTCTAAATATTCTATATCCTGATAATCTTCTTCTTTTTCTACCTCAACCTGATTTTTCTCTTCGTTCTTGGATTTCACTTTCTGATAGAGGCGCATATTAAGAGGATCAAATATTCCCTCGAATCTTGTTCCAGTTACTTGAAACTTGTCTAGATCCCCCACAACGTAACGGTTTTTGTCCAGCACTTTTTTCACAATGTACGGACCTCGAAATTTCGGCTTCAGTTTATTTCGTTCCCCTTGCACATTTACTCTCCGCAGCATCACTAAATCTCCTTCGACATAACGGGTATTCCTATTGCAATGCTTATCATACGTTCGTTTGTTGTATTCCTGCTGGCGGCGATTCTCACATGATGCCTTGTCACGAAGAATAGGTAAGTTCCGCTCATCCAGTTCTTCATTCGTTTCCACCAAACACTGCGTCATAATCATAATCAATTCGTCTGCGTTGCTCAACTCCGAACAACAGTATTGAAGGAGTTGTTGCAGTAGCTCGATTGACGGTATTGTTAAGCAAATATTCCGCATCGGTAATGATTGAATCCCAACTACTTCCTTTCTCTTCCACGAGTTTGCTAATCAGAGGCATCATGGTTCGGTTGTATCGCTCAATCTGACCATTAGCTCGAGGACATGCAGTCGCTACCTTTACGTGTCGTATACCGTGATCTTCCACAAATCGTTTGAATCCTGAAGAGGTGAATGCCGTACCTCTATCGGATATGAGAACCTTTGGTGTTGAATATGCATGGAAATAACTGCGAAGGTTTTTCATCACCTCTGTAGTTTTGGTCGTCTTTGTTGGGAAAAGTTTGATGAACTTCGTGCAGGCGTCCACTACCGCTAAGATGTGTTCATTTTTCCCTTCCCTCTTTCCAATGGCCCCAGATGGTCGATGTGCACAACTTCAAAAGGAACCGTTGGCTTCTCTACGTTGAACAGTTCACCATCATATCGCTTATTCCGAGGATTGTAAGCAATACATGTAATGCACGAAGTTGAATGGGCTTGAACCTGCTCACGCATCCTGGGAAACCAATATGCCCTCCTGATCATACTGCATACCTTATCTATGCCAAAATGACCCATGTCATTGTGGAACTTATTGATTACTGACGGCACCATTTGAGAAGGAACGTATAGTAAGGATTTATTTCCAACTTTCTTGTACAAAATTTCATCCCGAATTTCGTAATCCTTCATCGATCCCAAATTGACCGCTTCCTTCACTTTTGTTAGTTCACTATCCTGTAACTGTGCAACGAAGATGGCATTTTCAAAAAGGGTTGGAATCGAGTCAACTCCTTCTTCAAGTAAGTGCACATTTACTCTGGATAGAGCATCGACATGTTGCATCCTTAGTCCTGATCTATGTGAGATCTCAAAGTCGAACTGCTCCAGATACATTGCCCATCGAGCAATCTTAGGACTAGCATCCCTTTTTTCCAGCGTTTGCTTTAACGAATTACAGTCCGTCACAATCTTGAAATGAAGACCAAAAAGATAGATCCGGAATCGTTGAAGACAATAAACGATTGCCAATGTCTCCAACTCGAAGCTGTGCAATTTCGATTCAGCTGGTGACGTTTTCTTGCTAAAATACATAACCGGATGCATTAAACCATCGTCCGTTTGTCGCTGCAACAACACGCCTCCGTAGCCTGCCGCCGAGGCATCCGTGTGAAGCTCGGTGTCCGCAGTTGACGAATAGATACGAAGAACTGGTTTAGAGACCAGAGAATCTTTCAATTTTTCAATCGCTTGAATATGCTCCGCAGTCATCGCAAATTCTCGATCTTGCTTCATCAGATCGTACAATGGAGCTGCTAGCACGTTGAACCCACTGATGAATTTACGGAAGTAGTTGACTAGTCCAAGAAACCTTTGAAGAGTTTTCCGGTCATAAGGAACTGAAAGTCACGAACCGATTGAACATGTCGTTCACTCGGTTGTATAGAATTGAAATTCACTTCATATCCCAGATACTCTGCTCGGGTTTTTATGAAGTGACACTTGGACAATTGAAGTTCTAGGTGATTATCCGCCAACGTTTCCAAAACTTCCTCAAAGTTCTGAGATGTTCCTCGATGTTCTCTGATGCAATCATCATATCGTCGATGAAAACCACTATTCGGTCGTCCCGGATGAATGGGTCGAGCACCTTCGTTATATACTTAACAAATATAGCCGGAGAATTAGCGTACCCGAATGGCAACCGATTAAATTCATATTGCCCGCTATTCGTTACAAAAGAGGTGTACATCTTACTCTCTTCCGTCAGCTCAACGTGGAAGAAACCGTTTTTGAGGTCTAAGGATGTAAAATAACGCTTCCCTTGAAGCTTCAAGATTTGATCCTCAATCACTGGCATTGGAAAACGATTTCTTTCAACAATACGATTTAATGGCTTATAATTCACACACATACGATAACTATCGTCCCTTTTCTTTGTCAACACCACTCGAGATGTATACGGTGAATCACTGTCACGAATTATTCCCTTCTTCAGCAAATCTGCCACAATTTTATCGAGTTCGTTTCTTTCAAACATACTAAGCCTTTGAGGCGACGCCGAAAAGACCTTGTTTTCTTTCAATCGTATTTCTGCCTTATACTTGACCAAAGGTATAGCGGGTCGTGAGCGTTGAAAATAACTGTCTTCCAAAAGTTCCAGCAGCTTACCCCGGTAGCTGTATGTTTCTTTACTGTCACCCACATCGAGATTGGCATGTACGATACTCACGGTACACTCGGGTGTACATGTCGTTTCAACTTCCCCGAACATAGACCAGTCAGAAATTGTTGATAAATTGCTTGTTGGTTTGAGAGTATTGTTAGCCGTAAATCGAATATACTGAATACAATTCTCTTTCAGAAAGCTTCTTCCCAAAATCAAGCCTATCTGCATAGTTTCTTCAGAAACTACCAAGAATCTCGCTAAAAGTTTCTTCTCATCAACGTACACCGAGCTTATCCATTCGCCTAAAACTTTCACTCTACAGTTATTTATACCTACAATTTCTTCTTTTGTTTTCCTAATCGTAATACTAGCAGACAACAAACTTTGTTTGATAAGATTGGCATAACTACCTGAATCCACCAGAGCGAGGGTGCGAATACGCTCCTCGGCCATATCCAGTTCTACCACCGCCTGCGATGATTCGTCTACCGTTATTGCATTAGCTTGACCACTCTGAAACACCGCGTTCGTCGAACTCCGCTCAGCTGCCTTTGGTCTCCATTGGTATGCATCCTTTGGCTTGACACAATCCACCGACGATGTACACTTATCCGACGAGTGTCCGAATAGCTGTTTGCGGTACCATGCTCAAATTTGACGATACCCACGCAACAATTCCAATGTTGAGTTGTAGTGCATCGAAAGCAGATTCGGATACACTCAGTCGTGACGTAAGCCCTTGATGATGTACTTCAATGTTGCTGAGATGCTGAAGTCGCCCTTTTGAGCAAGGGCGTCGACGCGATAAACAAACGACTCGTACGACTCATTCTTCTCAATTTTAACAGCTTCCAGTTCTCGGTGGATGTCCGCCTCATCAAACGTTTCAGGAAATGCCACTACTAACTGATCCTTGAACTGAGCCCAGGTGAAAATTTGTTCCTCTCGACGCCTGTACCAGTTAGCCGCCGCTCCACTTAGACGAGTGGAACCGTACAGCAGACACACCTGTTCTGTCCAGCCGTACAGAACACGAAAATGGTCAATACGACGCAACCATTTAAGTACTCCGTCTCCTTCTGAAAACTCCGGTATGAGTTTTCCTACGTCGTGAGGATGTAATGTAAAGTGCTGCATTTGTGGTTGCGGTTGTTGTACCCGTGCGTCGTTATTTCTACTTTTCTCGTTTCTCTGCGTATCGTCTATTCCGTCGCTCGTGACGTCATAGAAACGATCCTCGTTCTGCTCATCGTTTTTCGCTTTAGCCGCCATTTTCCTCGTCATCGGCATCGCAGCTAACAATCCGTCTACCGTTGCACTCCCAATTCGTCGGAGTGTCCGCTTCCGGTCTTTCGCTTCACCGCTAGTGCGTACGGTGGGATCCCACTTCTGAATCTGAAGACTTGGATCCGGATGGCAAGGAAACACGTCGAATGGAATGAATAACTTTTTCACAACCTTTATTTTTCGATCGGTTAACAAACAACAACTGTCTACACGCTAATGCCAGGTTACCTATACTCAACTACACGGTAAACTGAAAATCTAATATCATGGGTTTCAAAGCTAGAAGCTTACAAGTATATGTCAGTGAAATTCTTCGCAACTCCGAAGATTAATCCCGTAGTTCTGGATGCTTTGTCAACGATGAATGAGATGTGTTGCTTGAATACTAGTTGCGAGTCTAGGATCACGCCGAGGTCCTTCACATGGCTCACTGGCTCTATTTCTGTACCAAGAAGACTAGTTGCAAACGATGGGCTGTTTTTTTTTTTCGTGAAAACGTTATGACAGAGCACTTGGCCGGGTTTACCACCATTCGGTTTAGAGAGCACCAATCCACGAAACGATCTAGTTGACGTTGTATGAGCTGACAATCGACGACAATCTGACATTTGATAACGAAGTGTACATCGTTGAAAAGGATCGGGAAGATCAGTGGTCCTAGATGACTCCCTTGTGGTAGAGGTGCATTCCCCAATAGCTACGTTCAGATAGCGGTCAGAAAGATATTAATGAAACCAGTACAGCAGACTGCCGCTGACTCCGAATCGGTCCAGTTTTGCAATGGCTAATGAGTGAAAGGTATCGAAAGCTGCAGAGAGGTCAGTATAAATAACATCCGTTTGAGCCAGTTCTGTTAGACTGTTTGTGACGTAGGGCGTGAGGCACAGTTAATTGGTGGAAGTTGAGCGACCGACAGCAAATCCGTGCTAATCATCACTAAGAAGTGGCTTACTGTGTGAAAGCAGTGGTTCCATAATGACGAGTTCGAACAGCTTCGAGACGGCACACAATGACGTAATCCCTCGATAGTTGTTCACATCGCATTCGTCTCCCTTTTTGTGGACTGGGAACATTAATGCAAACTTCCAGCAGGAATTCCAGGAGGAACTTCCGGAGGAATTCCTGGATGAACTTATTGTTTCAGTGAGATTGGTTGTGTATCAGTATAGATCATTGAAGTCGATGGAAATTGATGTAGTACTCATTTTATAATTCGGCCCTAGTGGCCTCACAATTATTATTTTTCACACAGACTAAGGCAGGAGCGGCTACATAAAAGTCATCTCCACTTAGCTCGGTCCATGGGAGCACGACACCAACCACGCAGTCTACGCAAAGCATCTTCCCCCTGATTGATCCACCTTGTTCACTGCACGCCTTGCCTTGTTCTGCCCGTTGGATCTTGTGCCTGAAAGAATCTTGTAGGCGGCGCTCAGCAATGCGATTGCGCGGTGGTTGCTATGATCTACAGTGACTGGCATAATAAAAAGCCCACTAGCTGTTTTTCATACAAAATTGTCAACTTTGTAGATCTAGATCTCGATTGAGTGTGAACCAATCTTGCTGAAAATTTGACCAGAGCTCAGATATAACTTGAATTTTACCACACCTGAGTTTCGACCATATTGATTCATAGGGTAAAAAATTATTGCGGTAATACCAAAATGAATTTTTTTGGCAGACATTTATTTTTTAAATAACTGTTATTAGATAGCGAAGACAAATCTGCAAGCAAGCTCTGGACAAGCTCTATATGCAAGTGAAGAACATTGTTGCAGAGGCAGAGACCCACGGACTCGTGGTGACGAAGCATCTTTTATTGAATACTCTTTACTCTAGAGCTAACCTTGGAAGAAACACAAAAATCGTGCCAACTTGGATTGGATAGGATTGGATAAGTCCTCTAATCACTTAGCCATAGGCTCCAGGTCACATTATACACATGTAAATTTCAAATCCAGGTGTTTCAAACCAAAATTAGTACTGGCAAAATTTTGAAACACTACATTTAACCAGCTTGTCATGACCTTCAAGCTAGGATAATCGAGATGTGAAACAGAAAGTTCATTTTATTTTATTGGTTTAACCTTTCTTCTCGATTTACAAAACGTCCATCAATTAAAACAACCCAAATGGAATGTTTCCTGATACATTCGTTAATACACTTCCAAATGCGAATTCATTACCAAATACCACCAGTCAGCATCAATCCTTTATTCAATTTATTTCCTATCGAAATCATCCGCTCCGACCCGAAACACAATAGATCAGCAAAAAAAGTAGTCTGCAGCAGCAACCCACCGAAAGGTCGAAAGGTGTGAACTTGCAAATACAATCAAAACAAATCGGTTCTGCCGCCAATCAAACGGATCGCACCCCTTCCGAAGCGAAGATTTGGCGAGCTTTTCTTTCTTATTTCACCTTCAATGGGAAATTGATTCGTTAGCCTTCTCCGGCGATAAAGAAAGTCAAGCTGTACCCAGGTGAAAACAAGAAAAAAAAGTGTCAAGGTTTGATCCAATCCTACGGCTGTCAAGCCTTTATCAAGTCTGGGTCCACCCCCTGTCGGTTGACCATCGTCCGGCCGAATTGGGTTACAGCCTCCAACGGTTTCCGATTGTCAGGTGAAGCAACATCGAGGCATCCAACTGGCATCAGTGGTGTTCAAATTTTGGGTTTTTTTTTAATTTACTCTATGTTTTTCCTTTATGTTTTCGCGATTTCTTCACGTCGGTTTTAGCATTGAAGTCAATTTTTTACGCGGATTATGAGATTTACTCGGTTTATCAGCAAGTTTATCAGCAAAAATAACAAAGAAGAGACTAAAATAAAAACTCTCCTTAAAAAGTTAGAAATTTCCCATACAAAATTAGGAAATTGGTAATAAAAAAAATCAGGATATAGGATAAATATAAAATTTTCATTAATAATCATTAATAATTTTAATTAAGTTATTTCAATTTTGATTTCTAGGTCAGACCGAAACGGAAAAAATTGAAATAACTTAAAAATTTCAGGGAAGAAGCACCATGACTTGATTTGACCATGGTACCAATCCGGCCGGATTTATTTAGGGGGGGGGGCTCCTGGGTCAGGTGCAGTCAAAAACGGGTCATTTTTTTAAACCATTGATAAATGAACGAAAGTGCCCAGAATATAGATGCAAACGTGGTCAATCATCATTGACCAGCATCAGAAGTTATTTTTGATACAATTGGATCACCTGGACATGGTTCCGGATGTTCCGGAAACCTGGTTCCCTGGGGTAGTGGACAGTTTTCAAGTGGTGTAAAAACCAGTCTTGCGACATATCAAACTTCATGATTTTGGAAGACAATCTCAATAAATACGTTTTTGTAAGGGTTTGGATACTTTGGTCACGGCCGGAAGTGTTCCCAGAAACCTGGTCTCCTCAGGGAAGCGGACAAATTTCGATTAGCACCGAAGCCCATCTTGCGACATATCAGCCTCCATGATTTTGAAAGACAAGCACAATAGATGAGTTTTTGAGATGTTTAAAACACATTGGTCACGTCTGGAAGTGTTCCTGGGATCCTGGTTCTCTCAGGGAAGCGATTAAATTCCGATTAGCTCCGAAACTCATCTTGCGACATATAAAACTTTATGATTTTCACTGCCATGAGACGAGTTTAGTACAATTCCATTAAATTCCACTACGACGTGGAGTTGCACTACAGTTAAGCCTCCATGAGTCGATGTTCTATGACTCGATATCGAGTCAAGGAAGCAAATTATTCAATAATAAAAAATATTTTCTGGGTCACTGTGATGGTCCCTTCAAACAGCTTCTCAAGGATTTTCTATTCCACATATCGATATTTCTATGAGTCGACTTTTCCTTCAATATCGACTCAAGGAGATTTTACTGCATACTCGTCTTATGACAGTGAAAACATTCCACTGAATAAAAGTTAAGTAATTTTCTTGGTTCATGATTTTGAACGACAAGCTCTATAGATAAATTTTTGATAATTTTTGGACACGTTGGCCACATCCGGAAGTGTTCATGGGAAAGTGCACACATTTTGATTAGCTCAGAAATCTATCTTGCTACGAATCAAACTTTATGATTAATTACGAAAGACAAGCTCAGCAAACAGTTCGGATGTGGAAAGCTCTGGAAACAAGATGAATTTTTAAGAACTTTCAGACACATTGACCACATCCGGACTGTTTGCTGAGCTTGTCTTTCGTAATTATGTAATTTATTATTTCGTAAAATGGGTTTCGAGGCAAATATAAATTTGTCCACTATACTGATGGATCCGGGTTTTCAGTTAGCCTTGCGAGAAAAGGCGTAGGATTGCCGATTCGGAGATGGCGAGTTCGATTCTTGGTCCGGTCAAGGATGTTTACTGGTTAGAAACATTATCGACTTCCTGAGCATAGTGTATCACATAGTGTGCCACACAACATACATAATCATCCAATAATGGCGGGCATAGAAAGCTTTAAATTAATAACTGTGAAAATGCTAACAGAACACACAGTTGAAAAGCCAGGCCAAGTTGTAGTTGAAATGTAGAGCCATAGAAGAAGAAGAAGATACTGATGGATTCAGGCTCCTAGGAACGTTTATAAACCTTGAAATGCGTCCAAAAACTCTCAATAGCTCATTTGCTGGGTTTGTCTTTCTAAATAATGAATTCAAATGTATCGCTGAATAGGTTTGGTGGTTTCGTCATGGAGTTCAATACGTCGCAAATTGGGTTTCGGCGCTAATTGCTTTTTGCCTACACTTAGCGAACGAGGTCTCCTTGACTTCCGGATTTGGATTCAGGTTCTCAGGAACGTTTCGAACGTGGCCAATGTGTCCCAACCCCTAAAAAAACTCATCCATTGAGCTCGTCTTTCAAAATCATTGGAGATGGGTTTCGGTGCTAATCGAAATTTGTCCGCTTCTGAGGGAACCAGGCTCCCGGGAACACTTCCGGACGTGACCAATGTATCCAAAACCTTTCAAAAACTAATATATTGAGCTTGTCTTCCAAAATCATGAAGTTTGATATGTCGTAAGATGGATTTTTGTGCTAGGCAAGATTTGTCCACTTTCTTGAGGGAACCAGATTCCCGGGACCACTTCCTGACGTGGCCAATGTGTTCAAAACCTCTGAAAAACTCATCTATTGAGCTTGTCTTTCAGCATAATGGAGTTTGATATGTCGCAAGATGAGTTTCGATTCTAATCGAAATTTGTCCACTTTTTTGAGGGAACCAGGTTTCCGGGAACACTTCCGGCCGTGCCCAATGTATTCAAAGCCTTCCAAAAATTCATCTATTGAGATTGTCTTCCAAAATCATGAAGTTTGATATGTCGCAAGACTGGTTTTTACACCACTTGAAAAGTGTCCACTACCCCAGGGAACCAGGTTCCCGGAACATTCGGAACCATGTCCTGGTGATCCAATTGTATCAAAACTAACTTCTGATGCTGGTCAATGATGATTGACCACGTTTGCATCAACATTCTGGGCACTTTCGTTCATTTATCAATGGTTTAAGAAAGGACCCGTTTTTGACTGCAACTGACCCAAGACCATGGCACCATGGTCAAATCAAGTCAGGTAGAAAATATAGATATGGTGACGCTTCTTCCCTGAAAATGTCATGGCAATCGGAGGAAAAATGAGCCCACACGGGTTAATTTAATTTTGATTCCTATGTCAGACTAGAACGGGTTAAAAAATATTTTCTTTTGTGGATCTACTAATACCTTCACTATTGGTACCGTTACCCTATTTATGGAAATATTGTATTTTTTTTCCATGAAACATTTAGATTTTTTTATTGAACATTCTTCTCACATAATTGCGATTCTTGCTTTTAAAAGTTATAATTTATTTGTGTTTAGATAATGCTCAATTGTTTATGGAAATTTTGCATTTTTTGTGGAAATTGTATATTTATGTCTCTATTGGAAATTTCCAATTTTTTTTTTATGGAAAACTTCTAATTGTCCATGGAAATTTTATTTTGCTGCACAAAGAAAATGTGTCATCAAAATCGAATGGGATATTTGTCAAAATAAAAGTTTCCAAAATCTAATGGCTTTGTTGTCAAAATCAAATGTTGCCAAAGTCGAATGGGGTTTGTACAAGTAGTTATGCCAGGTAGGTACATGTTTTCAAGAAAGCAATCATATCTTCTTCTGACTGAGCAAATACAATAATTGAAAGAAGGAATCTTGTCTTCCATTGCCTAATGTCGGGAAAACACATCTTTTAACAAATGAAGCGTATGCTACCTCGAATTATACAGAATAAAGCATTGGGCAATTTTTGGTATTTATTCCTACTTTTCACATTGCCTCTAATTGATATCTTTTTCGCATGTTAAAGGCGATCTTGTTTCAGACCAGGGGGTAAAAAGATGGTAAGTGGAAAAAAAACAAATAGAATAAAAATTTCACTGCTTTTTGAAAAATATTTTTTTCTTATGATGTTTAAAAAGCAATAATTATTAGGAATTGAACATATTTTGCAATTGCTCCGAAATCGGTGATTACAAAACTATGATGCCATTTAAAAAAAGTCGTTCGGCCGAAGATGCCGATTGCCGAAATGCTCATTTGTAAGAAAGGTAGGTTTGAAGGAAATTGCCATTTGGCGAACGGGCCAAAAATATTGATTGACTAAAAAAATGAGAAATAAGAAGTAAGAAGTAGGGGGGGGGGGTCCCGTAGCGTAGATGGCTACACGTTCGCCTTACAGGCGAATGGTCATGGGTTCGATTCCCAGATTTTAATTAAGTGAGTAGTAAGAAATAGGAAGCGAGGAATGAGTAATGAGAAGTGAGAAATATAAAGTGAGTGGTAATACGTCTCAATTCTCACTCCGTATTTCTCATTTTTCACCGCGCAAAGTGATAAGTAACAAATTAGTAATGGGAAGTGACAAATAAAACGTTTCACTTATCACATTCACTTATCCTCTTCTCTCATTCTTCACTTGTTACTTCTCAATCCTCATTATTGTGAGAAATGGGCAGTGAGAAATTAAAGTGATATGTCTGACTTCTCATTTGTCGTTTTCAACTTCTAACTTCACATTTTCACTGCGAGAAGTGACAAGTGCGAACTGCAAAGTAAGAAATGCGTAATATGCCTCACGTCTCATTCCATATTTCTCACTATTCATTTTTGAATAATCATATCTCACTTCTCACTCTCTTTTAACTGTGAGAAGTGAGAAATGAGAAGTGAGATGTGATAAGTCAGACGTCTCACTTATCACTTCTTACTACTCACTTGTTACTTCTTACTTAGCTATTTTCACTTTTCGCAAAGTAAGAAGTGAGACGTATTGCTACTCACTTCTTATTTCTTCCTTCTCATTTCTCATTCCTCACCTCTACTTTTCCCATTCTTTACTACTTACTACTTCTTTCTACTTCTCATTTATCATGAATCTCTTCACATGTTTCAAATTCACTATTTCTCGGCCAAACGAGATTGTTGGCCATATTTGGTAACTCACAGTCGTTTCTTTCAATCGACAATTCCGTTTTGACCAAACGACATTTTCGGCTTCGGTCAAACGACTATTTCGGCCAAACGGCCTTTTCAGCCATAAGACTTCCGGCTGAATTACCAATACGGCCATAAGTTTATTTCGGCCAAATGCCATTTTCGTTAAAAACGTTTTTGACCTGATAACGGTTTTGGTCAAATGTCCAATCCAGTCATTTGGAATTTGGCTAGATGACTTTCGACCGAACGAGTTGTTAGGCCAAATGACTATCGACCGAATGACTTTCAGCCGAATTTGCCCGTTTATCAGTAATATGACATATCAGTCAATGTATGGTTCAGGAATATGCATGGGAAGCCAACAATATTGCAAGAAAAAAAAAATTCTGAGATTGTGTATTTCCATCTAAAATGAAGGATGCTAGGAGAAAAACCGCCACCTGTACATGATAATAATCTAAATATGCCATTATATTTCACTAAACTTGCCATACTCTTCTGCATAACATTAGTGGAAGGAAATTGCGGGTAAAACCGACACCATTTCGAAACTCGGTTTCCAAGTGCTTATCTGGCAAATTTTTTTTACGAGGAACATGCCGGAGACGAGTAACTGGCGAAATAAGCAAATACACAGCATTAATCATCATTGAGGAGATGAGCTTTAGCCGTCTAAAATTTGGGTGTCGGTGTATAAGCTTGTTCGACCATAATAAGTTGATTGTATTTAATTCGTCTATGATCCTTAAGTGAACATATTTTTTTGCATGTTTTGGAAAAATAGTTAGCTTTTCTTATTTTGACCACCCACATGAAGATCAACGTTAAAATGGGGTAATTTTGACACCTGCCTTTGAATCAATAAATAAGGTAGGATGGGGCAAAATGGGTCGCCTAAGACGAACCCTCGAAGTATATTTTTTTACCACAGTGGCGTAGCCACGTGGTGAGTTTTGGACATAAAACCCCCTCAGAGACAAAATTTTTTGAAGAATTTATTTCGAAAAAAAAATGGTCAGAAACCGACCTCAGACCTCGACCTCAAATTCTTCACTTTGTATTTTTCACTTCCCACTACTTATTTCTCATTTCTCACTTTCCATCTCTCACTTTTAATTTCTCTCTTCTAACGTTTCCTCCCTCACTTCTCATATCTCACGTCTCATATCTCACTTCTAATTTCTTATTTTTAACATCTCATTTCTCACTCCTCGCATATCACTTTTCCCTTCTAACTTCTAAATACATATGTCGTGCGTGTACTGTTTCTGACAACAACGAGTTAGCGAGGTGAAAATACTTTGGAAAATTACTTCGACTTAGAGAATATTGAGTAAGGGAGATATCGACTTACGGAGGGAGCGCAATATGCTAGATTCAAGGGACTTTGAATTTCATCGAGTTAGAGAAAATATCGAGTTACAGAATATCGAGTAAGGGAGAGTTCACTGTAGCTCAAACTCTTTATGCCAGAGTATAAAATAACGAAAATTACACTTAATTTAGGCAGCCCTTACTTTGCACCGTGAAACTTTCAATAGAGATCCATGAAAACATGGAAAACGATCCGTAAATAACATCTAAATGTTCCATAAACGCTACCATAAATCCATAAAATAGTTCGGGAATATCCATGAAGAATAATTTTAAAATCTTAAACTAGGCTAAATTTTAACGTTATAACTTGGTCAAATTTAAAGTTTCATGGGTCATAATATAGTTTTTTTATGGATCATTTGTCATATGCTCATGGAAAAATGGCAAGAATTATATTCTAAAAACTCAGATGTGAATTGAATATGTAGGGCAAATCATGACTTGGGCCTATAGACCCGATTCCCGGCTCACACAGAAAACTAATGAATTTATACATTTTGGAAGCCGTAGGTTTCTGATTGATAATTTGAAAAAAGTCTCCCATTTATATCGCACAATACTTAATATTTCCCAACCATTGATTTCACTCTTAATTGGTCCAATTATAGAAAATAAAAATCTCGGGTACTTATTCAAAAGGACGTATGTGATTTTGTAAACAAAGATGCAAACGTCGATTTGTCCAATCTGATGGCACTCCCACGCAAACCAACACCACCAACAGGTAGCCGAAGGCTTCTCCTAGCTGTCTGTGTTGATGGTTTCCGTGGGAATGCTCTCAGATTGGTCAAATCGACGTTTGAATCTTTGTTTACAAAATCACATACGTCCTTTTGAATAAGTACCCGAGAAATGTAGATTCCGAACATTCGCGCTCCGTTGCTACACCACTGAGCCGGAGTGAATCTTTCCACTTTTGCAAAACGATATTTTCATATAAACACCTACCTGAAACTCGTCACAGTTTTCGATACAATCATTGCTTGAAGCTGTTGATAGCCACACAATAATTCTAAACTCACGCACTTTAATCTTTTATATTTGTTCGTTTCACTAGAACTAATATAAACATATTAGAATACATTTAAAAATGTATCCTCAAACCGAATAAAAATTCACCTAGGCCTAAGAACTTCTAGCCGCACCTTCTAGACCAGGAGTCTTTTTTAGTATGAAAACAACCCTTCATCGTTCATAGGAAAACTATCTAATACGTTGACGCTATCATGTTATTTATAATTCTCTCGATTTCAAAAAGTGAAAAAATATAGTTTTTAAGCGTTTGGAAGTAATTTGGATGAGTGAATATATCTTTTCAACCAAATAAAAATTATTATAAATAATACTATCTGGCATCATGAACGTGCATATTTTTGTTTACGTCGCATTTTCTACCGTCCCGAGAGAGAATGAGAGTAAGTTTTTGAGAGATTGAGCGAAATTTTGCTTAGGCCGGGAGCTGGTTTGGAAGTGGGCCGTATATGCAATCGCTAAGACTGAAATAAGTGCTGCACATCGTTAATTTGAATCAAATGAAAGCTGTTTCAAACGATGTTTACAAAGATGAGCCTTTTTTTAAGCAGAAGTGAACCCCTTTGCAGTATTGCACGACTCACGAAATTCAGGAAAAGTTGCTTCCTGTCATAAATATGAATTAGTTAATGCAGTCGTATGCATGTTAGGCCGGGAATGGGGTAAGAAACCCTACCCATATAGAGGTGTGGCCAAAACTACCAAAAGGCCAATTGTTCGATTTGGGCGAGTTAAATATGATGAATACACAGCTTATAACCTATATTTCTATAATCCGGACGGTTCTATTTTTTAGATTTTTTAGGGAGGGGTGGAGTGCGTTCAAACTAGCCCCTCCTAGAAATGATATTTTTACGTTTTTTGGGAAAACGGACAGCTTTGCCATGTTTTTGTCTCAAAAAAAACATATTTATATATCGTTACAAAGCTCTTAAACAGATCTATGCAATAGGCTTGATAATGTAATAATAGCTCCACCCAGAATTTAGTTTTTAGTAGTTTCCTAAAAGCATGTTTTACGCAATATTTAACGAACAAAACAGTTTGGTACCCCGCAATACCCCGCAGTAGAACATCACTACACTATTGAACTCTTAAGCTTTGAGGACCATGAATAAAATTCTGCCCAAATTCACCATTTTGTGAGATACATGAATTGCCCATTTTTGCCTTTTTCGTGTACTAAGTATACGTAGAAGCTATATGATCGCTCCAAAAGCATTTAAAAAAAGCCCAAACACTCATAGTGTTGTATGCCGATCGATTCAGTTCGACGAATTGAGAAGATGTCTGTGTATACGTGTGTGTGAATGTCTGTATGTGTGTGAGCAAAAATGGTCTTAACTCTTTTTAAAGCACTTACTCTAAACCGATTTACTCGCAACAAGTTTCAGTCATCAAAGAACGTTTGCCTATTGTTCCCTATTAAAAATAGGCTGGATCGGACTATGGGCTCAAAAGTTATGGCCAAAATAAATTTTCTTATAATGTGCGAGAAAGACAACATTACCGCTAGGGGGGATTAATCAGTTTTTTGGCAAACTTCTTATTTTTAAATTTTAATCTGACTCAATAATGCCACTTTGATTGAATGCGGTGACGAACACAATTTACATAACATTTTAAGGGGAGGGTTATGCCTTAACGTTGCGCATAATTCAAGAAAAAATCTTCTATCATATAAAAAGCGTTACGCAGTGAGAAGGGAAGTTGTTCAAAATTTACAATTTTGACATTACTACATTATAGGAGCGAATTATAGATTTTACCATAACATGTCATAACGTGTTGGATGAGTAGTGTGTTGAATAACTTTTTATAATTATGAAAGAAATCTTAATGAAATATCAAATAAATAAAATTTCATTTCGTTGATGTTACAACATTACCACAGACAAACAGACATAACACATTGAACATTAACTCAAACCACAAGCAAACCACGAACCAGATGGCGGTAGTGAGTAAACATCAAACTCGAGAAAATCCGATGCGCACGCCACTAGTGATTGATTGGCCAACTAATGATTATTTATATAGACCAGTAAATCAGTGAACGATGGAAATTTGACGAGTGTTATGTCTGTTTGTCTGTGATATTACGCTAATTGAATCTGTTCTGCCCTCCTCTGTTGGTTTAATAAGTTCTTCTCGTGAATTTTCAGTACCAGAAGCTAATAGTGCTTTTTTGATCATTTTAGGAAATCTGTGTTGCGTCCATTGTCTGTGACACTAATATACAGTATATGACCATTTGTATTTTATCCAGCATCAAACAGGCTTATTGCAGGCCAAAAAGTGACGAAATTTCGTTGGTTTGGTAGACTATTACAAAAATCGATACTGTGCTGAAAATTGGTCCCATACCCCATTGAAGGCTCAGAAAAATATTTTTCTTTTCTATCTATGTTTTTATGATGAATACCACCATTTATTGCAGGGTTCATAATTTTGGCCAAAAATACCTCCTTTTTTCCTATTATGCTTATGTGCAAAATTTTGATTTAAAAAATGTATTGGAAGTAACCACTTTTCCTTCGATGGGACTCGAACCCACGACCCTCAGTACGCTAGACCGGTGCTTTAACCAACTAAGCTACTCTTTACTTAGTGGTTACCTCCAATATATTTTTCAAATCAAAATCTTCAACATAAAGTAGATATTCACATCTGAGTTTTCAGAACAATGTAAATTAATGTTCAAGTCAGGTGGTTTAATACCCGGAACATAGGCAGTTAACTTTGATTTAACTGAAGAATTATATTGTTCTTCTTGACCATGTCTAAAGAAACATATTCTCTTATAAATTGTTAAATTTTAATAACTAGGATTTTCGGCTTTCAGTCACATGAAAATATTGACATTTTCAAATCAAGATTCAAACCCCCGGATCGAAACGTTGGCAATGATTTGAAATTATCAACATTTGTTTGTGACTGAAAGCCGAGAATCCTAATAATTAGCAACTAATCCAGTCGAAAGTGCCAAATTTTAACTTAGTTATGGATTATAAAATTATTCTTTATGGGGGTTCCCGCTAAAGTAGAGCGCCGGATCGCAAATCGTCGGCAGTGGCGTTTTACATAATTTTGGTCAGCGGTGGCGACGTTTTCGGCGTCACGCCGAGAGCCATTTTTGCTGTAATACATTTGCTTTTTTAACAGAAACATTTACAAAAGAATCGTTTGGATTCCGCCGAAAAAAATTAATGAGCTTTCTCAGGAAATTCTTTTAACTTTTATCAAAATTTTTATTTGGATTTTTTCGGGAACTCCTTGAATCTTCCCAAATGTTTGGTATTTCCGCGTAAAATTCTCCGGAATTTCCATGGGAGATTCTCACAGTTAGCGAAAGCTCAGAGTCACATGCATGGCCACCAAATAGGTTTATCGGTCACTAGTGTTTGTTTTTCAGAAGAAGCCTTGCTAAACGTGTACGTACATGTTTCTAAGGGGCAAGCCAGAGTAAACGCGACGTGACTCACGTAAAAGAACAACAATCATCAACAGGCTGTCAAATTGCACTGTCGCGTCCCGTCGCATCGCACGTCGCGTTTACTCTGGCTTGCCCCTGACTCTTAGAAGCAAATGAAATTTTTCCGGCAAACTTAGATAAACATCTCCTGGTATCCGCATGATTTCGGCTATTGAAAATCTTTTTCTCCCCATATGTAGACGGTGTCTCGGCCTTCAAGTAAAAGCATTCATGGTCAATATTTTTCCGGTTTGATTTCTAGGAAAAAGTTATTTTCTGAGCAGCGCAACTAGTTCCATCCTTCGTGTTTTGCAGAAATATATTTGATCGGTTGCACAATTGGAATTTCCATCTGAACCACAACCGTAGAACGTGGCCGGGAATCACTGCGAAAAGAAATCTTATGAGCGGTGCCACATCGCCAATTCAGCAGGTCATGGTATAGCACCTGATGTCCGCCGAAGCAAAAATACACTTGTTTTCTTCGATTTTGATCCGGCATCGGAAGCCGGCTGAGGCGGTCCCGATTCCCTCTGTATGAATAATTTCATTGTGCTTGTACTGCAGGATTCTTCATACCGCCGTAGCTGATCGGAATTTTAAATTGGACGGACACGGAAACACAAATCCACCTGATGCTGGGTTTTGTTACCGGCAATGACGCAATGGCGCGCGATGACTCTCGCAAACCATGATGGGACTGAACATTATTTAGGGGCGTTCGATTTTGTTTTGTTTTTCCTTCTGTAGTGCGATGCGGGAGAAATCAAAAGATGGAACAAGTGCGACTGGATGACCCTTAGTGCTGATTCGAAATTCAAATCGAGATCGGTTCCACCCGTTGCCATTCTGAACTGCCCGGACGGCGACGGTTGATGAGGGTCGGCGATGAAGGATATCGTCTGCGAAACTTCTGGGATTGACGTTTATATTTGTGTCGGCTGGAGTTATGATGAATGGGATTTTCGTCCGAAATTGTAATTCATTTGGGAAACATGTGTTCAGATTTTTAAGGGTTCTGTAATGGGTTTCGTCGGCTCTATCCATCGTTGCGAAGGAATAAGTTTGTTGTGTGACCAACCATGGTTGGTGGGGCTGGCCTTCGGTGTTGTATTTTAAATACATTTTATATTCTCATCTCATCCAATGGCTGGTGATGACCATTTATGTGCCTATTTCACAGTGAGAGAGAAATAACAATCCATGAGTCGCGAGACACTTGAGTGGGTCTAAAGGATGAATTTGGTTAGCAACTAAAAGTTCTTTTACTGTCATTCAAATTTCCTTCTATGATCCAAACTGCCTCCACTTTCTGAGAGGTTCTATATAGGTTTTTAAAAATTAAATATTTCAAACATCGTCCTGACTTTTATTTATATCAAACATAAAAGTTAAGTGATGAGCGTCACCACTTCGTGTTTTCTTGAGTTATGTGCCAATTAACAGCTCAAACAAGTCAAAATCAACCGCTCTTCCCACGAAACAAAAAGAAACATCGCCCGCAACACATGATTCCGCAAAGTCACGCGCCATCGCTTTCATCAAGCAGCCGGATAAATAAACCGAAAAAAAAACTCATCACACCTCGCGAACTCTTGGAATCTCCCTGGTAATCGGTTTACATTCTTCTCGCCGAACATCCATCCAACGCGACGTGTGTAACAGGTGGGAATAGTCTTCTAAAATGTCTGAACACGTCACGCAAATTCAGAAATGCTTTCTTAGCCTTCCGCCATCGACGAGGGTGAACTTTTTCCTAAAGATGCCAACCTTTGCAGTTCTTTGTTCCACCCCGGCTGTGGGTTGCCAATAGGTGGGTGGGCGGCTGTTGCCAACGTAGAACAACTGAACCCCGTTATTAAGCCCAGCCAAGGTGTACCGAAGTAAGCGTGGATGCAGATGGGGCTTCATCAACCGGCTGGCTGGTGCGAGGCCCTGTTCAATTATTTTCGCGCGTACTTGAGCACGTAATTTCTCACCCTTGGCAACGATTGAAATTATGATGCGAAATGGGCTTACGGGGTGTCGGATTGAACGGATGGATGATGCCTGGGCAACAGGCAAATGGTACGTGCATGGCACCTGGTGCCTTCCTGTATGTCGATGTTTTCGCCCAAGCCAAAGTGTGGGCGTGCAACGTGAGGGCCTACAAAAGAGGTAACACCTAGAACCGAATGTGCGATTGTTTTCTTTTTTTTTGTCATATACGAAAATGTTGCTCGGGTGCTTAATGAGTGGGGAAATTTCTGCAAACACTTTTTCTTTTTTTTTCTACTTTTGCAATAAAAAGTCACTACACAAAAAAGCGTTGACGAATTCGTAATTTAATAAGATCACGGTGTATTTTGAGTCACGGTTTCGGGAAGAAGTCACGTTTTCTGGAACGTTTTGGAGTATTTTTTTTCTGATTCACCAGTTTGGGAACGCTTTTTTGCGTATATTTTCAACTGTTTAACACAAAACTAAAGCCCAAGAACAAACAAATTAAAAGCTGGACGCTTTTAAGCAATGATGTTTTTAGCAGTTTTCATCCTTCGTGAATTTTGTTACAATGATCGATGTTTCACTTGTCTAGTGAAACCAAGGCCAGATGGGCATTTGGCGAGAAGGAAAGGGCTTGAAATGGAGCCACCTTCAGGTCCAACCGAAAAAAACCTTCCAAAGGCAGGGTTCATTGATATATTTATGCCAACAGATTAAAATTAAATAGGACAGGATTCCTCAACCATGCGCAAGAAACTCAGATAACATGTTGTACGGTAATAAAACTGCAAGCAAAAAAAAAGCGTTCCCGAATTCGTGAACCAGCAAAAATACTACAAAATTATTCCGTGACTGTTGTTTCCGAAAAAATACACCGTGAACTCCATAGTTCACGAATTCATGAACGCTTTTTTTTGCGTGTGGACTCATAAACACAAGATGGTGGACATAGTGTGATAGCTTTATCATCTATCCGAAAACCAGTCTTTTTCTTCCGAACAAAATCCAATTAAATTACTTGGATGGGTAGCATAGGATCTACCGATAAAGGTATAGTAAGCGACTTCCTAAGACCTGGTTGGTTGGGTGTCCATTGTCGGAACGCTGACTGAATTTAAAAACAAATTATGCGCTGATCTCCGGAGGTAAACATCGTCAATTTAGGTGAGACATATCCTTCAACTATTTTGCTTAAAGCCCTATGTTCAGTTAGCCATTAACACAAGAAATGTTTAAATAGGGAAGGGTCGTTTGGCCCAAACCAATTCGACTGAATAGGTCATTTGGTCGAATGCCACTAGGCCGAAATTGCCGAAAGTCATTTGGCCGAAAGGGTCATCCGGCTGAATATGTTCTTCTTCTTCTTCTTATTATTATTGGCATTACATCCTCACACTGGGACAGAGCCGCCTCGCAGCTTAGTGTTCATTAAGCACTTCCACAGTTATTAACTGCGAGGTTTCTAAGCCAAGTTACCATTTTTGCATTCGTATGTCATGAGGCTAACACGATGATACTTTTATGCCCAGGGAAGTCCAGACAATTTCCAATCCGAAAATTGCCTAAGTAACATTTTTTTCATGAATTAATTTGAGTACTGCAATCAAAAGCTTTCATGTTTTTCAGTTGATTGCGCTATTCAAATTAATTCATGAAAAAAATGTTACTTAGGTCCTTTTGAAACGTTAAGCGAGAGTTAAAACATTTGACTTTGGCTTACGAGTACTGAAAAGTGAGAAATGAGAGTGGGAAATGAGAAGGAAGTGAAGTGAGAATTGAGAAGAGAAAACTTCTTCCTTTTTCTTTCTTACAACTTTTTTCTTCCTGCTTCTTTCTTCCTCATTCTCTCTTCCTTCTTCCTTCTTAGTTTTTTATTCTTCTTTCCTCCTTCATTCTATCTTCAGCCTTCTTAATTTTTCCTTCTTCTTTCTTCCTCCTACCTTCTTCTTCCTTCTTCTTCCTACCTTTTTCCACTATCCTTCTTACATCTTCTTTCTTAATTTTTCCACCTTCCTTCTTCCTCTTCCTTCTTTCTTCTTCTTTCTTGCTTCTTTTTTTCTTCCTTCTTCTTTCTTCCTTCGTCCTTCTTCCTTCTTTCTTATTCCATTTTCCTTCTCCCCTCTTTCTTCTTCTTTTCTTTTCTTCATTTTTCCTTTCTTCCTTCTCCCTTATTCAATATTTTTTCTATATTCTATCTTCTTCTTTCTTCCTTCATCCTTCTTCGTTCTTCTTTATTCATTATTTCTTCTACTTTCTTCCTTCTTCTCTCTTCTTTCTCCCTTCTTTCTTCTTCATTCTTCCTTCCTTTCATCTTTTTCTTTCTGCTTCCTTATTCCCTCTTCCTTCTGCCTTATTCTTTCTTTCTTCTTCCTTCTTCCCTCTTATTTCTACCCTCTTCCTTTTCCCTTTTTTTCTTCCTTTTTCTTTCCTTCTTCTTTGTTTATTCTTCATTCAAAGGTTATCTTGCTTCGTATTGCTTGCTTTTCGTTATCGCTATCGTTATTATTCATAATTCTCACTCATCACATCTCACTTCTTACCAATAACTTCACACTACATACAAGTTTCTCAAACACTTCTTACCTCTTACTACTCACTACTCGCTTCTCACCTCACACACCTAATGAGGAAACCCATTTCAACTATTCGCAAAAAGGCATTCGACCAAATGGCGTTCGGTCGAATGACCCTTCCGGCCAAATGGCAATCTTATGATCTGAGGCTAATGACATTGCAACGGTAGTTTACATTGATAATAAGATTGTCGTTTTGTAGTCAACGACTGGTAATAGTATCAACCATAATGTTAATAAAGATTAATAAATTGCCAAGGGAATTTCCGAAAAATATTCTTAAAATGCATTTGAAGAAAAACAATACGCAAAAAAGCAGTCATCACGTAGAGTCTGAGGGAATGAGACTTGCTCTTTTTTACTTTTACGAAAAAAGTATGAAATATATTTGGTTGTGGACTAATTTTGTTGGAGGTACTGGAAAACAGAAAAACCTCTAATTGTTGCAAGCTTACTAATACTCTCGACATTTTTTCGTTATCAGCCTAGAGACATTGTATTGTTCGTGATAACAAGCACGAACAGTATTGTGCCAAGCAGGGTTTGCAGGAATTGCTCTCAATAGTTAACGAACAATAACAAAAGACACACAAAAACTGTTTTGAATCATCAGCGAGTAGCGAGTCACTTTTTAGTGATTTGGTCACTATTCTGAGTCTAGTCACTAAAAAGTCACTATTTGCACCCAGAAGTCACTAAAGACACTATTTTTCGGAAAATGGTAACTAAAGTCACTATTTTTGCATTGCCAAATCATTTGTACCTACTATTATTATCAACCAAATCAAATGTGAATCTGGTAGCAATAAATGAAATTTGGGAAATATGCACCAAAGAAGTTTTAAGTGTATATGAAAATCATGAGCTTATTCTGATTCATGTCGGCTATGATTTGTTGACGTTGGGCAACATCTTGCCCGAAGGTACTGGGTATCGAATCAGAATCCAAAATTGGGGATCGTCACGAAATAATGTAAAATTTTGAACGTTAATAGAGCCTTTATCTTTCGATGGATGTGTGTGATATAAATCGACTCAGAAACTCTTCAGCAATTTGTCAATTTCATTAAACTTTTAATTATTTACGATAAATCATTAAAAATATCAATTCTTGTCATACCCAGTAAAAATATCAGAACCAATCAATCCCGTTCATGCATTTCCAACGTTGTTTTGTACGATGATCTACGGTGAGTGGTCACGAAGAGTTGTAACGGAGAGCGCACAGAACGATGGCATTGCTAGCGGTCTGGATCTATAGCGGTTTAGCGACAAACTATCGAGTGGCTATCGTCGGCGTCAGCGGCACTCCAGTGAAATTTTCTTGCATCTGGTTTTGTTACAGGACCAATAAATTGGTTCTTTTTAGGACCACCATTTTATGCACCAGAAAGTTGTCATCCATAGCAGAATCACGAGGAAGAGGTGAGTCGGAGGGAGATGCAACAAATATTTATTCGCATGGATGGCATCAGGTGCAGCCAAGGGAAATTTTCTCAAGATTTTTATTTTTGTTTGTTCCTGTATTGAAAATAAATCGATCACAATTTTGTGGAAGCGAAGGTTTAGCCGAGACGAATTTTGTTTGAAGTGCAAATTATAACCGCTCTGCGACAGCAGAATGTTGCCGTCGGTAGTAGAATCACGAGCGCGTGTCAGAAGGTGAAACTGCAAAAATGTATTTGCATGAATGGAAATAAAACCTGAAACAAGTAGCAGACTACCTACTAAAATTATAATCTTTGGAATATTCACTTGATGGCTACTACTGCTATCCATGCGACTAATTTTCTGCAGCGTCTTTCTCTGATGCGCGCTCGTGATTCTGCTACCGACGGAAACTATCTGCCATCACCAAGCGATTAATTTGTTTATTTATTTATTATCAGACTAAGGCCGGAGATATTAATTCCTTGTTTGACTGAAATGTTTAGAGCTAGTTTACAATTAAACTATATACCAAGAACTTGGCCCTAAGTGCGCGTACTATTCATACCCAAAGCTAATAAAAAGGATAAAACAAGTCCAAAATCTTTTAGACCAATAAGCTTGTCGTCATTTATGCTGAAAGTAATGGAGAAATTGATCGATGATTACATTAAGAAGGAATATTTAGAATTAATGCCATTAAACAAATATCAATTTGCATACCAACATGGAAAATCAACAATAACTGCACTTCATACGCTAGTGACAAAAATTGAAAAAACTTTGGAAGCTAAAGAAATAATGTTAGCTGCGTTTTTAGATATTGAGGGTGCATTTGATAATGCATCTCATAATTCTATGAGAAATACTATGATAAAAAGAAATTTTGATAATTCAATTATTGATTGGATATTTGAAATAATACAAGGTAAAGAAATCTCTTGTGATCATGGATCTACAACAGTGATGGTTAAAACTGTAAAGGGTTGTCTTCTCTCCTCTGTTATGGTCGCTAATAATTGATGAATTATTATCGAATCTCGAAGCGAAGGTCTTTGAAATTATTGGTTTTGCAGATGACATAGTAATTATAGTTCGAGGAAAATATGAGCATATAATTAGAGACAGACTTCAATCTGCTCTCAACCTAACTGTACGATGGTGTGAGAATGCTTAGGGCTTAGCATAAACGCTCAAAAAACTACTATAATTCCATTTACACGTAGAAGAAGTATTAGAGTTCCAGATATATATTTAAAGGGCATCAGGTTAGAACTTTCTCTAAAAGTGAAATATCTGGGAGTACTTTTAGATAGCAAACTAAATTGGAACTCTCACATAGATCTTATAATCAGTAAAGCTACAAATGCTTTATGGATAAGTAAAAGAACCATTGGCAACAAATGGGGACTCAAGCCTAAAATGATTCACTGGATCTACACATCTATAGTAAGACCTCGAATAATCATAATTAATTGAGACCCCAATCAGTTCGGACGTGCCTTGTCTGCAATTGCAGCACCTCGAACAATTGTCGTTCAGTATCAATTATCGACCGCGCGCGAAAGTGATTAGTCTGCAATAAACCGAGCAAAAAATAATAAAAGTAAAATCATAGTGCGGTGAACCAGTGGTGAACATGAGTACTCAGAGCGGAGGGGACCCCGACCCCCCTCCTGTGACCCTGTCGGCAAATGGAATTCAAACACGGTATGTAAGGGTAAACAAAGTGAATGGTAGACTGGAGGATCACAATATCTTTCTGGTCACTAAGTCCATCGAGGCATACGGAAGCATTGAAGGTGTGTGGAGTAACCGGAGTGATGGTTCGCTAACGGTGGCCCTAAAGGAAAAATACGCAAAAAGGATTCTGGAACAAATGAAAACGCTCGGGGACAGCTAACAGTGAAATTGGATACAAGACTGAACACGTCAAGTGCAGTGATCGTCTGTAACCAACTGACTAATCTCGAAGAAAAGGAAATTCTGTCTGAACTGGAAAACCAAAATGTGATCAAAGTGAAACACATTTCCCGTTCAAATGGAGACAAACAACGCACCAACACCGGAGTTGTCATACTCACTTTCTCTACCACCACCCCGCCTGACAGAGTGGTGATAGGATGGCGAGTATGCCGCACCGAAAAGTATTATCCAAGGCCGACCCAATGTTTCCGCTGTTACGCGTTTAATCACATCAGCAAATACTGCAAAATGAAACACGATGCCGAGTCTGCTCAAAAGTAGCACACAAAGACGACGATGAATGCAGCAAGGAACTTATGTGCATAAACTGCAAAAGAAAAACACGCTCCTACTGACAAAAATGCCCTGTTTACCTAACAGAACAATCAATTGTGAAAATAAAAATTGACCAAAATGTGTCCTATCAGGCAGCTCGTCGAATGGTGGAATCTAGAACGAACAAGGATAGCTACGCTAACAAAACAAGTGACCTAGACAAAACTATCGCAAACGAGCGTACAAAGTGGGAAAAGAAATGGAATCGAAGCTCAAATACATTTCAGAAAAAGATGGAACAGCTCGCCAAAAAAGAAAACGAAATGAAAAAATGGTACATCAACATAAAAGCAAAGAAGCGGAATTCAAAGAGTATGTCGAGAAAAAGAGGCTGAACTTAACCACATGGAAACGCATTGCAACTATCTCATGAACAGAAATGCAGAAAAGGGATGAGCAAATCTCAACCCTTAAACAGCACATCGAAAGACTGGAACAAAAATTATACACATCAAAGAAAAACACGGCAAAAGGCAAAACTGGAAAAAAGCACGAGCCCTCCCCAGACCGCGAACCCGACGGCACTCCGCAACGGCCCACAACATAACAAAAAAACAGGACAGCAACGAACACCACAAGAATCAGAATCTGATCAAATGGACGACGACAACCAATAGTCAAAACACAAAACAAAACAGCAACAAAACATATGATGACTACGCTCATCCAATGGAATTGTAACGGTATACGTAGCAAACTTGCTGAATTGCAATTAATAATTAAAGAATACGACCCCTTCATTATAGCACTACAAGAAACAAGAACTAAAACAGGCGTGAATATCAAAATCAAAGGATACAACACCATCTTTACGCACCGCCCATCAGGACAAGGCGGCACTGCCATTATGATCAAAAACGGCATAAATTATACACCAAATACTCTAAACACCAACATGGAAATAGTTGCGGTTAACGTTAACATGCCCTATAAAATGACAGTTGTGTCACTATACATTCCTCCAAATTCAACACTAGACCCCGAAGAATTTGACAAAGTTATCACATCTTTACCAAAACCACTGATAATCTCCGGAGATTTTAATGCCCACCACCACCTATGGGATCCAGATAGACAAAATGCTAGAGGAAAAGAAATAGCCAAACTGATAGAAAAACATGGCCTTATCATCCTAAATGATGGACAAACAACTTTTATCCATTCTGCAAAACGAAACGAAAGGATCAGTAAATCTGCAATAGACGTAACAATATGCAGTCCCGAACTAGCTGCAAAACTAGACTGGCAAATAATAGAGGATCAACACAGCAGCGACCATTTCCCAATCAAAATAGAAACACTAGCAAACAACACTCGAAAAAAACAAACTCCCAAATGGAAAATTGACAAAGCCGACTGGGCCAAATACGAGGCAGAAATTGAAAATCTAATAACACCAGACCGAGAATACACAATTGAGGAGATAACAGCTGCTATCAAGGAGGTCGCCTATAAAGCAATTCCTCGAACATCAAACTTCATTAGTACCAAAGCGGTTCCATGGTGGAACGAACAAATCAAAACAGTTATCCGCGAAAGAAGAAAAGCCTTAAGGAAACTGAAGAAAACCTCAACCGACAACCCAAACTACGACTCCATCCAAGAGAATTTCCGGAAAAAAAGATACGAAGCAAGAACAATTATTGATGAAGAGAAACAAAAATCATGGCAAGAATACGTCTCCGGAATAAACGAAAATACAAACCCAAAAGAAGTATGGAAAAGAATAAGAAGTATAAGAGGGAATAAAACATCCGACCCCATATGGACGATATCCATAAATGATCGAAACATTTCTGACCCTCAAGAAGTGGTCGAACACATAGCAAACCATTTCGCCAAAGAATCATCTGACGAATCCTACCACCCAAAATTTCTGACAATCAAAAAGAAAAAAGAACAAAAACCAGTAACTTATCCTGGAGCCAGAAATGCAGCTTACAACGAGCTTTTCACAATAACTGAACTAATCTATCAAATGGATACTCTGAAAGGATCTTCCCCTGGCCCCGACGAAATTCACAACGAAATGCTTAAAAGATTACCTTTCTACATCAAAAAGAAATTACTCCAAGCTTACAATCACATCTGGACGTCAGGAACGTATCCACAAAATTGGCGAGAATCGTTCCTCATCCCGATTCCGAAACCAGGAAAACAAACCAATGAACCTAAAAACCTGCGCCCAATCTGCCTAACGAGCTGCGTGATGAAATTATTCAAACGAATGATGAATCGTCGCCTAATAAACTTTTTAGAAAGCAAAAACTTCCTTGGAACCGAACAACACGCTTTCGGCAAAGGGAGGCAAACATTGGACCCACTTATCGAGGTAGCAAAACTATGCAACAATGCCATTACATAACACAAACACGTAGAACTCCGATTAGTTAACGTAGAAAAAGCATATGACAAAACATGGCGGCACCTCAACAAAGGAAATCTAGCAAAGGCAGGCATTGAGGCCATATGGCAAAATTTTGTGAAAATTTCCTAAGAGAACGACAATTTAAAACTATACACCAAGGACACATTTCGAACCCCAAAATCCAGCAAAACGGAGTACCACAAGGATCGGTGCTTGCAGTTACCTTCTTTCTGATCGCTATCAACAGCATAAAAGAATGGTTACCCAAACACACGACAATCAAAATATATGCCGACGACATAACCATCGCAGCCACATCCCAATCCGCCAGATGGACCAGGCACCGCATACAAAAGATATTAGACCAAATTGAAGATTGGAGCAACAAGACAGGATTCACTATCTCAACACAAAATCGTCAATCATGCACATTGGAAACCGGAAAAACTCCAAAAGCAACCACCGGCCAAACTATGCAAAACCCCAATATCCACAACGAAAATTACAAAAGTACCTACTAGGAGTATGGATCGATTACAAACTTAACTATAAACACCACATCCAAAAAACGCGAAGAGTGCAACAAAATCATATCACTGATGAGATGCATCAGTAGTACAAAGTTTGAGCTGACAGAAAATCACTACTACGTATACTTAACTCCATGCTGGTCCCAAAACTGTTATATGCTGCACCAATCATCAGCAAAGCAAACAACAACGACTTAAATCGACTAAATCCAATATACCATCAAGGAATCCGCATAGCATAGCGACTCTGATACTACCAATAAATTTACATCTCTAGCTGCGGAGGAGGTTGTCCCTATCGACCGCTTTCATCCACCACTCGATTTCTGCGTAACATTCCAGTCTGTGATATCATTTTCTGAAGAAATTGACCTCTCCGCACGCGATTTCCGCCGAGGTGATTTTGACACAATGTGCGGTCTGCTATCGAATACTGATTGGATCGAAGTGACGCGAAGTACTGACGTGGACTCTGCTGTTTCTGCATTCAACACTATTTTGCGCAATTGCATTGCCCAGACTGTCCCACTCATCCGACCTCCTAAGAAACCAGCTTGGGACAACTCGCGGCTTCGTGCATTACGACGTCGTCGTTTCAAGATGCTGCAGCAGTACTGTCGTCAAAGATGTTATTTCTCGAAACAACAATTTGATGAAGCGAGTCGCATATATCGTGGATATAACCGTTTTCTGTACAAACAGTATGTGAGGCGGAAACAGGACGATCTTCGCAGAAATCCGAAAAAATTTTGGTCTTTTGTCAATTCTAAACGACAGGAAAATGGTCTCCCTACATCGATGTATCTAGGTGACGGCTTGGCAAACAATTTGGATGAAAAGTGCGCGCTATTCGCAGAGCAGTTCTCTAGCGTTTTTACGAATAATATTCTTACCGCCGAAGAAACGAACGCAGCAATCCATACAGTACCACGTGATTTGATTGATCTAGACATTTTCCAAGTGACTCCACTGATGATCAAGTTGGCGCTTAAAAGCTTAAGTTGTCGTTTTGTCCAGGACCTGATGGTATCCCATCGTGCATATTCAAGAAATGTGGGCCCGTACTAGCGGAACCTCTACTGTACATTTTCAACCAATCTTTGCAACAGCAAAGTTCCTGACTGTTTGGAAAACGTCTCATATGCGGCCAGTTTTCAAAAAGGTGACAAGTCAAATGTTGCTAACTATCGTGGGATTACTTCACTCTCAGCTGGTTCAAAATGCTTGGAAACAATTGTGAATGATGTTATGTTTGGATCGTGTCGCACTTACATCAGTAAAGCACAACACGGCTTTTATCCTAGGCGATCTGTGGAAAGTAACCTTTGTGACTTTACATCAACCTGCATCAGTGCCATGGACAGTGGCGCACAAGTAGACGCAATATACACCGATATCAAGGCTGCATTTGACACAGTGCATCATGGAATCCTGTTGGCTAAACTACGTCGTCTCGGGTTTACGGAAAGAGTTTGCAATTGGCTACAGTCGTATCTTAAAGATAGATGTCTATGCGTAAAAATTGGTGCAACTGAATCACTTTTCCTTTACGCCTGGCTCTGGAGTGCCACAAGGAAGCAATTTAGGACCTCTACTGTTTACGTTATTCTTTAACGATGTTAGTATTCTCCTGGCCGACGGTGGTTTACTAATTTACGCTGACGATTTGAAAATCTTCCTCATCGTACGAAGTGACGCAGATTGTAGGGAACTTCAAAAGCTTTTGGATATCTTCGCACGTTGGTGTCTCATGAACTACCTTCAAGTTTGCGTTTCCAAATGTTGCGTTATCTCATATCGTCGACGGAAGTCTCCGATATTATATGATTACAGCATAAATGGTCAACAAATTGAACGTGTGGATAAACTGAAGGATCTTGGAGTGTTGTTGGATTACCAACTAACATTTAAGCTGCATTACTCTTATGTAGTAGAAAAAGCCAATCGTCAACTAGGATTCATCCTCAAGATTGCTAAAGAGTTTAACGACCCAATATGCCTGCGCGCCCTATACTGTTCTTTGGTCAGATCCATTTTGGAATTTGCGTCGGTGGTGTGGTCTCCTTATGAAACATTATGGATCACGAGAATAGAAGCGGTACAAAGAAAATTTGTTCGACATGCATTGAGGAATCTGCCGTGGCGTGACCCGTTAAATTTGCCTCCTTATGAACACCGTTGTGCCTTACTAGGAATTGAACCACTACATGTACGTCGTAAAACTAACCGGGCAGTTTATGGCGCCAAATTAATACATAGTGATGTCGACTGCCCTGCTTTGCTGGAACGTATCCTTCGATCGAGGCAACTGATACAACTATCAGCTAGGAACACTATTTATGGAGCTAATGACCCAATCAACTCTATTTGCAGAGCATTTCGAGAAGCATATTCTTTATTTGACTTTAATTTATCTACGGAAGCATTTCGACAACGTTTGCGTACATCACGTATATTCAATTAATTGTTTAGTATAATTTAATTAAGTATAATACATTAAGACCATGATGTCAGATGGATACAACAATAAATAAATTAAATTAAATAAATAGCCACAGGCGCATTCCACTCCAGCCCAATCGAAAGTCTCCTGTCAGAAAGCGGCCAACTTCCACTACACCTCAGAATAACAGAAAATCTGATCTCATACGCAGCTAAACAAACCAGTCGACAAATAATCCCTAAAGATTGCTCCCTAGCACTACGAGCAATTCTAAAAGCTGAAGAAATAGATATTCCCCCAGCAACTATCGAATCAAAAATCCCAACATACTATCGCCCTACACAAATCCATGGAATAAACTTTGAAATCACTGAGGAAGCCACTACAGCAGAGAAAAAAAAACCGATTTCAAGAAATAAAAGCTACAAAATACAATCTACACAAACACATATACACAGACGGATCGAAAACCCAAGAAGGAAGCGGATGCGGTATTTCCTCGGAAGACATCGAAATCAGTATCAACCTTCCCCAACATTTGTCCATATTCAGTGCCGAGGCTTACGCGATCAATAAAGCCATCGACCTCCACGAAACAAATCTTTCGGTAATCTTCACAGACTCAAAAAGCGCGCTAATGGCAATCAAACACCAAAACTCAAATCATCCCTGGATACAAGACATTAAACAGAAGCTGATAAACAAACCGGGACGCATCGAACTCTGCTGGGTCCCTGCACATATAAACATAACGGGAAACGAAAAAGCCGATCAACTGGCAAAAAAAGGAACAACCGCACCCAGAACAAATAATATCAACACCCCATATGACGATTACAAAAAGCTCATCAAACTGCACGCTAGACTGAACTGGGAAAACAGTTGGCACAACTACACCGGACATCTGAGAGAAATTAAGCATAGCACTGTCGAATGGCAAACTTCAAACATGTTCAAAAGAAAAGAGAGTCTCATAATAACACGACTTAGAATAGGGCACACTAGAGCCACTCATGGGCACTTTGCTCTGAAAGAAACAGAGTCAACCTGCAGTACCTGTGGAATCCCAACAAGTGTCAAGCATATACTCCTAGACTGCCCCAAATTCGACAATATCAGAAAAGAAACAAATATCGCATCATCAGTTTACATCGCCCTGGGCAATGACATCGACGAACTCAAAAAAACAATCAATTTCGTCGAAAAAGCAAACTTGACAAACGAAATATGACCAATCAAAACACAAAAAAAACCACGATCAGCAACAAACGTCGAACCAACCAAACAAACAAAGATATAAAACCGATCAATTTCACCCCAACTCATCAGTACCAAGCAACGCAGCAGAACAAAACTTCCTGATAGACCCAGCAACAGAAGTGCAGCTCGAACAAAATTCCAAACATGGGAGGCTCAAGCACGAAGGAGGAAAACACCGCACACACCCACGGAAACCAACTAGTAACTGTGAAACAAACACAGGACGTCCACTCAGCAGAACACAAGGAACACCAATCATTACTGCTCATCGTGATCGTGCTACAGATTATCATCATACTTATAATGGTGATCAAGATGATCTACAAAATGATGCGGAAACGATGGATGGAAAAAGGAATAAAGGCTGCCCGATCCATCGCCACACTAGATGTGTAAAGTGCCCAAAAGTGATTTCAATGTATAATGAAATGTAATTTCTTAGGTTAAGGCGTGAGTCTAATGACTATAGGTTAAGATTCACGTTAATAAATGAACAACAACAACCTCGAATAATATATGCTTCACTAGTCTTGTGGCCAAAAACAAAAGTGAAATATATTCAGAAGAAATTAGGAAAACTTCAGAGAATTGCTACTATGTCCATCACAGGAGCTAGGCGTAGTACGCCTTCTAATGCACTTGATGCAATATTGAATCTATTACCTTTACATTCGTTCATACAATTAGAAGCTGAGAAAAGTGCACTAAGATTAAAGAGAACAATAACGTTCTTCGAGGGAGATCTTAGGGGTCATCTCAGTATACTTAAGGAAATTAAAATAAATTCATTATTTAATAATAAAGACTGGATGAATACGAAATACAACTTTGAACGACTATTCAATGTGACGGAGCCTAGTCGCACTGAGTGGGAATCAGAGGGACCTAGTATTCAACCAGGCTCAGTCATATTTTATACAGATGGATCAAAATTAAATAATAGTGTAGGAGCTGGCCTAACAGGCCCTGGAGTAAATATATCTGTTTCAATGGGTAAATGGCCAACCGTGTTTCAAGCAGAAATACAGGCAATTACTGAGTGCACTACCGTTTGCTTACGACGTAACTACAGATATGCAAATATATGTATTTTTTCTGACAGTTTAGCTGCGCGAATCAGTGGCTTGCTCATCAAGATTAGTTTGCGAAATCTGCGAAAACTGCGAAATCAGTGGCTTGCTCATCAAGATTAGTTTGGGAATGCATTCAATCACTCCAACAGGTGGCTCAAAATAATAGGTACATTGAATTTATTTTGGGTTCCTGGGCACTGTGGAATTGAAGGTAATGAAAACTATCTGACATTAAAAAGGGGCCCGCCACAATAGATCAAATATCTGGTCGCAGTGTATATTGTACCCGACAGGAAAAAAAATGCCGGAGTGGCCTGTGCTGCACATACAAGTCTTCTCCATTCAGCTCGGTCCATGGCTGCACTTCGCCAACCACGCAGTCTGCGGAGGGTCCGCAAATCGTCCTCCACCTGATCGATCCACCTTGCCCGCTGTGCACCTCGTCTTCTTGTTCCCTTCGGATCGTTGTCGAGAACCATTTTCACCGGATTACTGTCCGACATTCTGGCTACGTGACCGGCCCACCACAGTCTTCCGATTTTCGCGGTATGAACTGATGCAACTCGTGGTTCATTCGCCTCCTCCACGTACCGTCCACCATCTGCACCCCACCATAGATGGTACGCAACACTTTCCTTTCAAAAACTCCCAGTGCGCGTTGGTCCTCCATGAGCATCGTCCAGGTCTCGTGTCCGTAGAAAACTACCGGTCTTATAAGCGTTTTGTAGATAGTCAGTTTGGTACGGCGGCGAACTCTATTCGATCGGAGCGTCTTACGGAGTCCAAAGTACGTACGATTTCCAGCCACTATGCGCCTCCGAATTTTTCTGCTGGTATCGTTATCGGCGGTCACCAGTGAGCACATGTACACGAATTCTTCAACCATCTCGATTTCGTCACCACCGCGATTAATTTGTACTTTGATCAAATTTGATCTCACCTCAAGTTGTGGCTTAAGAGCTGCTTTCACTGATGGTAGCCAATCGTTAGTACTTCAGACAGAAAATTTAATCTAAGCACTGCTGATGCTGTCGACGACGATGACGACCGCACGACCCACACCATCGGTGGGAATAAAATAATAAAATAAAATACCCTGTAGCCACGCCCCTTTGTTTGTTTGTTTGTTTATTTGTTATCCAGTAGCTTAAGGTACAAGCATTCTAAAAACACTACTTCCGATGTCATATAGCCCAAATATAAATTTGATTAAAGTTACATTTATAAGTTAGTTTAATTATTCCAGTAATTCAAACAGTTTCTCGTAAAAATTGCTTCTGATGACGAACGATTCACTTCGGTTGATAGCATATTCCAGTTTGCCACAGTACAGTATTGAAAGTGAACATTCAACAAGGTTTTTCTGCAGATGGGTTACGGAGTCGTAGCGACTAAGATCATATACGTAACGTACACAGGAGTTGAGAGCAGATCGTAGGCGTCTCATGTCAGCAGCATTTGGGGCAACGTGGAGAACGTAACCAAGCAAGAAATGTGGAAGAATCAGCGCCGTGAAAAGTTTGAGCCTAGTAGTTGCAGTAGACACCATATCAGCGGTACCGTACAAGGTGCGTAAACCACCTTAGATTTTGCCACATTATTGAATGATAACAACAGTGACCGATCAACAAATAGGCGGGACTCATGGGTATTCTTTATTGATTATAAGCAAACTGCGTTTCCCCGCGCGCGTGGCATTTCATTTGAAATGTCGCGGAGAGCGGATAGCGATCCCAGCATCGGCGGAGTTGATGAAGCCGATTTTATTCCCGCAGATGGCGCGGGTCGTGTGGTCGTCGTCGTAGGCTGGAAGTGATTCGAAGGGTGCATTGTTGGAAAATCATCGGTTCTTATCAAAACCAACATTCTATACAAGTGATGATTGAGGCGAGACGAAATTTATTCAAATTGCACATTAACCGCTAGGGGACGCCAGAAAGTTTCCGTCTGTAGAAGAATCACGAACGCGCGTCGGATGTAGATAAAAGATATTTTAGTTACTAGATAAAGATTGTCGCTGTCGTCGCTGTCCGGAACATCTTTTGCTGGCGAGGATAGGGGAGCTATATGTCAAAGAAGGAAAATCCATACGATTTGACAGCTTGGTACCCAACATGTTCCGGACATCCGAACCAGGGAACCGAAACGACAATCTTTATCTAGTAACTAAAATATTTATTCACATGGACGGCATCAGTGGAAGTCAAGTGAAATTTACTCAAGATTATTATTTGGTTTTGTTGCAGTTTGGGAAGGTGGATTATTGAAAATCCATCGGTTCTCTCAAGGATCAACATTTTGTGGAAGCAAAGGTTTAGCCGAGACGAGTTTTGTTTGAAGTGCAAATCATAATCGCTTGGTGACAGCAGAAAGTTTGAATTCCTGATAGAATTTAGGAAAAATCCATGGAGAGATATCCAGAAGAATTCATAAAACACAATTTTTAAAGGAATTTAAAGTGACTCCTTCTGACTTCTAAAAAAATCTTGGAAGAGTTCCCGATGGAACTTTTCGAGTAATTCCAGAATTTCGGGAGGAATTTTCGACGAATTTCCTGGAAGAACTTTTGAATAAGTTTCAGGAGGAATTTCCAGTCGAATTTCTGGAATAATTTACGAAGGTATTTTAGGATGATTCCCGGAAGAAACACCCAGGGCAATTCCCCACGGAATTTGTGGAGGAATTCCCAAAGTAATTATTGGGGGAATTCCGAAGTAATTCCACGAGGAATTTCCGAAAGGATTCCTAGAGGAGTTTCTGAGGTAATTCCTGAGGGAAGTTCATAAGCAACATTTGGAGAAAGATCCTTAAGAATTTTTGGAAGAAGTCTGGATGAAAATTGAAAAGGAAGTACCAAACGGAATATCTAGAGGAATTTTTGAAAAAAAAAAGTACTGGAAGAATATCCCTTTGGAGTTGCTGGAGGGGTTTCCGAATCAAATTAATCATTAAAAGTCAAGACATCGTACATACGCCAAATGATCAATGGATCGATTACGCCAAAATAAATGGTGCCAAACTTTATTTTTGAACCAGAACTCTGGTGCAGGGAGTGCTGAGAATCGCCTTCAAATCCATAACATAAATCTACTCAGACCAGATTCGTATAAATGATGTCGTGAATAAGAGGCCCCAATTAAGACCTCGGATCTACAAGCGCTTCGTTATGCCACAGATGTCTTCTAAAAGTGCGCGCAACATGTTACCGTGCGGAACCGAAATCCGTACAGCACCGAAATCCGTCCACCTCATGAGATATCATTAAATTAAGAGAGGTCTAATGTAATTAATGCAGGAATAATTATTCTTATTCTGTTCAGATATTTGACAGTAAGCTTTTACGGCATAGAATTGGAAAGAAGGCTTTGAAATAAAATCCACAAAAATCAAAAACAAATCTCCACCCACCAAACGCGGAGTTTGTGCCGCCATATTGTTTTCGGGTAGAGCATAATTGCACCAAAAGTAACTGTGTTTTAATTGCTAATTGCAAATCATTACATAAGATAAGCGGAATACAAATCGAAGGGATCGCTTCTCAAGGTGCATATCGAACTATTTACAGTGGTAGTTTAGTCAATCAGGTTGTTTCAATTTAAATATTTAGTTAAGAAATAGCTGTACGGATTTTGATCCTTTGATTCGAAGTCCGTCCACGGTGGACGGATTTCGAGTCAGAAGTAGTTGATTTATATCATTATTTTATCATGTTTTTCGTAGTTTTTAATGAGTAAATGTAAAACACTTCAAAAGTAGAAGCCTTCATGCGCCTGTTTCAATGACAAACGTTTTATTTACATTCGATTTCTATTTTCTAGTTACTTTTTCATATACGAAGGTGCTTAAGTGTACGGATTTCGATGCCCCACGGTACTGTTTTTCAATCACACCTTCATTGAAATTCGATTGAATATCTCTAAGATCCAGTCGTAAACAACAAGGCCAGTAAACTGCTATCGCAGTATGAACGAGTGCAAAAGAAAGCCAAATTTAATCGTAGAGCGTTGGCTTGCTTAGTCCCGAGCAGCGATAGCAATGACGTCGTTTCGATAGTGCCTTGTTTTTGTATGTCGTGGTCCTGTCAAAATCGATTCACCTCTTGTTAATTTATGGCTAGGGTAAAAAGCTGGATATCTCAGTGGTTTTCAACCGATTTCCATCTCTTCTAGTTTCTGAACATTACAAAATGTTGTGTGTAGGGTGTTCAACTTCTCGTTAGAGCTATATGGCAGTAATGCAACGGATTTTGAAAAATGCAATCTTTGTGATATGCTCATATTTCATTACCGAAAATGTTATACATCCATCTAGTGATGATGGGAATATTGAAACAGCACATGTAAGACATCATTTGTAACATGGGAACAAATTTTGAGCATTCCTGATGATAATTCGGTGCCTGATGGAGCCACTTTATACTACAGGGTGTATGAAGCCACAGAAAATATGTTAAAGCATGTTGTCTTCTGTAGAGAAAACATGTGTGAGGATCTCCGGAAAGTCCTGAAGTAATCTACCGAGTCAACCACGGCTTCCATGATGATCTTTCAATTTCGTATCAAACCAAACGTATGAAATGTTATAATATCTCCAAATTGTCTTGGAGCTTGAATCAACTGGTCTACCAAATCAATCACGACCACCACGGTGTTACAACTCGCGGATTGAATTTGAGACGCAAGTGGAAGATAAATACTCGGAAGATATCGCAGCTGGGAACATCACGGAAGTTGTGGTCAGTTAACCTCAATTGCTGAATTCTTGGGTTTGAGACGCAAGGGAAAGACATATAGCCCCACCTAGAAGTAAATTAGCCCCCCAAAGAATTTTTGCCACTTTGCATGAATATTGTACTTATCTAGCTCTCTGATCATATATAGGCGTAACAGTCAGGAATGAGTTCTCTTCATTCACATCTCTCTCTCTCTACGAAACATTGAATCTTTTTAACAAATGTTCGAACTTCGAACAATTGTTATATCTTACGATATGAATGTTAAACACGGGATCATTACCTTAGAAAATTGGAGTAGGAACAGTGGTTTCGTGCTGATGCAATGCTGATTAAATAAATAATAGATGCAAACAGACTAAGAAAACAAACAGAATTTCTAAAATTTTGATTAGATAAAGAAAGTTCTAGTGGCATACTGAACTGTCTGTATGGTCTTAATATTGACAAAGCATAAAATGTTGGACAAATTGTTCAAGAAACACAGGATGGTTAGCTTATTGGCATACATATTTCTAAAAAATCCTTATTTAAAATTGGTTTCGTTCATAGTTCTTAAAGATGCATGGCCTTTCTGGAAGAATTGTCAAAAGAAACCTTCCGAAAAAGTGAGACCCAAATACTACGTCTCATATATCTGTATCGATATTTAGATATTTTGATATTTTGAAAGCATTTATTTATGTAGCTTTGAATGATAGTTTGGGGGATTTTTCTGCTATTTCCAGAAAATCAATTAAGAGATTCCAGAAAGGCAAAATCTTGAGTTTTCAAGAAGAGGTAACGAAAATTTGAATGAGAAAGAAATTGGAATTCTTTCGGATGGATAAAACTCCACATGCTTCTTACTACCCAACAAACAATTTAAATTGAATAAGCTAGTTTTTTAGATGAACAAGCCAAATTGCGGCGAAATAAGCTCTTTATCAGCCTCCAATGCTTGTTGGGTAAGCTCATATGTCTTTCTAATCGCTTCCTAATCGTTTTTCTGGAATCTGACGACAGTAATTTCGTCCCTCACACTCAACCTCCTGTGAAATGATGGTTCTGAGACGAACCGACAAATGCGCCTTCCCAATCACAGGCAAAATCAGAATTTTGAACGAAAATTTCTTTTGTCTGCTCTGACATCAACGTCAGATGATTTGCCATCAGGGTTCGTACTTTTCGTTTCGATGAGACAAAATCAAACGATTTTCGGGTCGGGGGAGAATCTTTTTTCGGAGTTAGTAGTGAAAAACATTTCTCTTCCAACTCTCTTTTCTTTAGAGCGAATCTTCTAGATAAGCGAAAATCATGCCTACTTGATGAATTTCTTTTTTCGTTTCATCACTATTACGCCTCACTCACTTTTCGCGAAAATTTTCGGTAAGCAATTACAAAAATTTTACAACCGCAACGGGATTCGAACCTAGAACATATACAAAAATGGCGATGGGATGCGGTCACTGTAGCCATACCACCACAGCGACTGCATGTAGGGATTAGGTTGTTTGAGCATGAGCATGAGCATGAGCAGGATAACCGTACAATTCGTAGTTGCTACTCCGTGATTGACTAGAACTTACGAAATTGCACAGGGAACCAATTGAATGGAGCTTGGGTTTAGCTATCATTCTCAATGTGCAAATTTCGGAAATTCAATGCATTTTTACTAAGTCAATTACGGCGCCGGCCACGTCCTTACGGTCATCAAGGGAAGGAAGGATTATTAGTTCAACTCTCGTTGCTACTAGAGACCGAGTATACCTCTGCATCTCCACGATAGTCTTAGGATAGGATATTGTGTTAGTATGAAGGGATATATTATCTGGATTCACTTTGGTAAGTGATGCGATCTATGGGATAGGAATATATGGAATGAGAATTAGAAGTACTAGAGTAATGAGAAAGTATTAAAGTGAATTCTAATGGGATTCATTTTTACAATTAGAATTCGAATGCTATCGGATTCTCATACCACGCACACGTCTACCACCATCGCTACCCGCACATCAACCTCACACATTCTTACTTGTATGAGGCCTGCACGAGCGTAGCGACCGTATATAGCATTCGTATGCGGGTACAAATGAATACCAATCTATTTTTACATTTTATTTACTGCTACTAAGTAACAGGCAGCTTTTTATAACAATTCTATATTTAGAATCATACTTGCTAGCAATGAGAATTTGATTTGCAAAGAGATTGAGATATATGATTAACGAAATTATCTAATAGGAAATTAGAAAGGGCTAGGGATCGAACCCTTAATCGCCTACTAATGAGGCAGAAGCAGTGACACAAGGCCACCAAGCACCCCTATGCATGTAGGGATTAGGTTGTTTGTTCCATAAAGCCCACTCTGTTTGCAATTGGTGATGGCACGAAAAGGAAGCAAGGAGTGAGAAAACGAGCAATCGCGGCACTGGTAGTGAGGGAGAAATGGTTATCTCTCATCACACATTTTTTCTTTTCCCGCAAACCGATTTCTCGGTGAAAATCAGCGTGAGGGAGCATTCTCTACTCGTGAGAATGAGTGAAAATTACGATCCCTGTTTGCTATACATGGAGAAAAAACTTCTGCAGTGTTGCCAAGCGATTATGATTTGCACTTTGACGTATTTTCGTCTCGGCTCTACCTCCTCTAGTGTATCTGAGAAAAACCGGTTTTTCTCAAATAATTTTCCTTCCCAATACAAACAGAAATAAAATCTGAATTTCGAAAGAAAATATCACTTGACTGCTACTGACGCCAATATTTCTGCAGCGTTGCAAACGAGCGTTTGTGATTCTGATACTGACGGAAACTTCCTTCAGTACCGTGGGAATGCAACCGACGCCATTGTTTGCTATCTACCCTTTCTTTTCATAAAATGCTGAAACTCATCACAGCAATCAAACGTTAATGCGAACCTTGCGTTAAAAAACTCACTGCTGCTGCTGTCCGACGGCCGCTCGATGATTTTCCCCTACCACGCTAAGAATAAAAGTTCAGCACCGCCACTGATATCCCGACTAAAAAGAATAGATTTTCTTTCCACAAAGCGCTTTTCTAATCACTGATAGAAGCGAAACGATAGTCTGAGCATTGCGTGGATATTTCTCTTGAGTACTGCTATTTTCGGCGACGGCCAGCGCATTTTAATCCATAGTTTTTAATAGTTGAGGAAAATCTTAAAGAGTTCGTCGATCGATTGATACAAAAATCTCGAAAATCGGTACTTTTCGTGAAGGTCTCAAGTTTGAATATGCAGAATTACCTCCCTATCTTCGCAAAGGACGTAAACCTACGTCAAAAATTAGTCCCCCCTAGAATTTTTCGTTAGTTACGCCAATGTCTTCATGTTAGCCTCATGAGATACGAATGCAAAAATGGTAACTTGGCTTAGAAACCTCGCAGTTAATAACTGTTGCTGCGAGGCGGCTTTGTCCCAGTGTGGAAATGTAATGCCAATAGGAAGAAGAAGACTTGGAGGCCACAGGACTTCCCACTACTACTGGCGGAGGTGGATGATGGCTCGGCGGCAGAGAAAGGCTGGTTGAATATTAAATAAGCAGGGGTTTTTCGTGCTGTCACCGTCTTCATCCGGTGCAACAGCTATGCATTCTTTGAATTAGACAAAGGGCAGGACATTTACAAAATCCAATGGATTAGTGGATTTTTTCCCTCTTTCGAACTTACAAAATCACGAAGTTTTCGTAGTTTTGGGAAGAGAATAAACCCACGACAACAATGATTTTGATAAATCCCAGTTAATCAACCAAGCGATGAAGATGCCTTTCTTTCGTTTGGTTTAGTCTTAGTGTGATACACGTCATAAGTAGTTGCCTACATTACAGCTTTTGCAAACATTGTATAGCCAAAACCTCATACGGTTCAACAAAACATTTTCTTCATAACTTCTGAACGCAATGACTGATTGTGATTATATTCAATAGTGATCAACCAGGGTTGGTAGCCCATCGAATGCAATTTGTTGCGAGAAAATAGGTTAAGAATTAATATATGAAAAAGTGGCTAATGTTTTTCGGTTTTCGTGTGCACACACACACATACACATGGACAGACACACATTTGTTCAGCTCGACGAGCAGAGCCGATTGGTATATAAAATCATGGGTCTCCGCGACTTCTATAAAAAATGCGATTATGGAGTGTGTCTGAGAGTAACATAAACCCAGGCTTCAACCCTGCACTTAGGATGCACAAATGTGACCTACATTGCAGCTGATTCTGTTGCTATGTCCATTATATTATTCCCCATCATCCAGCAGCGTGCGTGGAGGCTGCGCGCGACATAATATTCATGCGTTTTGTGTTAGGATTAATTTCTAACATTGAGATTAGAATTTAAGTCAAATAAATGTTAAATGTCAATAAATGTAGTAATAAGAGGATTGTCTAATTAACGTCGCGTGTGATTATTTGTACTCGAAAGAATAGTTTTTGGGGCTTGTGCTACCGAAACTACGACAGGCAATAGTGTTTCGGGAAAATATTTAAATAAACAAATTTGCCACCCCTACGAGTATTGGAGATCAGGAAAGTGCTATTGAAGGCCAAAGAAAAGATTTAGTTCCCCAACAGAGTGAATTGATAGCCTTTCAGTAATAAAAACTTTGTTGAGCGAGAAAGGCGAAAAAAATAATATCGCTATCTATTCCCAAGTAGTTAATATCAAAAATGAATTCCAATTTCAAATACAGATTTGTGAAAATTGTACCTAGAATCCCTGTTGTTCAGCATTTTGTTTGCGCTCATGAACCCAGGTTAAAAAGTTTATTTCATTATGAAAATTAGTTTAAGAATTTCCGAATAATCGACTTGTACTTATATTCACCGTATTAATTAAAAGTTAATTTAGAAATTTCAAACACAAAAATTACACAGATCAAAGCTGCATGAACTCAAAGAAAATCTGCAATATAAATGCACACTTGGTTTTCCATTCATTATTGGATTCTCAACTAGCCTATCCGCCAACCTGAACCGATATAGAATCTGCATGTCGATAAGGCCATCAATTGATTGCATTTCAAAGGGCTCATCGTCCGTGCACGGTTTTCGCAATGCAAATAGCAATAACCAGTTATCCTAACTTTATCATTTCAGACCGTGTACCACAAAATCAACTACGTCGCACCGAACTCCGCCCTCAAAGTGGCTACTTTCGCCGCTGCTCCGGCCCATTACGAGTACGGTCCAGCTGTTGCCCCAACACTGACTAAGGTAATTCTTCTGGTTATTGAAATTTAGGGGTATGCGGTGTTTCGTTCGAGTTGGATTGTAGAGACTCGAAACGAAAAGCCAAAGTGAAACAAAAATTAAATGTCTGCTTTAGATAATTTTATAAAGCTACGAAAATGAAATTACTTCTTATTATGGATAAGTTCATGCCTTGGATACGAATTATTCATTTCAGCACATTATTTGAACAACTTGGGAAATGATTCTTATTCATTTTTTACTACAAACATCAAAGCGATCTAACGTTTTTGATTGTCTTAATTGTCTTAACTTTCTTATCAGCATTACAAGATAAATATCTCACACCCTTATTCAAATTGGAACTGCCTGCGAAATGCAACTCGATTCAATTTAATTTTGAATGCATGTCCCCTTCTCTGCTCATACAGTCGCTGCAGTACAACTACGCGGCGGCCGTCCCCCAGTACCAATACGCACACTTTCCGCAGACGATTCAGGTCTACCAGCATCATCATCACGCACCGGGAGCCACAGCAACAATTATCACGAACGATGCCGGCCATGTTCAGTACTTGCACCATCCCCAGCAGCAGCACCAACAACATCAACAGGCTGCCACGATCTACACGGCGCATCAACCGGCGGCCGCTGTCCATTACACGCTGACTCAACCTGCGGTGCAACACAATTATCAGCACCAAGCAGTGGTCGGCCAACAAGCTCAGGCCGGAACTATCCACTACCATCATGCGCAGCAGCAGCAGCAGCAGCCCCACCAGACGACCTTTGTCGGAGTGCAACCTGCGGTTCCGGTCGTCCATCAGGCGCCGATTGCCGCCATCAATCAGGTGCACCAGGCTAATCAGGTCATCGCGACTCAGGCACAACTGGTCAAGGTAAGCGTTCCTTGTCCAATGAATACAGCGGTTGTTGGTCCAGACTGGATTCTGTTTTTGATTTGATCAATTCAATTTTGCTCGGCTATTGCATGCATGTATGTTGAAGCAAAATGGGCCGATGAAATTTGTTCCATTATTTCGAAATAATATGATTATGCGAGCGTTCATGGCAAATAGAACGATTACGCTTTAGAATTTCGGAAATACTTATCGACGTGCTTTTCGTAAACCTTAGAGTAATTTGCAAAATAAAATGGCTAATATTTTTGAATATTGTTTGCGATCTACCTATATGAGTGTTCAACAAAAGGCAAAGATTTTAACCGATACGAATTGTTTAAATATTAGTTTCTTAGTGTAATAGTATAGCGCCAAAAATAAATATGATAACACATGTCAATGATGTTTTGATAATATTCCTATGGGAAATATTCATAGCATTTCTTTATAATATCTTCCACAGTATCCAGCTTCGCCAATCTATGCCACCGGATTGCAAAACCAGCTGTATCAGCATCAATCGGCCAATTATGGTAAGTAATTCCATTCTGTAGTAGAACAAAAGCACCCAATATTGACCAAAAACTATAACAAACCGGCAATCACCATGTTTTCATTTGTATCCTGCACTATTGTTACACTGATACAGTCCAGGAAGAGTTGATTAAAACTCCTGAAGAAATTTACCCAAATTCAAGAAAAAATCACAAAATTATAGCGTAGTTTTCTGTTCTTGGCTGATTCGGCTTTGGGGAAGAATTAATTTTGCAAAACTCCTGAAAGAGCCATCAAAAACAACCATCAAAAAATACATGGGAGCTAGCGCAACTTAACTACAAACACTGAAACTTGTTCGGCGAACCTTGACCTCGCCCCAACAGCTCAAACCAAAATCAAGCAATCGAAACAGTTTCTTGGGGACGGAGTCATTGTTGGTCCAACGTGTTTGAGCATGTTTACTTTACATTAGAATTCTGTGGGTAAAATCCTTGGTGAGCAGAAGAAATGCACTGCTTACAACTGGCAAAAAGCGTATCGTTCACGACATTTCAAATTTTTTTGAGCAAGCTGATAAAGTGGTTATTCCGCTGTAATTACTCACCTCAGCTTTTGAACAGGGAACAAGTAGTACGACTTCCAGCTTAAAGGGAATATCTTAGTACGGAACGGGAGATTAAAAATGTATGCTCATGATTCCAGAAGCGCAACGTTTTAGCAATGCTGGCGTAGTTCCGTATGGTCCTGTATAAAAAAAACCCTGATTAATCTACCTAGAGGTGCCTTTCTCGTTTGTTAAAATGGGTTAAGAAATATAATACACTAATGAGTGGATAGATCCTATTTTCCATATTTGTTCGTATGTATTATAAAATTTCTCGCCGAAAGCAACTTGTTGCAAGCAAATCAGATGAGCATAAGAGTCAAAAAAGTGATTTTGTATTGTGGGGTTGAAATTAGTATTTTGGCCATAATTTCTGATCCCATAGTCCGATCCGATTCAATTTTCAATAGGAAACAATGGGACCAGTATTCCCGTCGAATGCAACTTGCGAATAAATCGGTTAAGGGTAGGTACAAAAAAATTAGCTAGAGTTTTGCGTACACACACACAGACATCACCTCAATTCGTCGAACTGAAACGATTGGTATATAACACTATGGGTCTCCGGGCCTCCGATAAAAAGTTTGTTTTCTTAGCGAATATATAGCCTTTACTCGCACTAAGGCAAAAATCCGCTTACTAATTGCTTTCATTACGTCATTTGCGCTAATATGAAGGATGTTGAAATTCAAACGAGTATCACGAACTGCGTCGTGTGTTTGTAATCAATGACTTTTCATTTCTCAAAAAATGTATCTCCTAATGGAAATATTATTTAAAATTGAGAGGATAAATTTCTTGACTATAGATTTCGAAAGATGCCAAAAATTATTTTTCAAGTTCATCGATATTTTAGATTAACGCTTTCTGAAATTTGTGACGGAACAAAAAATACAAGTCAAGTAATTTTCGGCAAGGGACGACTCAACCCAATATTGAAGAATTCTGAGATACCGTTTGTCCGTCTTATACGGAATTTCTGTAATATGTTGATTTTTAATGCATATTAATACCAAACTTGAAACAATCGCAGACAAAAAGCTGCGCATGTCTCCAGTTTTTTTTATTCCCGATATCAAAGATATAAGTCTGCCCATTCGTAAATTACTCATATTTTTCTTAACAGTGTTTTTTTTACTTAATTTCAAGAAATCCACTATTGCAAGAGTATTATGCGTATTATTAATCTTAAAATTTGCACTAAATTTTGCATAGTGTATGAGATTTTGACGTAGGGCTACGTCTGTTTTCTCTATTCCGGGGGCACACTTTGCAAATGCGCAAATCGAAGTGTGTCATAAAAATATGATAGGCTTTGAACATTAATATCTCAGTCGTTTCTCGAGGGATTCTCAATTTGTTTAACAAATTCGCTCAAGAAAAAATCAAAAATATTGATTTTCAATTGTCAATAATCGAAAACTGCTAAAAATTCAAAAGTAGGTAAACTAATCAATCCCGTTCTTGCATCGGAAGCGCAGACATTATAATCAAGCAACTTGCGGGTTTTGGGTACGATCATCACTTGTCATAAGACGAGTTTGTACAATCCCATTGAATTCCACTACTTAATTGTATCTTGACAGATACGTATTTCGACCTGAACAGTAAGGCCGTCTTCAGTGTCTCGTACTTGACTCGAATTGATCATCATCAATATCAGGTATCAGAACGTCGGCTCAGGAGGCACGTTCCTTTCAATTTGGGCCATCGCCTTCACTGGCCTTTCTCATCATTTACCTGACGGAAAAGGAAGTGAAAATGGGAAAGGAAGAGGAAGTGAAGTTGGAAAGGAGAATGGAACCATTTATAGGAAAGCCAATTATGTAGACTTATACGCATTCAGCTAGGGACTAAAGAGAGGTATCACAAAAACATAGAGAACGTAACAATGGACGAACGTCAAAGACGAAACACAGAGTGCACTGTGAAAAACACATAATGCGAATCCATATAGGTGACAAACACAAAGTACATTGTAAAAAAAACGCATAATGCGAATTCATATAGGTGAAAATTTGTTGAAAAACTAAGTCAAAAACATATTCATAATCCCATAATCCCCTTATTCAACCTCAAGTTGAGATTAAACAAGAGTAGCTGAAGCCGAACGTCAAAGACGAAACACAGAGTACACTGTGGAAAGCGCATAATGCGAATCCATATAGGTGACAATTTGTTGAAAACTAAGTAAAACACATATTCATAACCCCACTCTTATTTAACCTCACGTTGAGTTTGAACAAGAGTAGCTGAAACCGAACGTCAAGGACTAGACACAGAGTACACTGTGAAAAACGCATAATGCGAATCCATAAAGGTAACATACACAAAGCACATTGTAAAAAACGCATAATGCGAATCCATTTAGGTGACAATTTGTTGAAAAAAAAACTAAGTAAAAAAAACATTTTCATAACCCCACCCATATTCAACCTCAAGCTGAGATTAAACAAGAGTAGCTGAAGCCAAACATCAAAGACGAAACACAGATTACGCTTTGAAAAACGCATAATACGAATCCATATAGGTGACAAACACAAAGTACATTGTAAAAAAAAAACGCATAATGCGAATCCATATAGGTGAAAATTTGTTGAAAAACTAAGTCAAAAACATATTCATAATCCCATAATCCCCTTATTCAACCTCAAGTTGAGATTAAACAAGAGTAGCTGAAGCCGAATGTCAAAGACGAAACACAGAGTACACTGTGAAAAGCGCATAACGCGAATCCATATAGGTTACAATTTGTTGAAAACTAAGTAAAACACATATTCATAACCCCACTCTTATTTAACTTCACGTTGAGATTGAACAAGAGTAGCCGAAGCCGAACGTCAAGGACGAGACACAGAGTACACTGTGAAAAACGCATAATGCGAATCCATAAAGGTAACATACACAAAGTACATTGTAAAAAAACGCATAATGCGAATCCATATAGGTGACAATTTGTTGAAAAAAAACTAAGTAAAAAAAAACATTTTCATAACCCCACCCTTATTCAACCTCAAGTTGAGATTAAACAAGAGTAGCTGAAGCCAAACATCAAAGACGAAACACAGATTACACTACACAGAAAGCCGAACGTCAAAGACGAAACACAGAGTACACTGTGAAAAGCGCATAATGCGAATCCATATAGGTAACATACACAAAGCACATTGTAAAAAACGCATAATGCGAATCCATATAGGTGACAATTTGTTGTAAACTAATTAAAACACATATTCATAACCCTACTCTTATTTAACCTCAAGATGAGGTTGAATAAGAGTAGCCGATTATCTCGGAGAAGTAAAAAGTCAACTACGCCATAGCTCCGGTTAGCGCAGCGAGGGCTAAAATACTGTGAAGGGGGCCCTGATGCTTCACAGGCTCCGTTTGCGGTTAGGTTATCAAACCCCCCTTACCATTCATTCGTAGGCACGGTAAGCATAAAGCCGCATCACACCGAAAATTAGGGGTCACCTGTATGGTGGACTTTTACCACTGGAACAGGCAATCCGTAATGTTATTCTTAGCCAGATAACCAGCTGCCGACACCACACGGCTATCTAGGCTGTTCGTGGAGAGAAGTTGACATTGACGTCAACTCTCAATGTGGCCGAACAGCCGAACAGTAAGGCCGTCCTCAGTGTCTCGTACTTGACTCGAATTGATCAAGTCGAGTCAAGTACGAGACACTGAAGACGGCCTTACTGTTGAGGTCGAAATACGTATCTGTCAAGATACAATTAAGTAGTGGAATTCAATGGGATTGTAAAAACTCGTCTTATGACAAGTGAAGACATTCCACTAAAAAGCTCAAAATAATTTTCTTAATACAATCAACAGTTTGAGCGAGATTTCGCGGGAAGAGGACACAACAGCGCAGCAATGAGGCGCTGGGAGCGGTCGTAATGGAGTAGCATCAGCATCGGTGCTGGTCATCGAGATGCATCAACGATGGCGTCCGTTTAAAATGAAGCTTGATGATTGTATGACGTTTGCCAGAATGATTTTTGCCAGAAAACCATTTGTCAGAATGGACCATATGCCAGAAAGCCATTCCCCAGAATAAACCATTTGCCAGAATGTAATTCGCCAGAATATAATTTGCCAGAATCTACCTATTCCCAGAAATAGTAAAACTGGAAATTCCGATTATTATTGATGGGTACAGAACAGAAAAAGAATTATATAAAGAAGGTCATTTTGCATTATTTACTAATAAAGGGTTTTCGGTAAGGGTATGCGATAACAACATTTTTCCTGACGAAACGAAACGAAACGAAATTAGAAATGCTACTGTTGGATCGGAACGAAACGAAACGAAATTCAAATTTTCTTCCGAAACTTCGAAACGAAACGAAATCAGGGTCCATTTGATTCGAAATTTTTCGAAACGAAACGAAATTTAATTTTTTTCCGCGGAATTTTTATTAAATAGTTTTTTTTTATCATTATATAGATAATGCAAAAAACGAATAAAAAAAAAATCCGCCTGGAAAATAATTTTGTTTAATATTTCTAGAGTCAAATAAGGTCGATACAACTATATAAAAAAATGTGCCCTCCTTAGAACATTTTTCGCTAAAATAAAATTTTGATGCGACAACAAACAAAAATCGGAAAATTATAATTATATTAATTCAAAACATTCTTTAACAAATCCGAGGAGGCTTTTGATTTTTTTTCGTTTTAAAATTTATTTTTTACTATTCCCTCCCCCCTGACCTTTCCGGCATCAGTAGGGCATAATTTTTATTAAATGTAACGGCCTTAGAGCAAAATCAGCAAGACTCATTTTGAATATGAATCTGAAACATTTATTTGCCCAGCAGCTGTTTTAGATTCAGACACCAGTCAACTGTCAAAAATTTAAAACTGGCAAAACGCTCAGTTCTATTTTCTGCAGAATTGAACCACCAATGAATCACTAGTTTCAAATATTTTGATTTATGAATGCGTCATTTTATCTACGGATCAATCCACTTTGCAATTACAGGGCCTTTTTGAGAGCAACATAATGATTTCATTTAATTGAAAATTTTAAAAATATGTGTTGGGGAAACAAGCGAGTTCGTTCTATTTTGCTCCAGATTCAAAGTAGAATAGTGATCGAAAATTTGAAATGAAACTGAATCACTACTGATGATTAATTATTTTAGAGCGTCTTAGGGGAAATGCTACAAGGTTAAAAGACTATTATTCTTCCATTTACTTCCACTATTAACTTTTTTATGTATCAACAATCAGATACGCATTTCGTTTCCTACTTGGAAACTTCTTCAGTGTTTGTTATCGACTATAACAAACACTGAAGAAGTTTCCAAGTAGGAAACGAAATGCGTATCTGATTGTTGATACATAAAAAAGTTAATAGTGGAAGTAAATGGAAGAATAATAGTCTTTTAACCTTGAATCACTACTGATTTCATTCTACATAAAAGTTACCCAAATGCCATAGGGAAAATATGACTTAATTTTACAAAAGGACATAGGTAAGTAACAGATCATTTTGGATCTATTCACCATTTTCAAAAGTATGCCCCTCATCATAAACAACATGAATTGAATTGAATTATCTTTATTTACGAGATTTTCGGCCCTAGGCCGGTTCATCTCGACCATAAACAACGTGAAAATATTCATCGCTTAATATCGCTCAATATTACCAACAGATTTCATATTGATTAGATCTGTTCACCATTTAGAAAAGAATTACAGATTCAAAGTGCCACCCCTCCATTTCAATTAACATCTTAAATAAAATCCCCAGGTAAATTTTCGACCAAATTCAAGAAGATTTATTGAATCTGTAAAACTTTCCAAAAATGGTCTTTCCAACAGATCTAAGCAGTATGAAAGCTGTTGATTGCAATACCAAACTGGACTTTTTTTTTAATTTTCTAAGGTCTGTTGGAAATATTACTTTTTTAATTTAAAGTAATTTTTTTACGTTGTGAGTTTTTATGGTGAGGGGCATTTTTCATCCATCACTTTTTTTATGGAGTTAGCCTTGGAAGATAAACGAAAATCGTGACTACTAGATGAAAACCTTTTTTTCGTTTCATCACTTTTTCACAAATTCTTTAGTGCGCTGCGGTGAGAGTTGAACCTTAACAATAATATCCGTGAGATGCGCTGACTCTAGCAACACTTTTACGCTATCTGCATGTAGGGTAGGCATTAGCTTACAGTGGCCAAACGTCTCGGATTATGTGGAACAGTGGAACAGTTTACTTGCCTCGCATTTCCTGGTACCTCGGAAAAGGTTCCGAATTCCATGATGAATCTGTAAAGCCGTTATTTCTACAGCTCAGCAAATTTATTTATTATTTATTTATTTATCATCAGACTAAGGCCGGAGTGGCCTGTGCTGCACATAAAAGACTTCTCCATTCAGCTCGGTCCATGGCTGCACTTCGCCAACCACGCAGTCTGCGGAGGGTCCGCAAGTCGTCCTCCACCTGATCGATCCACCTTGCCCGCTGTGCACCTCGCCTTCTTGTTCCCGTCGGATCGTTGTCGAGAACCATTTTCACCGGATTACTGTCCGATATTCTGGCTACGTGCCCGGCCCACCGCAGTCTTCCGATTTTCGCGGTGTGAACGATGGATGGTTCTCCCAACAGCTGATGCAACTCGTGGTTCATTCGCCTCCTCCACGTACCGTCCGCCATCTACACCCCACCATAGATGGTACGCAACACTTTCCTTTCGAAAACTCCCAGTGCGCGTTGGTCCTCCACGAGCATCGTTCAGGTCTCGTGTCCGTAGAGAACTACCGGTCTTATAAGCGTTTTGTAGATAGTCAGTTTGGTACGGCGGCGAACTCTATTCGATCGGAGCGTCTTGCGGAGTCCAAAGTACGTACGATTTCCAGCCACTATGCGTCTCCGAATTTCTCTGCTGGTATCGTTATCGGCGGTCACCAGTGAGTCCAAGTACACGAATTCTTCAACCACCTCGATTTCGTCACCACCGATAGAAACTCGTGGTGGGTGGCTTACATTGACCTCTCTTGAGCCTCTTCCTATCATGTACTTCGTCTTCGACGTGTTGATGACTAGTCCAATCCTACAGGTTGGACTCGATTATCCGGAGTATCAATTTTATTTTCACTAAGGATAATCGAATCACCATAAAAAATTAAATCTGCAATTAAAAACCTATGTTTTATTTTACTTGCAGTGGTGTAGTCAGATATTATTTAAAAAAAACTCTGAATAATCCTGCCTGCGGCATCGGTGAATTTCTGGTGTATTATAAAAAAATAGTATTTTTGCCATAACTTTTGAGTCCATAGTCCGATTCAGCCTATATTCAATATGAAATGATAAGACAGGATTTCCATTTGAATGCAACTTGTTGTTTGAGAATACATGCAAGAAAAAAAAATTGCTAACTATTTATAAGATTTTGAACATTACTTCATGTACTTTGGCCATAACTTATTTTATTCCAACAACTCAACGCAGACATTTACGAACATTGCTAAATATTAACTAAATATTAACTGTTAAAAGCAGCAGCACGTCCAAACTAACAACAAACTGCCATACGGAAAACGCACCGCACCGTCACGATAATGACAGAAAATCGGTACGATTTTAAAGCATTTGTATAATCTGGATCTGAAGGATCTAGAAAATATGAGAAAATTATAGATTTCCATGATACACGGAATCAAAATTATTACAAATTATTTTTACTTCACTGAACAATATTATTTGAATTACCAAATATGCATTACATTTTATACTTGAACACTTTTAACAAAACATCGAAAAAATTTTCAAGCGGAAAGCTAAATGCGTTTCTTTTGAAGATACAGAATTGTATTTCGTAGTGAGATTTAGTGAAAGAATTTATATGTATAAAATATTGAGTGGAATTTGATTGGCTTCATTTTGCGGCGCAGCCGAATTTTTTTTATGATATGGAAATTGGAATTATTTAAAATGAATTTCGAAATTCCGCAAAATTCCGCGAAATTCCGTTAAATTTCGTTAAAAGAATGATTTTTCTGTCGAAATTTTTGAAATTTTACGATACGAAACGAAATCAATAAATCAGATTTCGCCATACTAAAATTCCGCGGAATTCCGCGGAATTTCGTTTCGAATGCCCTAAAACGAAATTTTTCGAAATACCGCATATGCTTAGTTTTCGGTATACATAATTAATTTTCATAAAATGAATTATTTAACATATTAGACAACGTTCAGAAAGATACTATTTATCGAAAAAATACATTTACATTTATCTAATACCAAACAAACTGTTTAAGAATGGATATCATATTTATTCCGCTCATTCCAGACGCAGACTTCATTTGATTGAATCATATCTACACTTGGATAATATCACTTTAAGTCTTACTAGACAGCTATTTGCCCTCATTGAAGAAGTTGTAGTAGGCAAAATGTCTACTTCTAAAGAAGGAATCATATCCACAATTGCCATATTCAAACATGGGCACGGACAAACACCTAGGGATAACAACTACCGTTGCCTTAATCAGAGCAAGTGCATTCTTTAAAAAAATGAATCATATCCACCATTGCTTCAGTCCTGGGAAACGCCTATTTTGAAAGAAGGGATCACATTCACCATTGCCATAATCCGGACAAGCGCCTACTTTTAAAAAAGGAATTACATCCACCCTTGCCTTGATCCGACCAAGCACTTGCACCTTTGAAAGAAGGAGTGACATCCACTATCCCTTAACCCTGACAAGCGCCTACTTTTAAAGAAGGGATCACATCCACCATTGCTTCATTTGTGGCAATCGCCTATTTTAAAAGAAGGGATCACATCCACCATTGCCTTAATCCGGGCAAGTGTCTACTTTTAAAGAAGGAGTCACATCAACCATTTCCTTAATCTGAACAAGCGCTTTCTTTTGAAGAAGGGATTATATTCGATATTGCATTGCTTTAGTCGTGGCAAACGCCCATTTTTAAAGAAGAGATCACATCCCCCATTGCGTTAATCCGGGCAAGCGCCTACATTTAAAGAAGGGATCATACTTACCTTACATTAATCCGGGCAATCGCCTTGTTTTAATGAAGGGATCATACCCACCATTGCTTCAATCCTGGCAAACGTCTATTTCTAACGAAGGGATCACATCCAATGGCAAATAGGAGATGACTAATTCTGGGGAGTGGTGCAGTCTGGCGTACGGATTTCTGGGGGATAGTCCATAGTCCATTCTGGTAATAGATGTCTCAGGAAGGGAATTTGTGTTAGTGGGTTGGGTAAATAATAGGGAACTCTGTTCGACAATATAGAGTGTTATGAAAACAAATATGTTTCTTCTATTGCATTAGAAATGTTACCTATCCTTCGTCTCTTGTCAGCTTTTCCCGTTTTTCTAAAGTTTGATCACCGAACCTATCAACATTTTCTCAGATAATGGCCTCTCAGTCTTCCCGTAACTTCCCAATACCAGCAGCCGAATTCCGGTAAAAAATCTCTTGTAAGAAAAGATATTTTTGAAGAGATTTTCAAAATTTTCTCATTCAGGAATTCCGAAGAAAGTGTGGAAGAAATTTTCTTCCAATTCTGTGTGGGAGAAATTCGATAAGAGATTTTTCTGGGATGAAATTTGACGGTATAATTAAGTCTTCACTTCCTATAATGAGTGTAAAATAATGTGGAAAATGTTCTCGGTTCCCTGGGCATGCATAACATATATTTAAGTCGCTTCGCCCGGATAAAAAGGTACCATAGGATCAACTGTGTAAACAATTGAATCACCATATGGTCTACGGTATACAATAGGATTTATTGTTACTTGATGGTTGCACATACTGTAACAACAACGTGGATATAATACGTCAACATAGTTCTCTAATGTAACAATACTTGCATTTTTTTTTTGGAACATTTTAGTAAATAAGTTTAAATCATTGATAACTTGGAAACTTTGTTCAAATTGCACATTAGCAATATAACAATATTTACCCCATTTCGTCAAATATGCCTTATTTTTCTTTAAATTCCATTGTTGAACGGTAAAGCCGTCATATGTAATTACCCGAGCAGCACAAGTCAGACAAAAATGATTGCAGCAACTTGTTAGTGACCAAATCTGGTCACTTAAGACTTGCAGTAGCCTATATGCAGGGCTGTTACAGCAGTCGCGGATTTCGCGGATTTGTCGGGGATTTACCCTTCCAGTCGCGAAAGTCGCGGTTCCGTCAAACATTGTCGCGAAAATCGCGGATTTATAACTACACTCTCGCGAAAATCGGGATATCCTCAATCTTATTTTAGAATAAATTCAACAGGTCGATTATTTGGGCGTTTGCAGAATAAGCAATCCGTCAAAGATACAAACACATGGTATTCGAATAACCTTTCAATAATCGTATGGATGTTGGTTTAAGTGGACACATAGAAAGTCTGACGAATTGCTTTTATAGATTACTGAAATGCCGAGAATTATTTATTTTATTGTTTAGAACTTTTGCACCACTAATTTCGGAATTACAATCATGATTACTTGCGCTGCATAGAGGGTCTTTATTTATGTGTTTCTGATTTATAATATTAGGTTCAACACCAATGAGAAAAGGAATCAGAAGGATTCCTTTCGCGAGCCAACCTTTGGTTCCGCCAATAGCAAGGTATATATAATAGCAATTTAAATTAAGAGGAAGGCTGGACCAAAAGGGCCGCCTTGTGAGCCAACCAAGGGCTTCGCCAGTTATTTTGAATTAAAATTGTCACATTAAAATTATTGTAAGGATTCGGTAGAGAAAAAACACAAAAACACTAATAAAATAGACAAAAAATGCCATGATAGGGTTCCCGCGGTTCCGGCTTCTCCGTGGAGACTAGAATCCTGGGATTCCTGCCGCTTTGTATGACTCCTTACCCTAGGGTGGTGGGAACCTGGTTCATCTGCATCCTCGAGTGTCTCGCAGTTTTAATCTATTCTTTGCGCGCTGTTCTCCGGTGGTGCGTTAGGTTGCTGCTGAAGGATTGAGGTTCAGGTTGGGAATGCCACGTGTTGGTCCCATCGAAGGGAAAGTGGTTACCCCCAATACATTTTCCAAATCAATATCTTCCACATAACGTACATACTTAAACACATATGAGTTTTCATAACATTGTAAATTAACGTCCAAGTCGGGTGGTTTAATCCCCGGAATAGGCAATTACCTTTGATTGAACTGAACTTTTTATAGTTTTTTTTCAGCTCCATGTGTTTTTGTTTCATTACCTGTGCTTCAAAATTCCTCGCTATTCTTATAACCATTGAGAGATTATTCGTGATTACTTAGTTGCAACAAACTGTCTGACTGAACTTGAGCCTTAAGACTCCAAAACCCAAGTAACATTTTAAGTTTTATTCCGCTCTAAGAATGGTTTTCAAGATGAATCAATAAAACCGAGTAATACACGGCAACCTTCTAATGACCACTTTAAGAGTAAGATATTGCCAAGTGGCCCTCTCCAGATAACCACTATAAACCTTTTATAAGAGCATTTAGAAACCCTTTTTAACCACCCACAAAAAAGGGAATTTGGCTGCGGCAGCTGTCAAAATGTTGCATTAAAAAAAGAGAAACAAATCTTTGCAGAAAAATAATAACAAAATGGATTGTTGATGAAAGATATGATCATGAAACAAAATAATATTTTATTTCATGTTGTTTTTTCGATTCAGTACCATTGAAAAGAAGTGCGCTTCTGATTTTATGTTTAAATGTTGTGAAAAAAATAAGGTTGAACACCACGCGCCGGCCATATAACGTAGTTCAGGGAAATAAATCGAAAATATTGAATACCACAACATCTAGGATGTCCACTAAATGGATTAGTACTTTTGCCAAATTATTATTAAATAAAATTATTTATCAGAAAAAGTATGATAAGGTACCCCGGGGCAAGTGAAAATACGGGGTAAGTGGGTACTATGGCTGCCGATAAATCGGTGAACGTTTTTAATGATAACAATGTTCTAGAAAGATGAAGCAGAATTATCGACGAATTCGCCTGACACAAAAAAAAAATGGAATCAAAACCATTTGAGGCACCATACTAATGGTATTGTTTAATCATGACTTTAAACTACCGGCAAAATCTATTACTTTTATTTTAATTTAATGGATTTCCAACAAAATAGTCGTTTCTAAATTCATCATTATTGTGGAAAGTGAATATTTTGAGCAATTAAATAATTGTGTGACATTGAAAATGATTTAAAAGTTTTGATTAAAGCCAAAATCTGCAATTTTCACTTGCCCTTAAGTTTTAACATACATGGGGCAAGTGGGACATATTTGAAAAACATTTTCGATAGAGCCATTTTACCTGTTTTAGATTGTTTTCTAGTGAAAAATAACTTCGACACTCATATATCATATGGATCTGAATCAAATGCAGTTGATATCGTTGGTTTCGTTGTTAAGAAGTAGTGTACAGTTGATTTACCGAATGTGTATTTTTCTTCTCTGGAAATTATCTTCCTCATGGAAAAGAGCAATGGTTATAACTATGCGAAATTTTCCGTTTAAAGTGCAAACAATCTATTTATTCTACAATAGATCAACAGGTTTTGTCTTGTGTTTTGTTATTTTAAAACATCGCATCAGATTAACAGATTTTCAGATAAATAAAGTGCTTAAGACATAAATTGGCCATTTCGTTCTATTACAAATTTGCAACACTGCGCATCGCCTGAATAAAAACGTTTCTTTTGAAATTCTAATTTATGTAATAATTTGTGTTCTGAACAGAGAAACATTCATTCGATAAGTAAACAAAGATTTGCTCATCTCCTCCATCTAACACATTTGGTAAGAAAGTAAGCCAATGGAAAGCCAGACAATAGCCAATTAAACAGTAAACCGGTTGTTGTCTTGTGTTTATATCTACTGACATTGAACTCCTTTTCTTTTTGCAAAAAAATATAAGTCTGACAAGCAATAAACCTCCATCCATGATCTAAAATGCTACGACTGTACGACTGAACATGTCTACATTCTTCATATTAGTTTCGTTCGACAGTATAAAGCAGAATAGGTCCCACTTGCCCCGTTTGAAGGGGTACAGGTAAATTTATTTATGTCACTGCCAATATTTTTGTAACTGAATAAATGGCTTACAACACGTCTACACTTCTACAACGGAAGCATATAATGATGTATCCGCGGTTAATGTCCTGAAATACCCTGTTTTCTAAGTATGCGTTAATGATTTTGCTGAACTAGCGTTTTTTTAGGTCCCACTTGCCCCGGGGTACCTTACGTGGTGAAAATGCCGTTAAATCATTAATTTCAGTGATACATTTCTCTGAATGCGAAATGCTTTTCCGTTTTCAATGTGGCCATCATGGAATTTGATCAAAAAAATTTGCTTTTATAAAACACCGTCATAAACTCTTCGTAATACAAACATTTTTATGGGGGTAATTCATTTGACCACATTCTGACCAAAAATTGTAGCTTTATTCGAGCGTTGAAAGTTGGATTTATTACGCTCTTTATCACTACCATAGATCTGTTCATATGGTCAATAGGCATCTATTTCCGCTTACTTCGATATAGATTCATTAACTCTTACGTACTCAGTTAATCTTGGGCCAATTACTAAAAGGCGCACTGAAGTTTAGTACCCTCAGGTCATGAAGCCTATCTACGGTCTCTTTTGGTATCTCTAGTGCATGTTTGGTTCTCTTCCGGCCAAGGAACAAAGTGTCGAGTCTGCCGTGTTATATAAGCTTAGCAATTCATTAGCTTAGCATCCATTATCTCATACGTAGTGGTAATGACATCATTTTTCAAATCGTGAACATTATCCATGTTTTTAAAATTCGTAGGTCTTAGAACCGTTCTTTTTCGCCTCTGGTAGCATTTCGCCTGAGTGCTTTTAAATCAGATTCGTCAGGCTTTGTTCGGGCCTCTGCAGAGCTATGTTGCTTGCTTTTGAAGAAATTGGTCTTATTTTTTCCTAACTGGCGGATTGATGGAAGTACAAAATCCAATGACTGATCAATAAATAGCCTGACGGATTATTGATGCGTCCATGCCCTTGTAAAACGATGGCAGAGATTAGAAAAAAAACTATATAGCGCACTAAAAAGTATAATTCAAATATAACCCTTGATCTAACTGGTATTTACCTATGACAACAGACTGTCATCTGCCCAACAAACTTATAACTAAATGGATCTATACAACATCGATTAGAATGAAGGGTTTCCCGGAAACATTAAAAATTGAATTTCTTTCGGGCATAGTTCAACACTGCACATATATTTTCTGAGGCTCGTGGTATGGTTGAAGCGTTAACTATGCAGTTTTGGGTATTACATAAATTAGCGAATGTTCTTTCATTTTCTTTTCTATCGACGAATATGCCAATAGATTAGAAGCAAAAATATTGATATTTCGCATTTAAAAAACGTGTTTTAAAGTAAGAAACTATATTTTTGTTTGTCGCGGATTTGTTTCTACAGTCGCGAATTTCAATTTGCCAGTCGCGGATTTCGCGGATTGGAATTCAACTAGTTTGTAACAGCCCTGTATATGGAACATGTGTGCTGCTAGGGTAAGAAATCCAATATCGTTTCACTATAAAAATACAATTCAATCAAATGAAATTTAAACGGATTTCTTTGGATATTTCAACAATATATTCATGATACACTATATTGTTTTACAAAAAAAAGTGTCTGAAAATTTTTCAGATTTTGTATAGTTACGATACTGAACAACCCGTACATTCTAATGCAAAAACTTTATTTACTATTCAATGAATGGTTTATAACAATACTACCCGCATAAAAAAAAAAACAGTAAAATAACAATACAATTTATTGTAACACTACTATTAATAACATTAAATTGGCAATAGATTATATTGTAAATGAAACCATAAAAATACATTAGAACGCATTGTTATTAACCATTTACTCAAATGTAAATGAAGTTTTCGCAATAGAATGTACGGGTTGTTAAGTATCGTAACTATACAAAATCCAAGATTTTTCCATACATTTTTTTCGTCACACAATAGAGTGTATGATTAATATTTTGTTGAAATATCCGAACAAAACTGTTCAAAATACAATGGATTGTATTGTATTTTTATAGTAAAACAATACGACTTTTGATTTCTCAGTTGTTACAGCTTTACTGTTCAACAATGCAATTTAAATGGAAAAAATGCATATTTGGCGCTATGAAGCAAATATTGTTATATAGTTTATATGCAATGTAAAGAAACGTTTCAAAAGTTATCAATGTATGAATCTTATGTATGAAAACGTTTAAAAAACAATTGCAAGTACCAGAAAAATATATTAGCTCTTTTAGTGGAATGTATTCAACCGTCTAAGACGAATTAAGTACTCTCCATTTAATTCCACGAGTTAATTTTCGTTATCTTTGCAGATATGTATTTCGACCACAACTGTGTGGTCGAAATACGTATCTGCAAAGATAACGAAAATTAACTGGTGGAATTAAATGAAGAGTACTTAATTCGTCTTAGACGGTTGAATTGCAAGTATTTTTACATTAGAGAAAAATGTAGATGTATTGTATCCTCAGTACAATCTGTGGAACCATCAAGAAACAATGTATCCTATTGTATAGCGTACATTGTATGGTAATTCAATTGTTTACACTATTGAACTAATAGTACAATCTAAACCAGGCATCTAATGCATTTCTATTACTTCATCTACAATATAATATATAATCAATTTATTGTTTTAAATAGTAATGTTACAATAAATTGTATTGTTTTTCTATAATATTTTTTATCCGGGCGGTTCCCTTTGTTCTGCTGTCCGAAACATGTTGGGTACCGAATTGTCAAATCTCATGTATTTTACTTCATTGACATTTAGCACCCTATCCTCGCCAGCAAAAGATGTTCCGGACAGCGACAATCTTTATCTTGTAACTAAAATATCTTTTGCATGCATCCATTGTACTTAATTGCTACTCAAGGTACATACTCATGCAATGGAAAGCATGGCTTTCAATAATTAACGGTGGAAATGCTAATAGAACGCTAAGTTAAAAAAACAACCAGATGGAATGTAGAGTCATTGAGGAGAATCGTGTTTGATTGATTATTTACATTTTTTTACATTTTTTCAAGGCAAACATTCCAAAACATCCGAATTATTTAAATATAATGAGCTAAAGCTAAAGCTAAGCTAAAGCTTGCTAAGCTAAGCTAAAGCTGCTAAAAGCTGCTAAAAAGCTAAGCTAAAGCTAAGCTAAAGCTGTTAAAGCTAAGCTTAAAGCTAAAAGTAAGCTAAAGCTTTAAAGCTAAGCTAAAGCTAAGCTTAAAGCTAAGCTAAAGCTAAGCTAAGCTAAGCTAAAAGCTAAGCTAAAGCTGTTAAAGCTAAGCTAAAGTTAAGCTAAAGCTAAGCTTAAAGCTTAAAAGAAGCTAAGCTAAAGCTTTAAAGCTAAGCTAAGCTTAAAGCTAGAAGCTGCTAAAAGCTAAGCTAAAGCTGAGTAGGTGGTGAAGGCTAAGCTAAAGCTAAAGGTGCTTAAAGCTGGAAAGCTGGGAGGCTGGAACAGGAAGCCTGTTAAGCCAGTGCTGGAGCCCCAGCCTGTTAACAGGTGCTGGGGCACAGGGGGCTGCCCCAGCCCGCCTGCCTGGGAGCCTAGGCCAGCCTGGGGCTGGGCTCCCCGCTCAGCCCTGCTCAGCCCAGGTGGGTCTGCCCGGCCCAGCCCCTGGGCTCAGCTCCTGGGGCTCAGCCTGGGTGGGCTCAGCCTGGGTCAGCCACCAGCCTGGGCCCCAGCCCGGGCCAGCCTGGCCCCAGCCTGGAACCCAGAACAGCCCAGCCCGAACAGCCTGCCTCAGCCTGGCCCCAGCCCCGCCCCAGCCTGGGCCCGCCTGGCTCAGCCTGCTCAGCCTGGCTCAGCCTGGCTCAGCCTGGCTCAGCCTCAACCAGCCTGCGCCTGGGCCAGCTCACCAGCCTGCTCAGCTCGTCAGCCTGCCTCAGCCTGGGCTCAGCTGGGGCTCAGCTGCCAGCCTGGCCTCAACAGCCACCAAAGCCTGGGCTCAGCCTGCTCAGCTCAGCCAGCTTGCTCAGCCTCAGTTGCTCAGCTCAAGCCAGCTAAGCCAGCTTGCTGCAGTTGCTTAAAGCAGTCTGGAGCTGGGCTTTAAATCAGCTGAAGCTTGTTTGCCAAAGCTGTTTGTGTTTAAGCCAGGTGGCTAAAGAAGCTTGTTTAACAGTTAACAGCTGAACAGTTAACAGCTGGGCTAAGCTAAGCCAGTAAGTTTAACAGTTTGCTTCAGTGTTTAAAGGTGGTTGTTTAAAGCAGGGTGCCAGTTTAAAGCTAAGCCAGCTGAAAGTTGCTTAAAGCCCGGCCCGAACAGCTAACTCAGTTGCTGAGCTGCTTAAAGCTAAGCTAAAGCTAAGGTGGGCTAGCTGTTCAAAGCTAAGCTAACAGCTAAGTGGGTGGTGCTAAAGCCAGCTAGTAGTTGTTAAAGCCTAAAGCTAAGCAGTTTGCTGAACAGGGGCTGGGCTAGTTGTTAAAGGTGTTTAAAGCTAAGCTTTAACAGCCAAAGCTGTTTAAAGCTCGTTGTTTAAGCTTGCTTGGGTGCTGTTGTAAAGCTGGAACAGGTTTGCTTTCAAAGCTGCTTAAAGCTAAGCTAAAGCTTGCTAAGCTAAGCTAAAGCTAAGCTAAAGTTGCTTAAAGCTAAGCTGTTAACAGCTAAGCTTAAAGTTGCTTAAAGCTTTTGTTGAAAGCTAAGCTAAAGCTGTAAAGCTAAGTTGTCAAAGTTGCTAAGCCAAAGCTAAAGCTAAGCTAAAGCTTGTTAAAGCTAAGCTAAAGTTGTTTCAGTTAAAGCTAAAGCTAAGCTAAAGCTAAAGCAAATGTTAATGATTTGATATATTCGAGGAAATTGAATTTGAAATTGAATCGTTATTTTCAGACAGTTAGAAATCACAACAATGTTGCTTTTACTGCATATTTCCATCACTAGATTAAACACTATAATCCTTTTCTATCCCGTCTTTATTCAGTAATAATAAGCGACAACAAGTTTTATTTTCGATATGATGATGTTTTGAACAATCAGTAAGCTAATAGTTGTCAAAAGACATCTACTGGTAAATATATGAACTAATATTTTACTTCGCAAAGAGTTTTAGTTTTTTCTTTCTCTGGAATGCGGTATGAAGAGAAGAAAATTTTGAAAAAAGAAAGAGAATTTATAAATCTCTTTTCATAAAGAAATTTTTCAACTTTTTCTTGTACCTTTGGAATTCGGCTGCATTTTAAGTAAATTTAAAAAAAAAATGTATTTGAAAATTTGGAGAAATAGAAATTAGAAAATATGATGATAGGAAGGGATCAAAATCTGAATGTTTGAAAATATGAAAAATGATTTTATAAAATATGAATAATAATGAATATGAAAGTATGAAAAACTAAATATTATGTATTTTAGTGCAAAACGGCTACTCAGTCTAAATTTAGCTAACCGAGTATGTTATTTACCCCACGTTTCGACACGGGGATTGTGTCGAAACGTTGGGTAAATAACATACTCGTTTTACTAAATTTAGACTGAGTAGTCGTTTTTTACTAAAATACAAAATAAACAGTCATCACACATGTAGGGATTGAGACGGGTATGATAAAATAAATATAAACTGAACAAGAGGGCATATACATTGGACATGAGTGCCAGATGTGTGAGTGACAGATGAGCGGAGTTAGCCTTCAGTTTTGTGATGTATTTCGCGGGAAGAAGTAATGCTTCCGAGCTGCTGCGGATCGGGCAGCAGCTGGAGACGGCTGATTCGGATGAAGCCGTCTCCTCCGAACACGACATTGGCCAAGTCGGTTTGCTGTGACCGGTGTGACGCTCCCGATAGAATGAGCTCGGCCTTTCATGAAAGAGGAAGGTTAAAATCACCTTTTTTATTGGTGAAAAGTGCGGTGTATTGGGATTCTCACGCCCAAATGTGATGGGAAGAAAAACTGGTGCATGCAGTTGGGGCGACTACTCGAAGCTAGGGTTAAAATGAGTGAAAGGAAAAATGAGGTTGTGATTCGAAGGAAAACAAAAATGTGTTTACACAGGACGAAGCGAACATTAGTGTGTATGCGGCATGCGCCAATCGTCGCTCATCACAATAATGTTTGGTACACTCAGGAAAAAATATTTTTATAAAAGCAAAAGTGACACTCATTGAAAAAATAATTTGTTTGGATTCTATCACACTAAAAAAAAGTAAGTGAAAATGCGTTCTGTGACACTGAAAATTGTGAAAAAAAACTGAAAACAAAAATTCTATTACACTCAAAGAAATGTGAAAGTTATTATACGATGTTTGTGAAACAGAATGACAGAAATTAAGGGAATAAATTTTTCAATCAAATTATTTTTAGAGGAAGTGTTTGATATGGTAAACAATCATTCCCCCGAGAGGGTATACCTGATAGGCTTATTTCCCCGAGAGGGTAAACACGAATTCCCCCGAGAGGGTAAACTATAATTCCCCCGAGAGGGTAAACACTAATCCCCCGAGAGGGTACACAATAATTTCCCCGAGAGAGTAAACAATCATTCCCTCAGGGTATTCCTGAGATTGGTAAGCTCACTATGGCGGCATGTATGAGATCAGCGGTTGACTTGAATTCAATATTAGGTAATATTGTATAGTATATAGTAATATAGTAAGAACATGTAAACAAAGTGATGCGTGGAAAAAAAGTGTTTGATTTAAAGGCAAGATTGATGCTTTAGAACCTGGCACGCTCTATTCATGACTGCATGTTCGATATCAGAGGTTTACTTATATTCAGAGTAAACATTGAATTGCCTTGAATATTGTTCATGTTTTTTCTCTGATTTCGATGCAAGAGAATGACGTTCTAGAACCTGTTAAGCTCTATTTATGATTGCATTTCGAAATAGTGTTTATCTTAAGGTCAGTGTTACAAAATGTAAAGAAACAAAGAGTAGGAAAAAAATAGGCAAAGAGTTGTGCAGAATGTTGTTAATGATTGTTTCTGATTTTGATGCAAGATTAATGTTCTAGAGCCTGGTAAGTTCTATCCATGACTGCATTACGAGATCAGTGTTTGATTTGAGTTCAGTGTTAGAAAATGTAAACAGAGGGTAGGAAAAAGTAAGCAAAGATTTGCGAAGAATGTCGTTAATGATTGTTTTCTGATTTTGATACAAGGTTGATGTTCTAGAGCCTGGTTTTGATACAAGGTTGATGTTCTAGAGCCTGGTAAGAACTTACCAGGCTCTAGAACATCAACATTGTTTCAAAATCAGAAAACAATCATTAACGACATTCTTCACAAATCTTTGCTTACTTTTCCCTACTTATCCATGACTGCATTCGAAGATCAGTGTTTGTCTTGAGTTCGGTGTTAGAAATGTAAAGAAAGAATAGGACCAAGAAAGCAAAGAGTTGCGTAGAATGTTGTATTACTGATGATTTGTTTCTGATTTAGATGCAAGATTGATGATCCACAGCCTGGTAGGCTCTATCCATGACTGCATTCCGAGATCAGTGTTTGTCTTGAGTTCAGTGTTAGAAAATGGTAACAAAGAGTAAGTACAAGTAAGCGAAGAGTTGCGTAGAATGTTGTTAATGGTTTGGTTGGAGATTCAAATTACGTGTTTGTGTGTGAATTTTATTTGAAATTTTGAATTGCAGGTTAGTTTTGAAAGCATGATTTGAACACTTTATTTGGAGATCGGTTTGAAACTATGTAAAACTTATGTGGAATTAATGAACACTCATAGTTGAGCAAAAAAAAACTTGATGCGTTTATTTGTTATTTTATTTATTTTGTTGTGAATCTCATGAATGTCGCAGTTCTTTGTTCGGTCCAAACTTTAAAGCTCGCACTGGAAAAAAAACTCACTATACAACAGCAACTTGAATTAAATAGTAGAACAAAATAATGATAATCAAACTGTAAGAGAGTAGAACAGGCGGAAGATGTAGGGATTGAGACGGGTATGATAAAATAAATATAAACTGAACAAGAGGGCATATACATTGGACATGAGTGCCAGATGTGTGAGTGACAGATGAGCTGAGTTAGCCTTCAGTTTTGTGATGTATTTCGTGGGAAGAAGTAATGCTTCCGAGCTGCTGCGGATCGGGCAGCAGCTGGAGACGGCTGATTCGAATGAAGCCGTCTCCTCCGAACACGACAACACAATCACTAAATATTATGTAGGGGGAATGACGGCTTTGGCAGGTTTTGCTCTATTATTGTCAGGGGTTTTTTTTTATGACTGATTATGCTCAAATTTGGCCTAAACATTCTTTGCATATCGAAGAATATTGTGGCCAAATTTCATAAAATTCGGTCGACAAAAAACCTCCCTGCCAATAATAGAACAAAACCTGCCAAAGCCGTATTTTCCCCTATTTGATAAAAATAATCATGCACAGATGTAAAGCACCAAGAAAAGAAAATGTCAACATATTACAACATGACGATATGAAGACATAAATATATGAAAATATGAAAATATAAAAAAATATAATAAATACATGAACATTTGTAATAAAAATTAATATAAAAGAATGAAAACATAAACCTATGAAAAAGTCGAGTAAGTCGAGTCAGGTACGAGACACTGAAGACGACCACACAGTTGTGGTCGAAATACGTATCTGCAAAGGTATCGAAAATAATTGGTGGAATTAAATGGAGAGTACTTAACTCGTCTTAGACGGTTTAAAACATTCCACTAAAAGAGCTTCGGGGCCCTCCTTAGCCGTGCGGTAAGATGCGCGGCTACAAAGCAAGACCATGCTGAGGGTGGCTGGGTTCGATTCCCGGTGCCGGTCTAGACAATTTTCGGATTGGAAATTGTCTCGACTTCCCTGGGCATAAAAGTATCATCGTGTTAGCCTCATGATATACGAATGCAGAAATGGTAACTTGGCTTAGAAACCTCGCAGTTAATAACTGCGAGAGTGCTGAATGAACACTAAGCTGCGAGGCGGCAATGTCCCAGTGGGGGATGTAATGCCAATGAAGAAGAAGAGAGACTAAAAGAGCTTTATATATTTTTCTGATAAACATATGAATATATAACAAAATAAAGGTATGAAAATATAAAAGTAAAAAAACATGAAAATATTAATATTTGAAAATAAAAAAATATAAAAATATGAAAGTATAAATAAAAATATTAAAATATGGCAATATTCTTCTTCTTCTTATGGGCATTACATCCCCACACTGGGACAGAGCCGCCTCGCAGCTTAGTGTTCATTACGCACTTCTACAGTTATCAACTGCGAGATTTCTAAGCCAGGTTACCATTTTTGCATTCGTATATCATGAGGCTAACACGATGATACTTGTATGCCCAGAGAAGTCGAGACACCTAATCCGAAAATTGCCTAGACCGGCAGCGGGAATCGAACTCAGCCACCCTCAGCATGGTCTTGCTTTGTAGCCGCGCGTCTTACCGCACGGCTAAAGAGGGCAATATGGACTTTCCCGTGTTTTCGTCGGTCAGGGTCAGGATTTGCCTGTAGCTGGAAATGTGACCGTGGTAGATCTTACCCCGTAACACACCACGCCACGTAGATGTGTCTACCCAGCGTTCACATCCTACCGCTATTATGAGTCAGTGTGAGTTCGTTAGCAGACGATAAATGTTGAAAAACTTCAATCCGCGACTCCGTCGTTATTAAATCATAGTTGTGTTTTATTGTCAATAGTAAATATGTTTTAGAAAAAGGCATTAAGATTCGTGACATGCCCAATAAACCAGTACATGCTCCATATTCACCGTAGTGACTATTTATTGTGTGTGAATCATGATTGAGGTTTAGATCAATTTACTAAATTCAATAAATCTTACTTTCCTCGACACAGCAATCATCAATCGTCATCAAGCATTCCGCCTGTTTCACTGATCAGTCGTCATAAGCATCTGTGTATGTGTGGTAAAAGGGTGGCACATGAAAGCTCAAATACCGGACTCTAAAACCGCACTTTCCTGTCTTTTTCGTCGATCCTTACCTTTAGGTGACCCCGATACCTTGACCAACTTTGGCACAAACTCGGAAAGCCCGCAGTCAATCGGTAATGGCATAAATGGTTTCAAACATGGAAAAGGATTCGTACCTTATAACAGAAAGACCGACATTAGACCCATCGTGGAATACGGCAACGATCGCGATGAGGATCGGCTTCAGAATGGAACGGAAGAGCCGCCATGCGAGGAAGAGTTCAAACCGGACAAGAAACAAAGTGCTTTCAATAGGAATTTGTACAACTTGTGGCGAACGTATGGAGTGGCCAGTGCTTTGCTGAAAGCTTCCAACGAGCAAGCTACCAGTGATAGTAACCAAAAGAAGAACAAAAAGACCAAAGACGATAATGGCGATCGTATCCAACTGATCCATCCCCCCACGGCAGATGACAAGAAACTCAAACCCACCAAAGGGAAATCCAACGAGAGGAAATACCATTATCATTACGATCACGACCACGATCACTACCATCACTACGATCATTTCGATGATGGCAAGAATTACGGAAAGCAGTCTTACCGACGCAATACTGATTAGTGAAACACGGTAGGAATTTCTTGTTTTAGCTGTGATCATCTTGGTTTTAGGATTGAGGCAGGTAATCATGTCAAGGAATTACTGAATGATTTGTTTTTGTAGGGACTATTGAAACAATGATCAAATTTACTTCTCGAAGCTATTTTGGAGGAATAGCTCTCGGAGGGATTCCTGAAGAAATTTCTGGATAGTTAATTGAAGGATCACCGAAAAAAATGTTTTTTTTTTAATTTACAAAGAAATTCTCGTTATAATCATTATAGGTACAATATTAGCGAGACAAACTACATACCGTCATAGGGGGTGACAATGGGTCATCCCTCTCACTGAGGGTGTAGAGGACGGATAGAAAAATCGTTCAAAAAGGTCTCTTACTTTTCTTACCCTGAGATACATTCAATCTATACTACAGGCATTCCAAGTAGTTGAAACAGTGACCCATTCTCAACCCCAATTTGATTTATTATTGTCAGCCCCGACGACGGTTTATATTGAAAAATATCAGAATGAAAAGGATCACCACTTAATTCAATGAATAACACGGTGTTTGGGTCCTCAATGGAAATGTTTCCTCTTGATCGTTTCAGAATGCTAAGCTAAGGCCAGCCGATGGTGTCAACTGTAGCCTTTTTTCTCAATCTGTCCTATAACATTATGGTTTTGCAGTTTTAAACAAAAATAACATTATGTCATCTGGTATCAGTAATGCCAAGTTTAGATTGAACAAGAGAGTTGACCTACACAGTTGAATTGAACTGGCTGGCCAGAAGTTGATCATTTTCAACTATGTTTTCATTCAAGTGAATTTAATATAGGGTACAGACGTCTAGATGTTCAATCCACGTTTAAGTCGAGCTACTTGCTCAATTCACTTGCCCTGTCAGAACGTAACATATGTCTACTGTTAAGAGTGTGTCTATGAAGTGATTTTATGGCGCTTTAATGCCTCATGTTGTACGAGAGTAACACAGATTAAGTTGGAAAATCAGATCGAAAAGCAACGAAAGAAATCTAACAAGTTTCTTCGTGCATTCAAAGTTGGCATCTCTTTTAAACACCCTTCGGGCAAAAAGTGACACGGCACCGAACGGGATTTTAATTCCAGAAAGCATAATTTTCCCTGACTCTATCACTCACTCAGAAATATAAAAAATCATTCATGGTATAAAATCTAATCTTTTGTATTATTAATAAGATTTATTCATAGCTTAGCTTAAATTTTATACTATCGTAGAAATAGAATTATGCTACCGCCGATTTTTGCAAAAGTATTTTATTCAGCATATACGGTGTTGACAGTTTGCCTCATTTTTTGTTAAAATGGCTAACAGTTCAGCAACTATAAAAGTTTCATTTATTTTGGGCATATTAAATAAATATTATATTTAGAAAAAGCAATGGCAGGAGATACTATATACTATAAAATGGTAAGTACTGTTTACATATGGTCAAATCATTCGATACTTTTATTCGCTATTCTTTACTTCAAATTGAACTGTATAGGAACGCCGGAAGATGAAAAAACGGTGCCTCCGTAACCATAAGAAAATCATCCATTTTAAACGCAGGAACGCCGGAAGATGGAAAAATGGGGCCTCCGTAAACCATAAGAAAATCATCCGTTTTAAACGCAAAAGGACTACGGAAACATAAGCGACAATACTATGTGGCACGATTTTCCTAAAAAAAATGTGCTTTTCTTTGATGTCGCAGCGCAGCGGATCATGCCGAATTCAATGATATCTGCAGAGTACCAGAAAGGTGTTTGCTCGATTTATAAAAGTGTTTTCTCTAAGCTGTGATGAATATACTCATAGAAATATGCATGTAAACCCGAAATAAAGCTTTTCATAGAACAAATTTGTATTTCCACTTTTCAAATTAAGCAAAACAAACCGATTGTTCAGTGCAGAATCCATCTAATTTTTCCCACCGAACAAGGTTAAACTAATGTCGATTAAAGTCATTTTATACTATCTCCCAATATATCAAAGTTATACTATCGCAGTATAGTGGGCACCTAATCGAGTTTGGGGTCAACCAGGTGAATAGCTCATTAGCGTAACTTTAAATCTATTTAGTATAGATTTTTCTCAGAGTGCTTCTATTCATTTAGTCAGATGGCCCCGAAGAATATGGAAGCCGGAAATCCTCACCAGAACAACTACACCCAGCTCTAAGAAAAGTCTGTTCTCCGTTTTATTCTACCCTCCGGTGAGAATGGAAAACTTGAAATAGTTTTCAATTTGCAGCAGCAGCACCTTACGGTCCCGAGCTGAGTGGAAGTTATGTCTATTGCAGCACGCGATGGGCCATCTTCTTTGCCGAGCTCGTAGTAGCCATTATTCCTGGAACCCTGTACCCGCCTGTTCGGGTGGACGACATTCCACTTCTGGAAGAGAATAGATCCCGGTGCAACCGGGCGTCATGACCGGTGCGGTGCGGCACGGAGAAGGAAATGAATTCCCTAACACTTGCTGGTGGCACTTTCCAGTCCAAGGGCATGCCGAGACCGAATGTCCGTCCGATGGCCACTGACTGTACGCCGGCGATGGATGGCACTCCTCGTCATCACCATGGCCACCTTGACAGAACCGGAATGTGAAACACGAGCTGTGGAATCTCCGCCGTCTTGGAGGAAGAGAATTTTAATTATTTTTCAATTATGGGGATGTTCCTGACGTTGTTGCCTTTTGTTCAATTGGTGGGAGAATTAGATGTTGGTGCAACGAAAGGTGGAAGCAGGGAAGCTTGAGGAATTTATCTATTTGTGCAATAAATTAATCCGAATTTGAAATGATTTAGCTGGTACCATTTTCTTGAATTATAGGAGCAAAATTTGATTTACAGGATAGCATGGGGAGACATGTTTTATGAATGGTATTTGAAATAATCTGCACAGTATAGAATAAGAATATTTGGAATATTAAATTGAAATCACTCCTAGTCGATACACTTGCGCCGTGCAGTTTATTCAATCTGCTACATCAATCATGTCTTGCATCGAAGTATACCCTAATGAGTAAGGGTATGCGATAACACACTTTTTCCTAACGAAACGAAACGAAACGAAATTTAAAATGTCTATGTTGATTCGGATCGAAACGAAACGAAATATAGATTTCTTTCGAGACTTCGAAACGATACGAAATCAAGGTTCATTTAATTCGAAATTTTTCGAAACGAAACGAAATTTTAATTTTTTTTCCGCGAAATTTTTATTAAATTGGTTTCACATTATGTACGCAATTCTGATTTCACTTTTTCGAAGTCGAGTAATTGTTTTGCGACCAAACAGTAACAGAAAAGGCAATCTGTGATAGATCACCACATTCTCGCCGCATATATCATTGGCGATAAGGCAATACCCCAGCATTTGTGCCGCTTTCAAAGGAATTCATCGTGGAGCATGTGCTCCCGAATCTGATCAATTTTATATCAGTAAGTATATAAAAATAAAGAAATTGTGGGATTTTTCATATACGGATTCAAATTTCGTTTAAAACCTTAGTTCACTTAAGAATTATGTAATTATGCTGAAGCATACTTCATATTGTCTTGTCAGCGTGGTTTTACAGTATTGACTTAGTCAAAATTAGAAAATGAATGCTTAGATTTATTTTTTCATTTAGTGGGATACTTAACCCCTTTGTTACCGACAGGGTACCCGGGTACCTTTTTCGTTTTCAAGTGAAATTTTTTGAGGGTTCTGAACATCGCAGGAAATTGAAACTCCGTGACATCTTCAAACTCGGCAAAATTAAGGTTTGGGTGATATGAAAATGAAAATCCAGTAAGGTGGGGGGGGGGGCTTGGGGAGGGGCTTCTGAATATATTTACCCCGTAACGTACCGACAGGGTACCCGGGTACCCACGTTTTGGTATGACCATAACTTCGTCAGTTTTCAACCGATTTGGACGATTCTGTTTGCTATGGATTAAGAAATTCATCCTCTATCCGATCCATGTCACATAGGACCGATCCGGATTACCTGGTTACCGGAGCTCCGGATTTGCTAGACCATGTCTCAAAAATGGAGAAGTTGATCTTATAGAATTCAAATGATGATTTATGAAAGCTTTTGATTGCCCCCGGAGACGAGCCAGCCTCGGGCTGAAAGTCTCCTTAATAAAGACACAAAAAAAAGCTTTTGATTGCAGTACTCAAATTAATTCATGAAAAAAATGTTACTTAGGTCCTTTTGAAAAGTTAAGCGAGATTTCTTGTATCCTGAGTTACCAGTTTCGCAGAAAATTCGAGTATTATGACTTCCCAACGTATTAGGACCACGTGATCATATGGACTCGGAACGGACATCCCGGAATAGGTTCCCGTGGGCCCTATAGTGGCCGCAAATTCATTCTGAAGAAACCCTGGCAATATGGGTATCAAAATTCTTGGAATTGTTCCGGAAACATATTTTCCATGTAGTTGAGACCATATGATGGATACCAACCGGAATTGTCATTCTTGAACAGTTTCTCGGAGGGCCTAAAGTGACCATAAATTCATTTAGAATAAACCCTGGCAATATGAGAATTAAAATTCTTGGAATTGTTCCTGAAACATGTTATTCATGTAGTTGAGACTATAGGATGGATATGAACCGGAACGGTCATTCTGGAACAGGTTCCCGGAGGGCTCGTAGGGGCCAAAAACTTATTTAGAATAAACCCTGGCAATACGGGTATCAAAACTTATTATTTTGGAAATATGTTATCCATAAAGTTGAAACTATAGGATGGATATCAATCGGAACAGTCATCCTAGAACAAGAAAGCCCTTTAGTGGCCACAAACTCATTTAGAAGACACCCTGGCATCAAAATTCTTGGAATATTTTCGGAAACATGTTTTTCCAAATAGATGGGACTGATGTTGGGTCATCAGGCTGAATGGTTATTGGGTTATTGGGTCGAATGACAAGTGAGAAGTGAAGTGAGCAGTGAGAAGTGGAAAGAGAAAAGTGAAAAGTGAAATGAAAGAAATGAGTAGAGAGAAGAGAGAAGGGAAAAGTTACACAGTGTTGACCCGATTTTGTCACTCCCCGATTCTATCTACCTCCGATTTTATCACATTTTCGACTAGATTTTATCACGTCCCGCTTTTGTCACGTTTCGTCTGTCACGTCTGTCACCACAAAAAAATTTGAAAATTTTTATCGATCTTTTTATTTTTGTTAATTATTCAGCAAACACCAATGATACTTACAGCGCCTGTGGTTCATTATAAATCATTTCTGAGTACCTATTCCTGTCAAGAATTTTGAAGTCATTTTTACAAGAAATAACGGAAAAACAAGATAGCAAGAGTTTCTTCTGAATGAGGGGCCCCACGGAAACCTGTTTGAGAATGACCGGTCCATTGTCAAACCATCTTATGGCCTAATAACCCAAAAGATCATGCTTCCGAAACAATTTCATGAATTTTGATACCCATATTGCCAGGGTTTCTTCAAAATGAGTTTGTGGCCACTTTATGCCCTACAGGAACCTGTTTCAGGATGACCGATCCGTTGTCAAACTATCCTATGATCCAATTACTAATCAGATCATGCTTCCGAAACAATTTCATGAATTTTGATACCAATTTTTACCCAGGGTTCCTTCAAAATGATTTTGTGGCCATTTAATGCCCCACGGGAACCTGTTCCAGGATGGCCAGGATGTCAAACCATCATATGGTCCAATTACTTATCGGATCATGCTTCCGAAACAATTTCATGAATTTTGATACCCATATTGCCAGGGTTTCTTCAAAATAAGTTTGTGGCCACTTTAGGAACCTGTTTCCGGAATAACCGTTCCGGGATTTAATCATAAGATGGTCCTGTAACGTAGTTAAGTTATATTCTATAAATTTCCAACGAAGTTTATTAGTCATGACGCAAGAAATCTTCATTTGGTTGAATATATATCTTCAATTTATACACACTTTGAGACTTGACCCAGTTAATCCGGATTTCCGGTAACCAGGTAATCTGAATCGGTTCTATGTAACATGTATCGAATAGCGGGTAAGAACCTGCATCCGTAGCAACCAAAATCGTCAAAATCGGTGAAAAACAGACAATGTTATGATCATTTTAAGTCCGTGGGTACCCGGGTACCCTGTCGGTAACGTAAGGGTGTTTTTATTGTCGGTAACAAAAGGGTTAAATATGTATCCACATCTGCCAGGCGTATACGCAGATAGAGAATTGATATTACTAGACCAACATTTGAAAAGGGCGTATCAGCCAAAATTTATTCCTTCTTATTCTTCGTCTACATATATAGCATACATTTGCTCACTAGAAGAATCCTGTGCACCTTTCTAAAATGCACAAAGATATGTATTTCAGATTGAATTTCACAGACCCATAGTCTTATATACAATCAGCTCGACAAACTGAGCTATTGTCTGTGTGTCCTTGCCATATGAGAATAGTTGTTATGGTCAGTATGAGCTAAAAGCAATCATAAGTAAAGAACTTTCAAAATTTTAATGATCTTTCAACCCGTTCTCGATTTTTGTTTTGCAAATTCCATGCGAAGATCTAGAAATTCCCACAAATCTGCAATGTTCCTTACATATTGTGCAAATAGTCAAAGAAGAGCTTATTAGCTTGATTATTTGTACACATCGTAGTTGCTAAGCATGATTGGCCGAGAAACAGCAAATATGCACAGCTCACCAATTAAATAATATTCCTGGGATACAAAAAAAGTTATTCTTATTGTATACTTGCTTCGGAGTTTCATGACCAATAACGATGCTGGTCACGTGCTTATAGTTAATTTAGGATTAGGAGAGAAAAATTAGTTTAACACTCATTATTATAGGAGACCAAGGAATGCTCTGCATCTCCGTGAGCGCTACGGGAAAGGAATCGTTGGTTAGTTGAGAAGGTAATTCATGTGAAACCCCTTGGCAAGCGACAAAATATTTATTGTAATAACTTATTTTGAAAACAAGAAGACGAAAACTGTGTTTCAAATCAATCCAACGCAAGATCAATGTGCTTCGTTTAATAAGCTTCTACAACACGATCGATTCCGCACTAAATAATGTTGTGCTCTTCGATGCAGACATTAGTTTTATCACTTCTCGTTCTCCCACACTAGCTGGCGTGATCAGCATCAACACGATCGATTGCACACTGGTTAAACAAATTTCTGCTACGCGAGGTAGATTTTTTTCACTTCGCTTTCTCCCGAACTAGCTGCCGTCCCATGACCAGAAGCATGACGATCTATTCCGCATTCATATTGTGCAAATAGTAAAAAAATATCACAAAATTTAAATTTGAACCATGGAAACACTGAAGACGTTTTATAGAAGAAAACTACATACGTATTTGTCGACTAAGAATGGAGTAAGCGTTAATAGAAAAAATTGTATAACCTAAAGTTTTGAAAACAGCTTTACGATTTTGTTCAGCGGCGCAGCCAAAATTTTTGATAATATATAGTATAATTTGATTTTAAATTTGTTTCGAAATTCCGCGGAATTCCGTTAAATTTCGTTAGAAGCTAGTTTTTTCTAGCGAAATTTTTGTAACTTTACGAAACGAAACGAAATCAAGAAATCAGATTTCGCCATGCTCAAATTTCGCGAAATTCCGCGGAATTTCGTTTCGAACCACCTGAAACGAAATTTTTCGAAATACCGCATATGCTTACTAATGAGGCTTTTATGTCGATTGACATCTCTGCAGGGGATTAAAACCTAGACCAACATCCTTTGTAATTGTACCATCTTTGCGAGAAACTGCGTATATAAAATTTTGACGGAAATTTTTTTATATGAATTTTCAATTCTGAGCATGAACGTGATTAACCGCCCACGGTTGCTACTCTGTTATTGCAAGGTCAGCTTCAGTTACACAGATAACCGAGTCAAATGTCTTGTGTACTTCCGGGATGTTGTGGATTTTTAATCGAAGGATCTGCGTTTGGAACTGGGTGATGATGATAGATGAAATACATCATAAAGAAAAAGTCGGTGAAGGAAGAAGTAATACCCTCCTCCTTGTACTCACCATCCGAGGGACCGTGACACCGAGCTATTTTTTTTAGGTTTCTTGAGGTGCCGTACTGGACCCTATTATGGCTCATCTATGCAGTGCTTCGCTTGCTGGTCTTTTGGCCACACCGAAACGTTTGTGAGAACTGAATTCCTCGAAATACTGCAGCAAGTGTAATAGTTATCAACAGGACATGTCTAGCCGCAGCAGGAGAGAAGGGTAGAGGGATCGTATACCCATGTCACACAAGGTATTCTGGGTGCTTCTTGTCAAGCAAGTCCACAACAGAGATGCATCTGAACACGAGAACGCGTGTTCGTGTTCAAAAAGTTCTGAACACTGCACACTGTTCAAGAGCACTGACCTAACTTAGCAACTTGTATCCTAGGAAAACAAACTCAAGCGACGGCATGCTACTCATTTTTCGGCTAGTAATGGAACACGTGTGCGTCTAACGGATAGACATAAATCATGCTCGTACGTTTTTGCATAGTTCCAAACAGTGTTGTAAAATGTCATTTGCATTCATTTGTATAATTTTCCCAGAACTTTTTCCAGAAGGTAGTTATCAATTCATGATGTATGACGAACTTATAGCGCTTAAATGTGCCTACAACTTTGTCTAACAAGATATTGCTGTAAATATGTAATCTGGGGCGTGGGAGGCAAAATGTCATTCAAATGACATTTTGTCAAATGACACGTGACATTTTGGAGAGTTTTCACTCTCCAGCCTAAGATGTTATATTTAGACGAATGTACCCTTTGACAAAAATATAGCCCTACTCAAGCGTTATGAGTACATCTAAAAATATGCAGTATATTTGGCTTCTAAAGAAAGTTATGAACAAATTAGTCAAATGACATGCAGATGACATTTTACAAGCCTGGTTCCAAATCTAAGTAATCTTAGTTACCATGATCGTTTTGCTTGCGTACCAACCCAGTGCACACTGAACTGTGTTCAGAGTTCAAAACTTAGAACACCAAGGCGCGCTCTTGGCTCATGTGCTGTTCAGGATGCATCTCTGGTCCACAAGCACCTGCCCCCCCCCCCCTTCTACTAAAAATTAGAGCTATGCGTCTTGAGCTAGAATCCTTACGACTTGATGTTAAAAACCT